>NW_019154096.1:3414105-3504494 GCF_002288905.1 Enhydra lutris kenyoni
GATTTATTTGACAGAGAGAGATCACAAGTAGACAGAGAGGCAGGCAGAGAGAGAGGGAGGGAAGCAGACTCCCTGCTGAGCAGAGAGCCCGACGCGGGACTCGATCCCAGGACCCTGAGATCATGACCCGAGCCGAAGGCAGCGACTTAACCCACTGAGCCACCCAGGCGCCCCCAGTCTTCCAGCTTTTTAAAGGACTGTGTCTTACCTTTCTTAGCAATCTCTTCTATTTCATAGTTCCAACTCTTACTTTAAATTGGGGGACCATAAAATTAGTAATCCTTTATAGAATCTCATTCCTCACTTCAAACCCGCATCGCCGACTGTTGGACATCTCCATCCACAAGTCTACCTCAGGTCAGTCCAATAGAACTTCAAAGATGATCGAAATGTTCTCTGTGATTATCAGTAGCATAACTACTAGCCACTGAATGTGTCTACAGCAAGTGAGGGACTGAATTTATTTATTTTACTTTTATTTAATTTAACTTTAAACAACCACATGTAGCTGCTGTATTGGACAACCCACATGCCCCTGAGAGAAGAAGAAAGCTACCCTATAATGTTTCATTTGCCAAGAATTAATTTCTCCAATTCTTTGGGACCCCTTGATCCTTGACAGTACTTCTGGGTAGCTTCATCATTTTTCCCAGAGAAATGCTCAAGCAACCTCTGTTGTCAAATGGTGTAAACTAAGAATTGAAAGATACATTACATAGCAATCAGCACTTAATATTTTGTTTTTTTTTAAAGAAAAGCATTTAGTATTTACTACATCAAACATATTTTTCCTTGCCAAAAGATATAGGACTATTTAACATATTTTTTTTCCTCTTTCATAAGCACTGTAGCTTAGATGCCAACAAGCTCCAACTCTCAAAGGAAAATTCTAATCAACATATCCAAAGGTAAAATGAAATCTACATTACACCAAAAGTGAGCACATAATTTCTTGATGTGTGCTTAATTTTCTCTGCAGGTAGATGATAGAGTAGAAACTTATAAAAATCAATTAGCTATTGTTTGTGAATGGATAATTATAGACTGGTTGCCTTGAACTTGTTCATGCAAGAGAAAATTAAAAGAAAAACATGTTGCACCATTTTAAAACAAAATGTCAGGATGAAAAGCTGACTGAGAGGAAAATTGGACCACATTGAGTGGTTACTATTCATGAATATATATGAAGTACTATTGTTACTGTCGGTTTGCATAATGAGTAACTTGTTTCCAATGCTTAATTTTATATAGAAATTTCTTATAATTTAACAACACACAGAGCATTAACACCATTAATTTTCTTTATTAATACTGTCACATATAATGTTAACATTCTCACATTATGGTGAGATAATGTTCCCAAAATCACCTCTCTGACATCAGTTGAATCAAGGTCAGAAATAAGAATTTTGCGACATCAGTACAATTATATAGTTAGATATTTAAAAGGGTATTTAACAACCAGCTCTCTACAGCTGGCCAATGTCCAGGGACATATTCATTTCTTTGCCTCTTCATCAGATTCCTTCAGGTCTGCTTTGACATGGAGCCGAAAGCACCCGTCCATTATGTCACCGTGCCCTGCCTTCAAATTAATATATGTAAAAAGCACATCATGAAAAAATATAGTCCAACAGCAAATATGGTTTATAATGGGCTTTAACTCAGATCTAAACCCCAACATCCTAAACACCCTCACTACCCCCAAATACATAAAATAAACCTACAAATAGAAAGACTAGTTACTCAACATATATACATTTTCTCTTTCTTTTCATTCTTATGAAAGGGGCTACTTCAAAATAACACATGTCATCTAAAATGTTAGTAAAGTCCTCTCAGTAAAGAATTTGACATTAAATCAGGACAACTACAATACCAGGTACTAAAATAGGAAATAAGCAGATGCCAGAGAAATAAATTAATTATTGCTTCAAATCTTCTTTATAATCTCAATGATGTATAAGTTTTCCCCAATTTAATCATTTGACAAGCAAGAGAGTTTATAAATAAATAATGGAAGCTTAATGGGATAACTTTTTTCCCTATTAGAATTCTAAGGCTAAAAATATAAGAATAAGGAAAAACAAGCATGAGTATTAAAAACTAAGGCACAGAGTAGTCAAAATACAATAACTTCCAAGAAATTCTATGGGATACCATGCAGATGGAAACAAATACAGAAATTTGCTCTCTGAGAGGAGGAAGACCTTGGGAAAAACACTTTATGCTCTATAAATGAGCTCTCCGTGTATTTTATTATTAAAGCTATATTTCTTTCTTCGAAGAAATTGGGAAAATTAATATGTAAATTCCTACATTGCCTGAAAAATTATTACACTACCTACCTAACACGTTATTTGAAAGTTAACTAAATTATTTTTTCTGACATAATCTGTACCTAGTAAATTTTGGCTGGCATTCATTAACACCCAATTAGCATATATTTATTAGACTATCCAAATAGTCTACTTGTAATTGATTTTTTGCAGGCTTTATTTTTGGGGAGTAGCTTTTTAGATTCACAGCAAAATTGAGAGAAAGATACAATGATTTACCATATACTCCCACTCCCACACAGGCATGGTCTCCCCCATTACAAGCAGCCCCACCAGAGCATTGTATTTGTTACAACTGGTGAACCTCCATTGGCCCATGATAATTACCCTAAGTCTGTAGTTTATCTGAAAATTCACTCTTGGTTTTGTACATTTTTGGTTTAAACAAATGTATAATGAATCATGATGGTATCATAAGCTTTTTTCACTGCCCTAAAAATGTGCTCCACTTACTTCTTCCTACTCCACCAACCTCTGAAAACCAATGATTTTTTTACTGTCTCTGTTAGTTTTGCCTTTTATGGTTGGAAACATATGGAATGTAGCCTTCTCAGATTGGCTTCTTTCACGTAGTAATATGCACAAGTTCCTTCCATGTCTTTTCATGACTTGAAAATTCATTTCTTTTTGGCACTGGATAATACTCCATTGTCTGAATGTGCCGAGGTTCGTTTATCTACTCACCTACTAAAAAACACCTTGGTTGCTTCCAAATCTTGGCATTTATGAATAAAACTTTGATAAACATGTATGTGTAGGTATTTGTAGGGATGCAAGTTTTCAACTCCTTTGGGTAAATGCCAAGTAAGATGACTGCAGAGTCATAAGGTCATTTCACAATAACAAGTCAAACTGTCTTCCCAAATAGCTATACCATTTTCCATTTCTATCAGCAATGAATGAGCGTTCCTGTTGCCCTTCATCCTCGCCAAGCATTTTGTGTTGTCAGTATTCCAGATTTTCAGCATTTTAATAGGTGTATAGCAGTATCTCATTGTTTTAATTTGCATTTTCCCCAATGACATATAATATGAAACATCATTTCATATGCTTATTTGTCATCTGTATATTCTCTTCAGTGAGGTGTTTGTTCATATCTTTGGTCAATTTGAGGGCCATTGTTTGTCTTCTTATTGTTGGATAAAATTCCTTTATGAGCTATGTCCTTACAAATACTTTCTCCCAGTCTATGGTTTGTCTTCTTTTGACATTGTCTTTCACAAAGTTCAAGTTTTTCATTTTAATTGTGCCTAGCTCATCCATTCTTCCTTTCACAGATCATGCCTTCGGTGTTGTATATAAAAAGATACCACCATACCCAAGGTCTTCTAAGTATTTTCCTATTCTAAGAGTTTTATAGTTTTGCATTTTATGTTTAGGTCTATGATTCATTTTGAGTTTTTTAGTGAAATATAAGGTCTGCATCTGTATTAATTATTTTGCATGTGAATGTTAAATCGTCCCTGCATCATTTGTTGAAAAGACTATTTCTCCATTGAATTGGCTTTGCTCCTTTGACAAAGATCAGTTGACTGTATTTATATGGGTCTATTTCTGGGCTCTCTATTCCGTTCTACTGATCTTTTTTGTATAATTTTTTTTCACAAATTCTGCACTGTATTGATTACTATAGCTTTATAGTAAGTTTTGGAGTGAGGTGATGCTAGTTCTCTGTTTTTCTTCAAAATTGTGTTGGCTATTCTGTATCTTTTGCCTCTCTATATAAACTTTAGAATCAATTTTTTAATATCCACAAAATACTGGAATTTTGATTGACATTGTGTTGAACATACAGATCAATTTAGGAGGAACTCACCTGTTGACAATATTTAACATTCCTAATCATAAACATAGAATATTTCTCCATTTTAGTTTTTCTTCGATTTCAGTCATAGGGGTTTTATAGTTTTCCTCACAAATATCCTGTATACATATTATTAGATATATACTTAAATACTTCATTTTTGGGGTGCTAATGGAAATGTTGTTATGTTTTTAATTTCAAATCCCACTTATTCATTGCAAGTATATGGAAAAGCAGTTGAATTTTGTATATTAACCACATATCTGGAAACCTTGCTATAATTATTTATTAGTTCCAGCAGTTGGGTTTTTTTTTTTTTTTTTTTTTGGTCAATTCTTTCACATTTTCTACAGATGATCACATATGGTCTTATTTCTCCCTTCCCCATCTTTATGCCTTTTTTTTCCTTTTCATATCTTATTACATAGTTAAACCCCCAATACAATGTTGAAAAGTAGTGAGAATGGACATCCTTGTCTCATACTTGATGTTAGTAGGAAAGTTTAGAATTTCTCATCATTAAGTATAATGTGATCTATAGTTTTTTGTAGAGATTATTTATCACATTGAACAAGTTTCCTTTTGTTCCTAGTTTACTGATAGTTTTTATCATAAATGGATATTGACTTTCTTTGAATGCAATTTCTGTTTCTATTGATATAATCTGTTATTCTTTCCCCCTTTTGGATTACATTAATTGAAAGTTGAAAGTTGAACCAGAGTTACATACTGGGAATAAAACTAGATGTGGTATATAATTCTTTTACTTTGTTGGGAATTTTTGCATCTATATGCATGTTCTTTTTTCCTAATTATGCTAGGTAAAAGCTTATTGATTTCTATTGACCTTTTTGAAGAACCAGCTTTTGGTTTCATTGATTTTCTTTTTGTAATTTCCTATTTCCAATTTTATTGATTTCTGCTTTTATTCTTATTATTTTCTTCTCTTTCTTTAGATTTAATTTGCTCTTCTGTTTAGTTTCCTAAGGAGGATAATTAGATCATTGATTTTTGGATCTTCTTTTCTAATATATGTATTTAATGCTATAAATATCTCTCTAAGCGCTGTTTATGCTACATACCACAAACTTTGGTATATTGTATTTCATTTTCATTAAGTTAAAGAACTTTTTTTTAAAATTTATCTTCATATTTTTTCTTGGATCTATGTGTCATTTAAAAGCATGTTGTTTAATTTCCATTTATTTTGGGATTTTCCAGTTATGTTTCTGTTATTTCTAGTTTAATTCCATTGTTGTCTGAGATCAGACATTGTATACTTTTTTATTCCTTTAAATCTGTTAAGGTGTGTTTTATGGTCCAGAATGTGGCATATCCTGCCAAATATTCCATATATTTGGATATTGTTGTTCTGGGATAAAATAGTCAACAGATGGAAACTATATCAAATGATTGAAGGTAGTTATGAGTTCAGCTATGTCCTTACTGATTTTTCTGCCCACCAGATTTGTCCCCATCTGATATAGGAATATTGAAATCTCTAACTGCAGTTCTACTAGTTTTTACATCACATAGTTTGAAGTCCCGTTGTTTGGCTTATACAAGTTGAGCATATTCTGTCTTCTTGGAGAATTAACCCTTTTGTCATTATATAGTTCTCTTCTTTATTTTGGTTAACTTTCCTTGCTTTGAAGTCTGCTCTTTATGAAAATAATATATCTACTCCTACTTTTTTTTTGATTAGTGTTAAGTATGACATAATTTTCTCCATTCCCTTACTTTTAATCTATATGTGTCTTTATATATAACATGACTTTCTTGTACATAACGTATAGGTGGGTCTTTTCTTTTGATCCACTATTACAGTCTTTGTATTTCAATAAGTACACTTAGATGATTGACATTCAAAGTGATTATTGATACAATTGCATTAATATCTACCATATTTATTACTGTTCTGTATTTGTTGTTCTTGTTCTGTTCCCATTTTTGTCTTCCACTTTTTCTTCTTTTCATCATTTTAATTAAACATTTATATAATTACATTTTCTCTTCTTTCTTAGTATGTTATTATTATTATTTTTTGGTTTTAGTAGTGACCTAAATTTGCAATATATATTACCACTAATCTAAGTCACTTTTTTTTTGAAGTCTGCTTTCAAATAACCCTGTAACAGTTCACATGTAGTTTGAGGACCTTATTATAACAAAATAATCCTAATTCCTCCCCCTTCATCCCTGTATTATTTCCATCATCGGTTTCACTCATATACACACACACATATATATGTATACATATATATACACACACACACACACACACACACACACATAAATACATAATGAAATGCATTTTTGCTATTACTATTTTAAACTGTTATCTATTACATCAGCTAGGAATATATAAAATAAAAATTTTTATTTTACCTTCACACATCTCCTCTTCAATATCCTTCATTTCATTATGTAGATCCAAGTTTCTTATATCATTTTCCTTCTCTCAAAAAAGCTCCTTTTACAAACAAGACCAACTTTGCAAGGTAGGTCTACTGACAAATTTCCTCAATTTTTGTTTGAAAAAGTCATTATTTCTACTTTACTTCTGAAAGATAATTTCATAAGGTACAAAATTATAGGTTCCTTTTTTCCTCCTCTTAACACTAAATATTCCACTCCACTCTCATTTCTTATCTTACATGCCTGGTTTCTGAGGCATGTAATTCTTACCTTTCTCTGTTCCTGTATAAGTAAGTTGGTCTTTCTCTTCTGGCTTTTTTCAGGATTTGTTCTTTTTCTTTGATTTTCCATAGTTTGGAAATGATATAACCAGTTGTGTTTGTTGCTATTGTTGCCTTTAGCCTGTTCTGTTTTCTCTAAACTTATTGAATCTGTGGTTGAGTGTCTGACATTATTTGGGGAAGTTCTCAGTCATTACTGTTTCAAATGTGACTTGTTTCTTTTTCTCCTTGTCGTTCTTTGGGTACTCCCATTATGTGTTTGTTACATCTTTTGTAACTGTCTTGCAGTTCCTCCTTATTCAGCTGTTTTGTCTTTGTTCTCTTTGCTTTTTGGTTTTCAAGTATTCTGTTAATATATTCTTTAGCTTGGAGATTTCTTCCTCAGCTGTATCCAGTCTATTAATAAGCCCATTAAAAACATTCTTCATTTCTGTTACAGTGGTTTTGAGCACTAGAATTTCTTTCTTTCTTTTTTTAACGATTTTATTTATTTATCTGACACCCAGCGAGAGAGAGTGAGCACAAGCAGGGGAAGCAGCAGGTAGAGGGAGAGGGAGAAGTAGAACCCCTGCTGAGCAGGAAGCCTGATGTGGGGCTCCATCCCAGGGTTCTGGGATCATGACCTGAGCTGAAGGCAGACATTTAACCAACTGAGCCATCCAGGAGCCTCAAGTACTTGAATTTCTTTTTGATTCTTTCTTAAGATTCCCATCTCTCAGCTTACATGGCTCATCTGTTTTCCATTCTGTTTACTTTATCCATTAGAGCCCTTGGGCTATTCATCATAGTTGCTTTAAATTCCCTGTCTTTTAATTCAAATATCTCTTTCGTGTCTGGTTTTGATGCTTGCTTTGTCTCTTCAAACTGTGGTTTTTACCTTCTAGTATATCTTGTAATTTCTTCTTCTTTTTTTAAAGATTTTATTTATTTATTTGACAGACAGAGATCACAAGGAGGCATAGAGGCAGGCAGGCAGACAGAGAGAGGAGGAAGCAGACTCCCTGCTGAGCAGAGAGCCCAATGTGGGGTTTGATCCCAGGATCCTGAGATTATGACCTGTGATGAAGGCAGAGGCTTAACCCACTAAGCCACCCAGCCACCCCGTAATGTTTTCTTAATAGCCAGACATGCCATACCACATAATCAGAACTGCTATAAATAGAACTACAATGATGTGGTGGTAAGGTGTGTAAAGAGAGGAAGTCCTATGATTACGTCTCAATCTTTTAGGGAGCCTAGTGGGTGGTGAACTTCACATGTATTTCTCAGTTTTTATTTTTCTATCTCTCTACGGGGGATAAGATGGCTCAGATGGGTTGAAATTGGATATTTTCCTTATTTCTAGACAATTAGGCTCTGATAATACACTAGCAGGTGAGGCCTTAGTTAACTAGTTTCTTCTAGTTAAGAAGAAGAGAGTGCTCTGGTATATTTTGAAATAGATCCTTTCTTCCCTCTCCCCCTTTGGAGGCATCAGGGGATTTTTCCCCCAATATTTACCATAAGAATCTGGTTAGGCTCCTGGGTGTAAATCTCACAATAATGTAGGTAGGCACCCTTCTCTGACTAGGTATCCTGGGAGTTTTAACTCTCAAACTTGTCCATACTGAGCTTCCAACAGTGTTTCAACTACAGTTGAGATTTTCCTGTCTTGGCACTTATTCCTGTGGTGGCTTCTATTCGTAAGTCTCTATTTCAGAAAGCTATCACTCCTTGTATTTGCATGTCGTCTCTCCAGTCTTGGGTGCAATGGTCTACCCTCTGTACTTATCTCTCTTACGGATCCAAGAAAAGTTGTCAACTCTTCAGTCTGTTCCATTTTTCACTCTTTGTTAGGACAGAGTGGCAACTTCCAAGTGTCTTATATGTAGAACCAGAAAACAGAATTTTATGTCTTATTAGTAAATTACTTTTGCCTGGAAAAAATCATTATTTCATCAAGATTAAGAAAAGGGGTTTTTCATGGAATTACCATTTTGAGCAAAAATCTATCCTATTATGATTTGTAATTATGTGTGTATTTGAGTGTGCATTTTTAAATTTTTGATATATCTTCACAAAGTTTCTACTATATTGTTCTTCTTATGAACTACATAGTTTTGATTGTTACATTTGTATTTGTTTTCTGATTACTTAATGACTAGAGCTATATGGAATATATGTTGATCTATTTAGCTTCTCCCGGAACAAACCCCCATTATAATGGGTGGTTGTTGCCAAAGTATAAATATACACTTACCTTTGGGGCTGTCAGTCAGTACATTTCCATTCTCTCTCCCCTAGCCATTGTGTTATTTTTGGCATTCATATTACATCTTACAAGTGTTATAATCCTTGCAATTCATTGTTATTGTATTATTCAAAATCATTTCACTTGCAAATGATGTAAACCCAAATTAAACCAAGTTGGGCAAATACTAAAAGGAAGGAGAAATATACTGTCTTCTGTACAAATGATAAGAGTAACCAGAGGGCAGATCTAGCTGCATACAGAATCTCACATGCTCTCAGAATATTCTCGCTTCAACTCTCATCTCATTCTCTAAATTTCTTCATGCACATGGACTTTTGACCAAGAAATATGGATATATATAGTCTTACATGTTCCAGAACTGAAAGAGAGCTTTTCCTGTTCTGTATTTAATAATAGAATCTTGAAAAAATACTAAATGCTTAATTTAAAGATACATACCCAATTGTGTACCAATAATTTTAGCCAATTAGATATAGGTGTGCTACTCACAATAGTCACGACTTTATAGAGACTAGAAAAAAAATTAAAACTATCTTTATTCACAGATATATGATCCTCTATGAAGAAATCTACAAAAAGGCTACTAAAACTAGTAAATGACTTTTATAAATTTGCATAATACAAGGTCAAAATACAAAAACGATTGGTTTTCTACACAATAGAAAAGGAAATGTAAAATTAAAATATAAAACATACCATTTAAATAACATTAGAAAGTGTAAAATATTTACAGATATATTTGTCAGGAGGTACACAAGATCTGTACACCAAAAGCTATAAACGCTGCACAGAGATTAAAGAACAAAGTAAGCGAAGATACTTTGGAGATCTAGTCCGTCATGGATTCAGAAACTCAATATTGTTAATATGTCTATTCTTGCACAAACCAACTTAAAAATTTAATGCAATGACAGTCAAAATCCCAGATTGCATTTGGTAGAAATAAATAGGCTGATTTTATAAAATTAGAGTGGAAATTCAATAGACCAAAAATAGCAAAAACAAATTAGAAAAAGAAAATAAACTGTAGAACACCATCACCACTTATTTCAAGAAATATTTTAAAGTTACTATAATCAAGCAAACTATGGAATAAAAACACACAGATAGATAAATGGCATGAAACAAAGTTCAGAAATGGATCCATTCATTTTGATTTTGACAGAAGTCCCAAGGAATTAAGTGGAGAAAGGATAATGTTTCTGATAAACTATGTTATGCTATTAGATATTCATATACCACAAAGAAAAGGAAAATCCTTGGCTCTTACTTTTAACAGTAAACAAAAACTACTGCCCAAAGACCTACATATAGTTGTTGAACCTATAAAACTTCTGGAAGAAAATATGTAAGAAAATCCAGGTGACTCTGGGGTTTTGTACATATTTATTAAATAGGGTGCCGCAAGAAACAATTTTACCTTCTAAAGGAAAATAATTGATAAACTGTACCTCTTCAAAATGAAAAAAAAAAAACCTCTTTAGAACATAATTACAAATAAGAAAAGGCAATCTACAAATAGGTAACAGTTAAAAACATAAATCTGACAAAGGACTTATATCCAGAATATATTTTAAAAATACTCCTACATAACAAAAATATTATTTAAAAAAACAATTTTTATATTGATAGATTTGAAAGACACTGAAAATTTAAATATGCTGGTAGCAAATACATGAAAATATTTTTATCGTTAGTTACAGGGAAATTCAAATTAAAATGACAGTATCTCACTACATGTCCACCAGAATGACAAAATGTAAAAGTGCTGATTTCAACAGTTGAAAATAAGTCAATGTGATCCACTGTATCAACAAACTAAGGGAAAAATCACACACAGATTGATAGAAGGCATAATGGCTGAAAGTGTGCCAAAATTTTGGCAGACACCAATCTTCAAAGGTGTGATGGCAAGAGATTGCAAAGGCAACACTAAAAATACCTATGCAAAGCCATGTGCATGGGGGTATAGCTCAGTGGTAGAGCATTTGACTGCAAAGCCATGTGCAAGAAACAGAAGAAAGACCAGTGTGTATAGAGGGCAATGATAAAGGGAACAATGATAGAAAATTGAATCAGAGAGACACATAAGGGAGCTGATTTATCTGGGGCCTCACTAGCCATGCTAATGATTTTGAATTTTATCCCCAGTGAGGCAGTAGCCATTGGAAATTATTGAGGAGGAGAGTGACATTATATGGGACAGGGTGAGGGTTAATTTGTCCAAGAACGATCCTGCATGCGGACCTCCTAGGAAAGGAGCTGGCTTCTTAGAGAGCTCCATGGAGACTAGCTATGGCCTCCTGAATAAAAAAATTAATCCCAGCCAACAACAAGACTTGCCTCAAAAGGCCCTCAGCTTCTCTCCAACCACTAGTGCTGAGACAGCAAATCATGCTACTAGCTTATGTCATCATACAGCTGTCACCATGAGGTTGCATCAGTGGTCTTTCATCATGGTGGAACTTGGGCTTCTGTAATGTGAGATGGAAGAATAGGGCTAGAGACAAAGATTTTCCATGCAATCTTACTACTAAATCTCAGTCCCTGGTCAAGTCATGAGGGAGAATGTCCATTAAAAGCCACAGGGCCAATATCACTCTCCCTAGGTCTCATGCCCATCCACATTAGATTACTATGACTTTCCTATAATGCACTGGGCAGCAAGGACCCCACACTCCTGCTCTTGGCTCAGGGAGTTCTCCCCAATGAGAGATATTTGTAATTGTCTTTTGTTTGCTAGACACTGGCTTAATTAAAAGAAAAAAAATTCCACTCTGGTTGCTATGTTAAGAATAAACTGTATGGCAGCAGGAACATAATTAGGGATATAAATTTGAAACCTGTTCCAAAACTCCAAGAGATGAAGATGTAAGAGAATTTGTCAGATTCGAGGTTTGTGTTGAAGCAGAACCAGATTTCCTGGCTGACTGAATGTATGGCATGAGAGAAAGAGGTCGACTTTGATTCTAAGGTAGAGGCACTGATAATACTAGATGGTTTAGAAAAATGGGGGATTAGGACTATGGTACAGCCTCCCTGAGTAAAGATACCCAAAGATCCAACCCTTTAATTCGGCAACAGCCTTTTACAAGGACTGTATTTCATCCAATGTCAATCTCTGCCACATGTTAAAGTGAAAAGAATGCTCACCATCTCTAACAATGTTAACGATAGCGATTATCATAGAGACCCAATAATTAAGAAATCTGAGCTACACGTGTAGGCAGAGTTGTATTTCCAGAAAAGCTGGCAGCATTGAATAATGCACAAAGGAGTTTCTATATCAAAAAAGAAGCATATATTTGCCTATAATATTCTTTTGCTTTCATCTTCACAAATATACTTCCTAAGAGTTGTTTATACTAAATTTGCTACTTCTTTTCTTCCTATTTCCCTTGAAACTTCTTGAAGATTTCTATTAATGCTTGCCACTCAGCTGAAACCGATTTTTGTCAAAGGAACCAACTTCTCTGAGAAATTCAAAAGACAAATTTGAATATAACTTTTTTCTTCGGGTCCCAAGAGAACCATTTCCTCCACTTGAAAATTGCTCTCTGTCCTTGACTTCTATAAATGGTATTCTAATCTGGTTTAATCATTGGCCTTTTTTTCTCTCAATCTACATAACTCCTTTTCCACTGTTAATTTGTGTCTCAATTTCTAAAAAGATTTATTTATTTGTTTTTTAAAGATTGTATTTATTTATGTGTCAGAGAGAGAGAGCACAAGCAAGGGGGGCAGCAGGCGGAGGGAGCAGCAGGCTCCCCACTGAGCAAGGAGACCAATGCAGGATTCGATCCCAGGACCCTGGGATCATGATCTGAGTCAAAGGCAGACACTTTACCAACCGAGCCACCCACCCATCCAAAAGATTTGACTTCTTTATTTTAGAGAGACAGAGCATGAGCAGGTGGGGCAGAGAGAGAAGAAGAGAGAATCTCAAGCAGACCCTGTGCTGAGTGCAGGACCCAATCCAGGGCTCTGTCTCATGACCCTGAGATCACGACCTGAGCCAAAACCAAGAGTCCAACGCTCAACCGACTGCCTAGCCACCACAACTTACACCTCAAATCTAATGATAAACGAATCTGTTTGAGCACGTAGGTATCTTCTCCTGATTTTTAGAAACATACATCAAATAGCATGTCTACTGGATGCCTCTGTACCCAGTGCCCAAAATGGAACTCTTCATTCTTACCCCAACTTATTACTAGGCCTGAGTTCATATTTTGAATAGCATAAGTATTTATATGCCCAGCAAGCCATATAACTTTGAAGTTTTAAAAATTTTCTTCTCATTCCTACAACCATTTCCGGGTGACCTGTTTATCTCTTGAATCCATACTTAATTTTATCACCATTATTATCTCTCCCTGGATTACATATAATTATTTTAGTGGATTTTAACTATATCCAGGATGGAGCTATGTCCAATACATTTTCATTGGATGAATGCATAACAGAATAAATTATATTTTACCTAATCTAATTTTATTTTTTTTAAGATTTTATTTATTTATTTGACAGAGAGATCACAAGTAGGCAGAGAGTCAGGCAGAGAGAGAGGGGGGGATGCAGGCTCCCTGCCAAGCAGAGAGCCCGATGAAGGGCTTGATCCCAGGACCCTGGGATCATGACCTGAGTGGAAGGCAGCGGCTTAATCCACTGAGCCACCCAGGTGCCCCTTACCTAATCTAATTTTAGACCTTATCTTGCAGATCAAGATAATGGGTAAGGCTAGGAGTAGAGGTTTCCTAAGGTTTAGAGTCCAGCTTAATTTAACAATAGACATGGCTAAAAGATTCCTATCTTTAAGAGATTTTAAAAAGGTTTTAAAAGGGAGGAAAGAGCTACGGAGACCATCTAGAGCAAGTTTAGAAGCCAAGTTTCAATGACTTGGTTGTATAGTTGAAAAACACTGGGAATAAGTGAGAAACAGGAAATACGGAGAAAGAAGAGGAAAAGGGATTTGAGAAATTTTGTTCTTTAATATAAATTTAACTTTATTATTTCACTTGCTGGTATGTTCTTAGAAAGTACTGGAAAGATTTTAAATTGTTTGGTAATTATTTTTGGATGCCACTCTGGTATGTCTTTGAATGCTGCACTGGATCAAGATGGAGCCACAACATAGCCCCAAGCTTTAGTCAGTTTACAAATGAATGAGTGTAAAATCTTCCATCACATCTATGACTCCAGTCTTGAAATTTTCTAAATCAGTTTTGACAGACAGAATGGTACTTTTTCAGCACAACCTTAGCCAAGTTAATTCTCTGCTTAAAAATCTTTGATGGCTTCATTTTTTAGAATAAAATCCTTACCACCATTCAGATCTACGCCCTACTTTCCTCTTCTAATGATATAACCCCTATCTGACATAACTCTCTTTTTCTCTCACAAATTGAGGGTTTTTTTTTGCATGTTCTGAATCATTTTTTTAACATCTCTTTGTTTTCTAATAATGTATACACTATGTTCTTTATTCACTCAATTTTGAATATCCTCATCCTACCCACTTCCACCTACCAATCCCGCTCCTATTTATCCTTCAAGACTCAACTCAGACTTCTTCCATCTCATTGACCATTGTCTTACCCAGATCTTTTTATTTTTTTTTTTAAGATTTTATTTATTTATTTGACAGAGAGAGAGATAGCGAGAGAGGGAACACAAGCAGGGTGAGTGGAAGAGGGAGAAGCAGGCTTCCCGTTGAACAGGGACCCTGATGCAGGGATCGATCCAGAGACCCTGGGATCATGACCTGAGCCAAAGGCAGATGCTTAAAGACTGAACCACCCAGGCACTCCAGTCTTACACAGATCTTGCTACAAATACTCAGAAGTCTCTCTTCTGTGTTCTGATGGTAAGATAATCTTAACAAGCAATGATTATACAATTATTAAGCAGTGATTACCTTGAATATATTTTATATCATGTTATATATTATATCATATATATCATATCATATCATATATTATTGTGAGGATCTCAGAGCTTATCTTAGTGCTATCGTTTTAATGTTTGTGTCCTCCCAAAATTCATATGTTGTAATCCTAATGTCCAACGTGATAGTATTAGGAGATGGGGCCTTTGGGAGGTCCTTAGTTCATGAGGATGAAGCCCTAATAAATGGAATTAGTGCACTTATAAAAGAGATACCACAGAGCTCACTGGTCCCTTCCACCATATCAGGACATAACAGGCAGTCAGCAGTCTGTAATCCAGAAAAGAACTTTCATAAGAACATGACCTTGCTGGAAGCCGATCTTGGACTTCTAACTTCTAGAATTATGAGAAATAAATGAAGCCATCCAGTCTGTGGTATTTTATTATAGCAGTATTGAATGGACTAAGGTATCCAATGATGTCTTAGTAACCATTTAATAAATATTTGTTTAATGAGTACATATCACTTCAAATTTACTAAATTTACTGTAAAAATATAAAAATAAAATGCCAATTATATTTGCAATGCAGCATTCATGCCTAACTTAATGCCCAAGAAGAAAAAGTCAAGATGACTACAACTATAAAATATAAGAAAAAAGCAAGAAGAAATTCTTTAAATCAGGAACAATGTTTAAGAATTCCATATATTTACTATACCCTTTCCAATATACCTAGAATCATTTGTCATCATTTTAGAGAAAAGAATATTATATGTAATAAAAATGTAAAGGCAGCATCAAGTTCAAAGTGAATGTTTTTTTTATTGGAAAAGTTTGTTAATATATTCTGTGTGAGTCTTTGCTTGATTCTCAACTCACTAAACTTGTATTTTATCTTCTCTCCAATGATATGGTATTTGACTCAGTGTAAAGACTTGTGATCATTTATTTGATTGCAACCATCTGTTCACTAAAAGTCATTTATCTCTCTCAGGATTTGGAATGATATCTACAGATTCCTAGGGTGCCCTCTTTCTTTTCCCTTGAGGGAAATTACTTTGTCTTGATTGCCTGTTTCTTTTTTATTTTCTCCTGGGTTTTGTCCTAAATCAACCCTGTCCATGGGGAGTTCAAAGGCAGCAATTATAAAGCTTGAGTCTAAGAATTACCAGAGACTGCATATCAGAGAAAATGATTATGTGTGTTCAGTTGCCTATTGGGACTTCTCATGGACTTTTGGCCTTTTAAATTTCCATGCAAAAGCAATAGCATACAGAAAAGTCAAACTCTATAATATGGCTTTCTCTAGATAAAATATTGAGGTGGTAAGAAGAGATCTGAGAATTTACCATAATGGGCAGATAGTGTGTACTCACTACCATGCAAGGTAATTTGCTAGTATAATCTATTAAGTTCTGAAGACAAATCAGAGTTAGGCATTTTTGAGCTATTTTTAAAGTAAGAAAATTGAAGATGACTGACTTGCCCAAGGAGCCCCACTTAGTGGCAGAGTTGAATTTAAACCCGGGTCTGGAAAACTTCAAAACATGATCTTTTGTAAGAAACTCTTCACCTCATATGGGCATAGAACAGCATTAGCATACTTTAAACTTAGTCTTTAAAGTTCTCTTTCAACTTGGTAATTGTAAGTTCTATGATTATCAGAGTATAGACAGGGGAAGTATTAGATATGTCTCTGTATTGCAAGGTGTTTATAGTCTCATTGGGAAGACAGGATATGAACCAGTGTTAAACATTTAATTTAAAAAGTTGTAATGAAAAGTTAAAGGCACAAAACTTTTTCTATTTTTTTTTCCTCCAATTTTTAAAGCTGGAGGGTAAATCCCATTCAGTTATTCCTGGCTAACACTGGAATTCATTATAAGCATCAAAGTCAAGTGGTATTTTCTTCCAACTTTGTTCATCCCTTTAAAAACAGTTTGGCTTTTCTGTGTCATTAATATTTCTATATAATTTTGTAACAAATCTAATAATTTCCAAAAAGATTCCTGTTGGAATTATAGATGGAATTCTTTAGAACTTATAGATCAATTTGAAATTAAATTACACTTTAAAAATATTGAGCCTTCCAATTTGTTAACACAATGAACGTTATTATCATTTGCTTAGATTTCCTTTATATCTGTCAGCAATTTTCAGCGGTTTTAGTACAGAGGTCTTACATACTCCTTATCCCTAAGTATTCTGTGTTTTTTGGCACCATCATCTCTTATAGTTTTATAGATTTTTACAAATTTTCTATATACACAACTATGCACTCTACCTTTTTTTCTTGCAATGACTAAGACGACCAATATAAATAAGACTGAATAAAAATGTGGGAATGGGCATGAGCATCCTGGCTTCATTATCAATCTTAAGGTAAAGTGCTAACATTTTCATAGGACAGGGAGTTTTTTACAATAGTTTCACGAAACCAGCATAACCCCCAAACCAAAATCTGACAAAGATAGTAACAGATATAAAAATTATCAACATCCTAGGACATAGTATGTCCTGTTTTGACAAATGTCTACAGGCAGGAAACCAAGGCCAGCTTAAGGCTCAGTGGATTTCTTTCCCTTCCTCAGAGTTCACAGCCCTGAGCTGCCTATTGTCCAAAATCAAAAAGAATCAACAGAAGTTATTCCATCATGGACAAAAGAGAAAATCTCCAGAAATGTTTTTCTTTCTTTCTTTTTTTTTTTTTTTTAAGATTTTATTTATTTGTCAGAGAGAGGGAAAACACAGGCAGGGGGAGTGGCAGGCAGAGGGACACTCCCCCCCCCGCCCCCTTGAGCAGGAAGCCCATGCGAGGCTTGATCCCAGGATCCTGGGACCATGACCTGAGCTGAAAGCAGATATTAACTGACTGAGCCACCCAAGCACCCCATGTTTTTCTTTTTCTTTTAACTTGGTCCCCCATCAAAACCTACCAAGTTTATATTTCCTGGGCACTCAAATAGGCTCTTGATTATAGTCACTATAAAAATCAGCATATTTTAAGCACGTTTTCTGATGTATAACCATCTTACAAAATGAGCTTCAGTTTTATCTAACTGCTGAAAAAGACTTAATGTATATCCAGCCATTTTGATTGGCCATCCATCAAATGGAGGCTTATCATAGCTGTTGAGGAGATCCGTCAAAGTTTGTACACTATGAAATGTTTAATTCAAATTATTGAAGTACAATTGCCTCTTATTCTATGATGAGAAATAAAGTGTATTTTTCTAATGGAATGGTATAGCATTTATTTTTATGTGGCAGTGTGTGTGTTGAGAAAATGTATTGGTTCACAAGAATATTAAAAGATTTTATTTTCACTATTCTCAAATTATACATTTATTTAAATTACAGAATTTGTAAATGCTTTTCATGTAATTTAGATAGGTTTCCTCAGAAGTTTTCATGATTAATATAAATTAAAACACATACATATCAAGTTTCCTTTTTGCCAGAATTGTTCAAAATTCCAAACTTTCTCTGTATCTCAAATATTGACGTAATCTGAACATACAGTTCCTTTCAATTTAAAAATGTTCTCTCTATAATGAGCACAGGGTAGGGGAAAATAGCATAAATGTTTAAGCTCTTCAGAGAAAGCTCTGAAATAATGCATTTCTTTTATTTTTTTTTCCATTTTCAAAGGGTGAACTGTATTGCCATGTACCTCTTAACTAATAAATGTGCTTGGTTACACAAGATACACCCCAAGAAAATAATGTGACTTTCTCTTAGTTCTTGCTACTAAGTTTTGTTTTTGAGAACCTCGGATAAAATTGTTAACATCTCTTTGTCTATTCCACACTGTACAGAAACACACGCAAATAGATGAGCTTTAGTTTATTTCTTAATGACTTTCCTGGAGCACTGTATATCAAATTACATTTGTTTATCTATGGGGAGAGAAAATAATAATGGGTCATTTCATTAGTTATTGTTCCTCTTTGCATTAGTCATGCCAGACATTAATTATCTTATTCAGTGATGCTTCTTGTATATTAAAATATTATAAACCTCAAAGTATGTCTGTAATTAAATCCTTAATTTTTTTAAAAGATCTTATTTATTTATTTGACAGAGATCACAAGTAGGCAGAGAGGCAGTCAGAGAGAGAGGGGGAAGCAGGCTCCCTGTTGAGCAGAGAGCCCAATAGGGGGCTCAATCCCAGGACCCTGAGATCATGACCTGACCCGAAGGCAGAGGCTTAACCCATTGAGCCACTCAGGCGCCCCTTAAATCCTTAATATTAAAAAAAGTCTTGGTGAGTCAATGTCTCTAATATTTTAAATATTTCTTAATTTCCAATGAGCTGAATAATCTCAACAGAATATTAGTCCATCACAAAGAAGATGCTTGGTGGGATGCCTGTGGCTCAGTGGGTTAAGCCTCTGTCTTCGGCTCAGGTCATGATCCCAGGGTTCTGGGATCCAGTCCCACATCAGGCTTCTTGCTCAGCAGGGAGCCTGCTTCTTTCTTTGCCTCTGCCTGCCTCTCTGCCTACTTGTACTCTCTCTCTCACTCTGTCTCTCTGTCTCTGACAATAAATAAATAAATAGGATGCTTGGTAAAGCTGACCATGGCATAGTAAATAGCAAGCAGCTGAAATTCCCGTATCTTGCAAATTTTCAAGAATATGGTTATTCAAAGGATGATTTTAGTAGAAACCATTGAGTATGCCCTCTGAATTTTATTTTAACTTGGTCTAGCCATGACATTTGATCTCATCAACAGTGAGACCACATTTCCAAAATGTGGTTGCTGAATGCTCTTAACATAATGGTTACTAAGGATGGAATTGAGATTCCTGAGATATGTGAGAGTTTCAGTTCCTTTCAAGAGGAAATTGTCAGTGCTACTGCAGTGTGGGGTAAGCTCTTGCAGACAAGAAGTTCACATCTGACGTCACTAATGACCTTCAGAACGAAGCATAGAAATAAAAATAAATTTTATTTTAAATTCTATGCATGTTTTTATTCTTTCCCTCCTCCAGTGTACATTCCCTAATAGCAGTTATTTGCTATTTTTCCAGGTCAGTTTTGGGATCTGAGGCTAACCTAAGAAATGCAGAAATTAACCCGTTCTTAGATAAGGTACTATGTATACGCATGGGTACATTTAAAGACCTGAGCCTCATGTTAAGTTATATTAAGATGATGCACTTCTGTTTCAGAAGACCAGACAGACTCCTATACCAACTGAATCCACAGCCTGGTTCAGCCAAACACAGGAAAGATCTCAGTGTATTTCAGAATAATGTCCACTGTACACCATGTTTGATTTACTGTGCTTGTGACAGAAACAGTTTGCATCTATTGGAGTAGCATTAAAATCTCCAAGGCTCTATGTGAAATCTATCCCTTACTCCCAAATATGCCCCCCACACCCATAATAGCCTTTTCCATACACCTCTGAAGTATTAAAGTTGACACAGGACATCTTGAGGACTGTGCATATGTGAAGGAGTAATGTGGGAGAATAAGAGAGATCCTATCTGATTTACCACAAAAACATTCTAGAAGGGGAGTTACCAAGTTATGGTTTCAACTCTGATACGTGAAACATGAGTTGTGTCACTCTTATCCTTATAGTAAGAAAAAGCTGAACTAAAAATGGTGAATTTTCTTGGACTCATCAGATAACTCCAAACAGGATAAGTTGGCCATCCTTAAATCCAGAAAGAATTGTGAATCAGAGTCACAGAAATGATCTGCTTACTTGAAGCAGAAGCCACAAGAACCATGAGCAGGTAAGAACACTTAAATGGTAGTTTTGGAGACTGCTCAAGTCTGAGTGAGATTGGTAGAAGAGGCCTGTCTTATGGGTTTCCCACAGTTTTGTGGATTTTGCCTCAAGGAACTCAACAGGTTCTCACAGTGAAGATCCTGAAAGACAATGTCATGGTTCTGGCAGGGGGAGCAGAAAATTAACATTTGGAGTACAACCAGAGCATTCCTAAAAACAGAGGCTTACTCTCCAAGGGAAAAGACTTTATCAGAGCCTTATTACACCTGATACGTTATTTACTTGACTCATGTCCCCACCAGGCTTTCTGTCTAACCTTAGGAGGCAAAGAGTGGTTTGTTACTGGACTCATGAGCCAAACTCCTGCTAAAAGTATCTATAAACTACAATATCTGTATCAGATTCCTAGTTTTTAAAATTCATAAAACCTGCACAGCAACAGATAATTACAAATAGAGAATTCCAATGTCATTCATTTTAGCCTTAATAAAATGTTTTTAACATGGAATAATACAAACAGTATATAGACCTTAAGATGTAGAAAAGGACCGAGATTCTTTTAGATCACTCTCTAGATGTACCTCCCGAGTACAGTAACCACTAGCCACATGTGGGTATGGAACACTTGAGATGTGTCTAGTCCAAATTGAGATATTTGTAAATAGTACTAGATTACAAAGACTTAGTAAAAAAAAAAAAAAAAAAAAAAAGTAAAATGGACATTTTATATTTTATATTATTTTATATTTTGTATTTCATATTGATTATATGCTCAAATAATGATATTTTGGATATGTAGTGTTAAATAAAATTAAAATATTTAAATTGATGTTAAATAGTAGAATATTGGATAATGCATACGTGACTCTCATTACATTTCATTTGGACAGCCACTCTAGAAGGACGAAAACACAAAACTCCTGATCAGCCATACTTTTATCAGTAATATAATGAGTCATCTGATGACTTACAATAAAATGTGATAGATTAACTCAAAATATTTTTTAGCTTATTGACATCATTTCACTGATCTTTTTTTCCAACAAGCTGAATTTTTCTATGAGTCTTGGCATTGGGAAGACACAAGTCAGAAAACACCATTGTGAATTTGTCAGAATTTTAATTCAAAAGCAGCATGCATGAGTATTGTCTGGAATAATAATTTTTTGAATTTTCAGCTTTAGCCATACCAATAGATAACAATCATTAAATGTAAAAGACTGAAACATTTATCAAAATTAGTACAGCTGGTAATTTCCATTTCATTAAAATGTATGTGTTTCCATTTGTAAAATTTCTTAAACTCTCTGAGATCATGAAACCTTTCAAAGTTTATAGATGGAGATCATGAACTCAGTAAAACTTTTTTGTAACATTTTGTGGATTTGTTGATTTTTCTGTTCTGGAGAGAAGGGTCACAGATTTTGTCAGTTTTCCAAAGTACTCAATGATACAAAAAAAAATCGACTTCCTACTGTAGAGCTAGCTTAATTTCTTTACAGGAGTTTGACATCTTTTTGGTTGAGATAAAGACTAGCATAAATTTCTTCAATTTAGTCTCTGCTAATAAAATTTTAGCTTCTGAGTTTTAAGAAATTAACTGGAAGTATTGAAAGACAGTAAATCCTTGGAGTACAGAGTGAGGGACTGATTTTTAATCTGAAAATGACAGCAAATTTATTTGGTTTCAATCACATATGACATTTTCTATATATCTGCTCTCTGTAGTGGAAGAGTTAAGCCCTTCCTGAAGAGCAGTTGTTGTAAAAGGAACCCTCTTGCACTATTGGTGGGAATGCAAACCAGTGCAGCCACCGTGGAAGGCAGTATGGAAGGTCCTCAAAAAGTTTAAAATAGAACTAACCTAGGATCCAATAATCACACTACTGGGTATTTACCCAAAGAATATGAAAACACTAATTCAAAAAGATACATGTACCCCTTTGTTTATTGTAGCATTATTTCTAATAACCAAATTACAGAAGCAGCCCAAGTGTTCACCAATTGATGAATTAAAGAAGATGTGGCATATATATAAATGGAATATTACTCAGCCATCAAAAAGAATGAAATGTTGCCATTTGCAATGACATGGATAGAACTACAGAGTATATTGTTTAATGAAATAAATCAGAGAAAGACAAATACCATATGATTTCACTCATAAGTGGAATTTAAGAAACAAAACAAATGAACAAAAGAAAAATGAAAGAGACACAAGCGAAAAAAAAAAAAGGACTCTTAATTATAGAGAATAACCTGATGGTTATCAGAGAGAAGGTGGGTGGGTGGGAGAATGGGCTAAATAGGGGAAGGTGATTAAAAGTACCCTTATCATGATGAGCACTGAATAACATACAGAAATGTTGAATCACTATATTTTACACCTGAAACTAATAAAACACTGTATGTTAACTATGCTGGAATTATCATTTTAAAATAAATAAAAAAGAATAGTTGAGTCTAAATTGTCAAAATTTAGTTGAATTAATTTTGTATGAGGGCAGTCATCAAATTTTACCCAAAAGGAACTTCCTTGTTGGTATTCTCAGACATCATTAACTTCATAGACACACAAGTTAATACAGAGTAAAACATCCCTTAGGCTCTATAAAAATAAAAACAAACAACTCTCCACTCTGCTCCTGCAGTCTTTAGCATATGAAACAGTGATTTCCCTATCACAGGAGCCAGATTTGCTTTAGAGAACACTAATCTCATGAATTTGCCCCCAAACTTGCTATAGTCTGAAAACACAACCCTTAAACACAGAACAGTGCAAAGTCTTCAAAAAACTAAACCATTTTATTTTAAATAAAAGCTCACAGTTTTATTTGGTCTTACGTCTATGCCAGCATAATAAAATGGTCAAAGCTCAGTGCAGCAATTTCAAAAATCTGAACCCCAAAAGTGTGTGTATTAGTAAATAATAGATTTTTTAGATTCTGAAGTATTCCCACAATGTAACAATAACTCAAATTATTCTAGGATTGGAGGCAAAGAGCCACTGGCTACACAAGATACAGGATAGGCAGGGAGTCAGCTGAGTCTTGTGGCACTAACAATTCCAGGCACGAGCTTGGGCTGGAGTAGAGTCCTGAAGAGTCATGGCTGAGAGGTACCATGTACATACTGTATTACCCATAGATCAAGGGAGTCCAGAAGAGAGACCAGAGGTTGGACTAGAGAATGGGGTAGACTCCGGAAGACTAAGTACAAGGGGTATGTTCCCTACTTTAGAGTTGTTTTTGATATGTAGCTCTCTCTACAGCAAAGCCATAAACTTTGACCATAAAACATAATTCCAGTGGCTCAAAAGCTATATTCATAATGATACTAATACATTGTATGTCTGTTTCACTACCATTTTCTTAAGAGTGAAGAGTGGAGATTCCAGTAAATGAATTAATAAATGTTTAAAATTTTTTCTTAGTTTTAATTTCTAGTTGGCAAATTTTATTAGAATAACCTACATAAACAAATGCTCCTTGAGGTGCCCAGTAAATTTTCAGAGTATAAAGAAGTCCTGAATCAAAAAATTTCAAGAATAATTATCCTACATTAACACATTAAAATAGGGCATTTAAGGGGCGCCTGGGTGGCTCAGTGGGTTAAGCCTCTGCCTTCAGCTCAGGTCATGATCTCAGGGTCCTGGGATCGAGCCCCACATCAGGCTCTCTGCACAGCAGGGAGCCTGCTTCCCCCTCTCTCTCTGCCTGCTTCTCTGCCGACTTGTGATCTCTCTCTCTCTCTCTGTTGAATAAATCAATAAAATCTTTAAAAAAAAAAATAAAATAAAATAGGGCATTTAAAATAGGGCATTTAAAATTCATCTTATACAATTCAACATTTTTCTAGTAAAGAAAAATGCAGAAGTTATTGTTAATAATGATTATCACAGATTCAGTCAAGCTATACTCACATATGCAAAGAAAAGTCTCTACCTGATTGAATATTCTGAAAATTTACACTTCCAAATCAAGGATAATTTGGTCTTTTCAAGTTTAATTGCCACTTTCCATACAAATAGTCAATATAGACAGCATCCAAGATTCATCTTCCAATTGGTTGCTGAATTAGAGAGTCTTTTTGATGACTCTCTCTCCTGAGTTAAGTGCTTTAAAAATCCACTTTTCCTTCCTCCTTCCCAAAGAGTATCTGGTTATGAAGATGTCCACTCTCTCTCTATGGACCCATAGTCTCACAGTTTCTGCCACAGTCTCCATCTGGCCTGTTATCTTGGTTGGCAACTCCCATTGCCAGCAGTGGCAGTGCAGCAGATCCCACTGGGAATTTTGAATGGTTATATTGGGATACAGCATCCAATTGCTTGTCCTAGCCATTTCCTCATGCTTTCTGGGTCCTCTTCTCTATGATTAGGCCTCTGGGTGTCCAAAGTCCATTCTCAGAGCTTGTGTATTTTTCTCACTAGGGTAAGCAGAAACTTATGGATCCTCTCACACCGTGTCCAAGCCATGTGTACCAAGGAGTTCCTCTTCAGACTCTGCAATGAGGTCCCAAATTACCCTCATCTCGGCACCACCATGCCCACTCCCTGTTGGAAATTGCACTGGGCCAAAGTCTTGAGAAGCAGAACAGTGGAAACAATATTCTTCACATTTATTTAGATGTTTCTAAAGCAATACTTCCTCATCAATGATCAATTGCAAGGAGTAGGTAGAGGAACTCAAAATGTAGTTTACTAATCACCATCCTCTGCTATCTCCCTTATACACTTGCCATTTCTTGGGTCTAGAGAGACAAATCCCCTTTCAGTTTTACTGTAACCACCCTTGGCTCCCACTTCTTCCATCTTGATTCTATTTTCCCTGATAAGCTATCATATGTAACAGAAGACAAATCAGTACTCATTTCAAAAATTTTACATATATGTAAATTTTTATATAGAGAGAACTTCAATTTTTTATAAAACATGGAATAGATATCTTCAGAAATCTATAGCAGACATTATATTGAATAATAAAATGTTAGAAACATTTAAAGTAATGTCAAGGAAAAAAATATGGATGCTCAAGATCATCTGTAAAACTCAATATTTGCCTGCAATTTCTGTGTAACAGTCTTAAGACATTAAAATAAAAGAGATATAAACATCAGAATGAAAGAGACATAACAGATATTTTTATGGCAATGTTATTATTGCTGGTTTGGAATAACCAAGAGAAGTGTCTGTCACATTTGTAGATTTGTTAGAACTTCCAATAAAGTGGTCTGCTATAAAATAAATATAAGAAAACCAGTAGCTTTAGGGGTGCCTGGGTGGCTCAGTGGGTTAAGCCTCTGCCTTCGGCTCAGGTCATGATCTCAGGGTCCTGGGATCAAGCCCCGCATCGGACTCTCTGCTCGGCAGGGAGCCTGCTTCCCCCTCTCTCTCTGTCTGCCTCTCTGCCTGCTTGTGACCTCTCTCTGTCAAATAAATAAATAAAATCTTAAAAAAAAAAAAAGAAAAGAAAACCAGTTGCTTTAGAATACCTTAAAAAAACAAGTAAAATAAAGTTCACAATAGCAATTAAACATCAACAATACAAGTTAAAACACTTTGCTCCCTCTTTCATTTCTCCCTTTCCTCACATTTCTCAGAAGCTATAGTTAACCAGCTGGAGAAGAAAAACAAGCAAAGAAAGAAACCAAAAGTCAAAGAGCAGATATCTGCTTATCAAATTATCCTTTCCTGCAGAACCTATCTGGGGATGGTAGATATATTTAAAATTAATTTCAAAGATTTCATTGTATAATGGTACCAATTTAATTTGTGAAATGAAATGCTTTAATTTATAACATGAAGACATATGACATGTGAGTACAAAATTCAACAACCATCATAGTTTTCATCCAGGGCAAATGGAAAAAAAATTCTATGGAATATATTTGAAAGAGACCAGGAAGACAAAACTAAGTTGCTTTGTGGTTTCATTTATGAGTAATGCTAGTTTAACTTGCAGGTTATATAAATTAATAGATGTATATGTCTTTCAATATCTGACTTTCTTGAGTCATAAAATAAATTATGTACAATGTGTTTTATATAAGTAAGTTATTCAAATTATGATCTTTGCTTTGGCATATGTTTGGAAAATTCCAAAGCAATTTTTAAAAATTGTAAAATTCTGATGTTAAAATGTACATATGCATTGTGTACTAACCAAAAGGAATTCCAAGCACTTTCACAATATAATGCTGGTTATTTTAAATAATGAAAAATATAATTGTAATAGGAAGTCATCCACTTTCACAACTTTAAGATAACTCAACAGTATTATGTATATCTGCAAAATCTTATAATGCTGAGCTCAATTGCCATGAACCCTGTCAAATCTTTTTCCTAAGCCCCCAAATAAAATTCACTGCTTCCTTTTTTATGTTCCTCTTTTTCACTTTAAATAATGCCTCCATTTGGGATATTTCAGTGAAATCAGATATCTCTTCTATTAGATAGGTTAAGCTCCTTAAGGACAGGATAATTTCCTCTTCATTGTTGTATTCTATGTGCTTTGTATATGCTAGATACCTTTTAAAAGAATGATGCATAATAATTCTGTTGAAAGAAATATATATCTCAGAATTCTGAGCTGTGAATTTTTCTTTACTGCTGTAAATGTTTTTGATGTTTATCTAAATTTACTACATTCTTTTTTGCTATTACCTCATTTAACATGTTTTATTACACCAATTCTTATTATCTGCATGACCTATACCTAAAAATCATCAAGAATGATTTCTTTTGAGAGAGGGGAACGATGGTGGCAAGCCTTACTTGTTCCATGAATACAACTAGATAACTATCAGATCATCCTAAATACTCCAGAATTCAATCAAGACTGGAAGAATAAACTCCACAACTAAAGGTAGAGAAGAGGCCACATCAAAGAGGGTGGGAAGCGTGGAGACATAGCTAGGAGAGAAAGGGATCATGGCTGCTATGGTGGGGAGGGAGCCACAGTTATGGAGAACAAACAGACTAGCACACAGGACAGTACATTAGAAAGATGATTCCCCATAGCAACTGGTTTGGAAAACAAGAAGGCCTGAATTTCATGAGTTCTTGCAAACAGCAGGGCTTAAAGCCTGGAGTTTTAAAGGTCAGAGTGCTTGGCTCTGGGAGAGCACAGAAGACATTGGGCTGCTGATGGAGAAAAGGCAGAGCAAACAACCTGTGGACTACAGCATGGGAACAGTGAACAGAAGAGCCCATGGGGTGCACAGGGGGGAGGTTATTTATTCATCTTGGAGCATGTGTCAGAGAGGCAGTGTTCACAGAGAGAGACTTCCAGGAACAAATGAACTGGAAGGTGCCATTTCCTTTTCCCATCCCTCAGCATAAATAGAACCCCCTGCAGGAACCATCACAAGGCTGACACTGGCTACCTAGCTTGCTTAGGCAAAGCCCCACCCTCCATACTCAGGAAGAGTCACCCTTCCCAGGCATGCTTTTCTCAGTTCCAGCGTAGAAGACAGACCCAAACCCCTGCCAATACTGCACCTTCCAACTCAGGAGTTATCCAAGGCCTTGGTTTTGGTGGTGGCAGTGTGAAGTCTCATTTTACAAGCAGACCAGAGCACACCTAGTTAGAGCTCATCACATTCAGGCCAAGGACCAAACACTTCCCACAACAGGCAAAGAGAGCCTCTGCAGGTGACTGGCCTGAAAATAAAATCCAGGACATGACAGCAGAAAGCAAGAAAAAGAAATCTGAAATAACCTAACCTTACACCTAAAGGAGCTAGAAAAAGAACAACGAATGAAGCTTAAAGCCAGCAGAAGGAAAGAAATAATAGAGATTAGACCAGAAATAAATGATATAGAAACTAAAAAAGCAATAGGACAATCAATGTAACCAGGAGTTGATTTTTGGGGAAAAAAAAAAAAGTCAATAAAATTGATAAACACGTAGGCAGAGTTAACAAGAAAAAAAGAATAAGAAAGGACCCAAATAAATAAAATCACAAATGAGAGAGGAGAAATAACAACCAACACCACAGAAATACAAACAATTATAAGAGAATATTGTAAAAAACTATACGCCAACAAACTGGACAACCTAGAAGAAATGGAAAAATTCCTAGAAATATGTAACTTACAAAAACTGAAATAGGAAGCAATCAAGAAACCTGAACAGACCAATTACCAGCAAAGAAATTGAATCAGTAATCAAAAAACCTCCAACAAACAAAAGTCCAGGACCAGATGACTTCACAGGGGGAATTCTACTAAACATTTAAAGAGTTAATACCTATTCTTTTCACGTATTCCAAAAAATAGAAAAGGAAGTGAAACTTCCAAATTCATTCTATGAGGGTAGTATTATCCTAATACCAGAACCAGATAAAGACACCGACACACACACACACACACACACACACACACACACACAGAGAGAGAAAAAGGAACTACAAGCCATTATCTCTGATGAACATAGATGCAAAAATCCTTAACAAAATACCAGGAAACCAACTCCAACAATACATTAAAAAAAAAAAAAAATCATTCACTACAATCAAGTAGGATTTATTTCTGGGTTGTAAGGGTGGTTCAATATTCTCAAATGAATCAACATGATACACCACATCAATAAGAGAAATGAAAAGAACCATAGGATCATTTAAATAGGTGCAGATAAAGCATTTGACAAGGTACAGCATCCATTCATTATAAAAACCTTCAACAAAGTAGGTATAGAGGACACATACCTCAACATAATAAAGGCCATAAATGAATAACTCACAGCTAACATCATCCTCAATGGGGAAAAATTGAGGACCTTTCTCATAAGGACAGGAACAACACAAGGATGTCCACTCTCACAACTTCTATTCAGTGTAGAACTGGAAGTCCTAGCCACAGCAATTAGACAACAAAAAGAAATAAAAGTCAAATCAGTAAGGAAAAAGTAAAACTTTCACTATTTGCAGATTATGTGGTACTATCATGAAAAACCTGAAAGATTCCACTAAAAAACTGCTAGAATTGCTAAACAAAATCAGTAAAGTTGTAGGATACAAAATCAACCGCAGAAATCTGCTGCATTTCTATACACCAATAATGAAGCAGCAGAAAAAGAAATTAAGAAAATAATCCCATTTACAATTGCATGAAAAATAAGATACGTAGGAATAAACCTAACCAGAGGTGAAAGATCTGTACTCTGAAAATTATAGAACACTTATGAAAGAAATTGAAGACGACACAAAGAAATGGAAAGACATTCCATGCTCATGGATTGAAAAATAAATATTGCTAAAATGTCTAACTACCCGAAGCAATCTACACATTTAATGCAATCTCTATTAAAATATCAATTGCATTTTTCACAGGATTAGAATAAACAACCCTAAAATTTGTATGGAACCATGAAAGACTCCAAATAGCCAAAGGAGGCTTGAAAAAAAAAAATGGTGGTATCACAATTCCAGACTTCAAGGTATATTACAAAGTTGTAGTAATCAAAACAATATTGGCACAAAAATGAACACCCAGATCAATGAAACAGAATAGAAAATACAGAAATAAACCCACAGTTATATGGTCAGTTAATCTTCAACAAAGCAAGAAAGACTATCCAATAGGAATGTGTTTTTAACAAAGGTATTGGACAAATTGGACAGCAACATGCTGAAGAATGAAATTAGACACTTTCTTATACCTTACACAAAAAATAACTTCAAAATGTACTAAAGATCTAAATGTGAGACCTGAAACCTTAAAAATCGTACAAGAGAGCACAGGCTGTAATTTGATATTAGCCATTGCAACTTATTTCTAGATATGTCTCCTGAGGCAACGGAAACAAAAGCAAAAATAAACTACTGGGATTACATTAAAAAAAATTAAAAAAGTCTTCTGCACAGGGAAGAAAACAACCAAGAAAACTAAAAGGCAACCTACAGAATGGAAGAAGATAATTTTCAAATGATGTAGCCAGTAACGGGATGGTATCAACACTCAAAAAACAAATAATCCAAATAAAAATGAGCAGAAGACACAAACATTTTTTTTTCCAGAGAAGACATATGGAGGGTCAACAGACACATGAAAAGATATACATCATCACTTGCAATCACAGAAATGCTAATCAAAACTGCAATGAGATATCACATCACACCCGTCAGGATGGCTAAAATCAACAACACAGGAAACAATAGGTGCTGGCGAATATGTGGAGGAAAAGGAGCCCTTGTGCACTGTTGGTGGGAATGCGAAGTGGGGCACCCACTATAAAGAATGTGGAGGTTCTCCAAAAAAGTTAAAACAGAACTATACTATGCTCTAGCAATCACACTGCTGTGTGTATTTACTCAAAGAATACAAAACACTAATTCAAAGGGATACACGTACCCCTATGTTTATAGAAGCATTATTTACAATGGCCAGGTCATGGAAGCAGCCCAAATGTACATCAATTGATGAATAGATAAAGAAGACTGACTTATGGGGCGCCTGGGTGGCTCAGTGGGTTAAAGCCTCTGCCTTCGGCCCAGTCATGATCTCAGGGTCCTGGGATCGAGTCCCGCATCGGGCTCTCTGCTTGGCGGGGAGCCTGCTTTCTCCTCTCTCTCTCTCTGCCTACTTGTGATCTCTGTCTGTCAAATAAATAAATAAAATCTTTAAAAAAAAAAAAAAAGACTGACTTATGGAATGTAAGTCAGTCATAAAAAGAACAAAATTTTGCCATTTGCAATGACATGCATGAAGCTAGAGAGTATTATGCTAAGTGAAATAAGTCAGACAGAGAAAGATAAATATGTGATTTCACTCATGTGGAATTCAAGAAACAAAATAAATGAGCAAAGAAAAAAAAAGAGAGAAAAACAAAAAAACAGATTCTTAATTATAGAGAATAAATCAATGGTCACCAGAAGGAGGTGGATAGCAGGATGGGTGAAACAGGTGATGGGGATGAAGGAGGGAACTTGTTGTGGTGAGCCCTGACTGAGTGATCAAAATAAAAACTTCAAATAAGTAAAAATTTAAAAAAAGAATAGACAACCTCAAAAAAAGAAAAAAAAAAGGAATGATCCCTTTTGCTTCTGTCTTCAAAGAGTTAAATTTACATAAACTAGAAAAACTGCTATAATATGTATATTAAAAATTACAAAGGATTTGAGTGACATTGTTATTATACATATTGTAACAAAAATATAATGTAATTTAAATTTCTGAAACTGAATAGTAGAAATTTTAAAACATTTGCCATTCATGTCATGAAAAATGAGAAAAGATTTACTTTGAAAAAAATAAAGCAGCCATAAATTGGTGTAATGGTTGATAACAAAGCCAGTATTTTATTTTATTTAAGATTTTATTTATTTATTTGACAGACAGAGATCACACGTAGGCAGAGAGGCAGGCAGAGAGAGAAAGGGGGAAGCAGGCTCCCTGCCTAGCAGAGAACCCGATGTGGGGCTCGATCCCAGCACTCTGGGACCATGACCTGAGCTGAAGGCAGAGGTTTTAACCCATTAAGCCACCCAGGCGCCCCACAAAGCCAGTATTTTAAGGAAAACAAGATAACGGCTTAATATATTCCAACTGAATTTTAAATTTTATAAATAAAATATAAGTAAGTAGGAAGGAAATTAATATTTTAATATGAAAGGAAAACAGTATATATATGACAGAAGCAAACTAAAAACCACAATGAAGTTATCTGGTAGATACTCTATAATTTCACAGTGTACCATGAAATGATCTATACACAGTCTGTCTCATAACGTACTCCATTGCCTCAATTTGGCATCATGTAAGAAATACAGATGGTATATGAAATACAGATGGTGTATTTACCCTATTTTCTTCCTTTTAATGATGTCTATGTCCTCTTCTTGGAATGCAAAATTTACAACATATACGAGATGCATTTTATATGCATCTTTACCTCCTTCTTTCCTGCCCCCCCTTTTCCCTTCTTTCCCTCCTTCCCTGATTCTTTCCTTCTTTCTTTCTTTCCTTCCTTCTTTCTACCTTTGACCTTTATGATTCATGAGAGATATGTTCATCTCAAGCCCAGAAATCTTTTTTGATTGATGTAAGTCGGTAACAATGGTTCAACTGCCCTTACCAAAGGTTGGTTTAAAAGATGCTATGGGAGGGGTGCCCAGGGGCTCAGTTGGGTAAGCATCTGCCTTTGGCTCAGGTCATGATCCCACAGTCCTGGGATTGAGTCTCACATTGGGGCTCCCCGTTCAGTGGGAAGGCTACTTATCCCTCTCCCTCTGTTCCTCCACACTGTTCATGCTCTCTCTCAAATAAATAAATAAAATTTTTAAAAAATGCTATGGGACACCATTTTGGCTAATAAGACAAAAGGTAACTTCTGACAAGCTTCTAGGAAATGTGCCTTTGCTCTTACTAATTAAAGGAGAGTCCTTTTTAAAACCTTGGATGTTATAGGGACTAAATGAGATAGTCTGACACAAATGAACCAGCGTAGGATAATCTGACATAAAACAGCAAAGAAAAAGATTTTGAAAGTCTGGGTTCCTGAGACCATAATTGAACCATGGTGTCTTCAGTCAGCTGCTATGACCAAATACCATGTAAGTTAAACAATACACATTGATTTTTCCAGTTTTGGGGGCTAGATGTCTGGTGAGTGTCCTCCTCCTGGTTTGTAGACAGTTGTCTTCCTATTGTATCCTCACTTGTCAGAGAGAGAGAAAAAAATAAGCTCTCTCATCTCTGGTCATAAGGATGCTAATGCCATCATGAGGACAGAAAAGGAGAGCCCTCCCAAAGGCCTCGTTTCTAAATACCATTATATTGGGAATTGGGGATTCAACATATGAATTTTGCAAGGCCACAAACATTCCGTCTGTAGCACATGGATTCAACATATCCTAGAGCTCCCCTAATCCTGGACTTTTTTTTTTTTTTTTTAAGATTTTATTTATTTGACAGAGAGAGATCACAAGTAGGCAGAGAGGCAGGCAGAGAGAGGGGAAAGCAGACTCCCTGCTGAGCAGAGAGCCTGATGCAGGGTTCCATCCCAGGACCTTGAGATCATGACCTGAGCCGAAGGCAGAGGCTTTCACTGAGCCACCCAGGAGCCCCAATCCTGGACTTCTTGAGAGACTAGCTCTCCTTTTTGTGCAAAAATCTGAATCTGAGATGTTAACATATAACTGAAAAGATACAAGATATAAAACAATTCTACAATCACATTATGAATGATAACACCTGTGAAGGTCGATGCTATAAATCTCTTAATGAGTGTATTGTGCTTTCTTGTATCCATCTTCACTGAGTATTCCATCTTTACTGAGTATTCCATTTTCTTTTCCTGGTAATTTTAGACTTTCTTGGTAAAATTACTGATTTACATTTTTCGCTATTTCTTAAAAGTGAAATATAGTATGTATTCTGTGTCGGCAAGTACAGAAAGCATGCTCCTACAATTCATCGGTCAACAAACCAAGTAATCATGTAAATACAACTCAAATCAGAGAAGAATGCCAGAGCCCTGGAAGCCTCCTCCATCCCCACATCGAAGCACAACCTTGACTTCTAACAGCAGAGATTAGCTTTACTTATTTTAGAACTTGTTGTAAGTGGAATCACAAGGAATGCATTATTTTTATTAGATCATTTCTTTCATAAGAAGTATGGTTCTAAGATTCATGCATTTTTGTAAGTAGTTGCTGATTACCCATTTTTTTTTGCTGTACAGAATTTTAATATGAATATACCATCATTTACCAATTTTAACATTGATAGACATTTACTAAAAAGCATCATTAAAAATGTGAATATTCAAGCCACAGACCAGTGAAATGTATTTGAAATACATAAAGCTGACTGAGATCTTACATCCAGAATATATAGAGAATCTATGGACATACCACCCTGAACAGACCCAACCTTGTCAGAATACATGAAGATTCCCCAGAATTTGATAAAAAAGATAACCAAGTAATAAAATGTACAAGAGACTTACAAGTGCTATACAACGGATAATGTCCGAGCCTTCAATAAAAACCTGTAAAGATTATTTTTATTAGTAGTAATCAAAAAAGGGCACATTAAAGCATAATTAAATTCCACTATACATGTCCCAGAATGGCAAAAACAAACAAACAAACAAACAAAAGAAAAGCAAGGTCATGACAATACTAAGTATTAGCAAACAAGTTTAGAAACAGAAATTCTTAGACCCTAAGAAGCTGGAATTGGCAATTAGTACAATATTTTGGAAAATATTTCCCTTGATCTTCTAAGCTTTAGCATTTCAATATTCTATGATCTGAAATTTTCATGCATAGGTATACTCTCACTTGGTGGCCGTTTGTTTCAGAGGACATGTATATGAGTATTTTTAGCAGAATCAATCTGATTTATCTTAAAAAAAATTGGAAATTGGGGGGAAGCAAGATGATGGGGGAGTAGAAGACCTAAATTTTGTCTAGTGCCAGGAATTCATCTAGACAGTTATCAAACCATTCTGAACACCTACAAACTCAACAGGAGAGCAAAGAGAAAAATAGCAGCAATTCTAGGAACAGAAAAGTGACCACTTTCTGGAAGGTAAGGCATGTGAAGTGAATCCAAGCTGACATACAGGAAGCTAAAGCATGGGGTGACTGGCCAGCTCCCAGCAAGCGGTAGAGAAGCTGAGAACAATAACAAACTTTCGGAAGTCTGTTTCACAGGGGGACATTGCTCCAGCGGCTAAGCGGGGGTGGAGCCCTTGTGGGGACAGTGTGGTCTCAGGACCAGTGGGGTCACAGAAAGACCAGGGGTGCCTGAGTGTGGCAGAGCTCCCGAGGTATCAGAGTGGGGAAGCTGGCTGTAGAGATGGAGACGAGGAAAGGCTCTCAGTTCAGGGTTACCTTAAACCATGATCCGAGTCACAGTCGGGCTGCTGCTCTTCCAGCAGGGACCCCACAAGTGGCAGATCCAGGGAGACTCACCTTCCTCCCCCAGGGGGAGTGGCATTGGAGCACATGCAGGAATCTGCTACGTTTGGAGACTCCAAAGGGAGCCGAGCGCCAGAGACAGAAACGCTCGGTCACAGGCCGGGTGAGCACAGAGCGCAGCCAGAGACCAGGGAGACGGGAGGAATTGACTGCTTTTCTCCGAGGGCGCACTGAGGAGTGAGGCCCCGAGCTCTAGGCTCCTCCAGGCTGGATGTTGGGAGGCCGCCGTTTTCATTCCCGTCCCCCAGAGCCCTATGGAAAGTGTTCAGGGAACAAAATCTCCCGAGAGTGAACCTGAGCAGAGTACTTAGCCCGGCCCCTGGCGAGGGCAGCGCAATTCTGCCTCGGGCAAGCACACTTGAAAATCACTACAACACGTCCCTCCCCAAGAAGATCAGCAAGACTGTCCAGCCAAGACAAAGTGCATCAATGAATGAGAACTGCAAAATTTCAGAGTTAGGGGAATACAGCACATAGAATTCATGGCTTTTATCCCACGATTCTTTAGTCTTTCAGAGTTAATTTTTTTAATTTTATTTTTTCTTATTCTATTTTTTAAATTTTTCCTCTTTCCCATTTTAACCTTTTTTAACTATCTTATCTTATTAATACCTTTTTAAAAATCTTTTAAAATTTTCATTGTTACAGTCATATTCTATCCCTTTGTTGTAGTTAACCTTATTTTTTGTATACATGTAAGTTTTTCTTCCTTTAAAATTTTTGGATAGAGTTTCTTCTAACAGATCAAAATATGCCCTAAATCTAATGTAGGGCTTTATTCTAGTCTCCAGCCTAATCACATTTTCTTTTTTCTTTTTTCAACTAACATCTTATCAATCCCTTTTTAAAAAATCTTTTTTAATTTTCATCTTTACAGTCATATTCTATCATATTTACCCATGTTTACCTCCATCATGTTTACCCTTATTTTTGTATATATGTAAGTTTTTCTTTCTTTAAAATTTGGGGAGGCAGTTTCTTCTAACAGACCAAAATCAAGTGTGTGGCTCTGTTCTATTTAGCAGTCAAATATCATATCTATATGTCTCTATATATCTATATATGTCATATATATATCTCTAATCATATATATATATACACATATATGTATATATATATATATATATATATATATATATATATATATACATTTTCTTTTCATTTCTTTCCTTTTTTTTCTTCTTCCCCCAGTTTTGGGTCTCTTCTGATTTGGGTCTCTTTCTGATTATTTTCCTGGGGTCCTTGCTACCCTTTTAGTATTTTCTTCTCTCATTCATCTATTCTTCTCTGAATAAAATGACAAGGTGGAAAAACCCACCTAAAAAAAAAAAAGGAACAAGTGTTCTACCATACCAACTACCATAATGATCCATCATTATGCTGTCAGCAAGAAACTCATTTTACTTTATTTTTATTTTTTATAATTTTATTTATTTATTTGACAGACAGAGATCACAGGTAGGCAAAGAGGCAGGCAGAGAGAGAGGAAGGGAAGCAGGCTCCCTGATGAGCAGAGAGCCCAATGCAGGGCTCAATCCCAGGACTCTGGGATCACGATCTGATCCGAAGGCAGAGGCTTTAACCCACTGAGCCACCCAAGCACCCAAGAAACTCATTTTAGACCTAAAGATACCTCCAGATTTAAAGTGAGGGGGTGGAAAACAATTTACCATGCTAATGGACATCCGAAGAAAGCTGGGGTGGCAATCCTTATATCAGGTAAATTAGATTTTAAGCCAAAGACTATAATAAGAGATGAGGAAGAACACTATGTTATATATAAAGGCTCTGTCCAACAAGAAGATCTAACAATTGTAAATATCTATGCCCCTAACATGGGAGCAGCCAACTACATAAGGCAATTAATAACAAAATCAAAGAAACACATCGACAACAATACAATAATAAAAGGGGATTCTAACACCCTCCTCACTGAAATGGACAGATCATCTAAGCAAAAGATCAACAGGGAAAAAAAAGCTTTAAATGACACACTTTTTTTTAAAAAAAGCTTTAAATGGACATCACCGATATATTCAGAACATTCCATCCCAAAGCAAAAGAATATACATTCTTCTCTAGTGCACATGGAACATTTTCCAGAATAGATCACATCCTGGGTCATACATCGGGTCTCAATGGGTACCAAAAGATTGGGATCATTCCCCGCATATTTTCAGACCACAGTGCTTTGAAAGTAGAACTCAACCACAAGGGGAAAGTTGGAAAGAACTCAAATACATGGAGGCTAAAGAGCATCCTACTAAAGAATGAATGGGTCAACCAGGAAATTAAAGAAGAATTTTTAAAATTCATGGAAACAAATGAAAATGAAAACACAACTGTTCAAAATCACTGGGATGCAGAAAAAGGGGTCCTGAGAAGAAAGTATATAGCAATACAAGCCTTTCTCAAGAAACAAGAAAGATCTTAAATACACAACCTAACCCTACACCTAAAGGAGATGGAGAAAGAACAATAAATAAAGCCTAAATCCAGCAGGAGAAGAGTAAGAGTAAAGCTCAGACCAGAAATCAATGAGACAAAAACCAAAAGAGCAGTAGAACATATCAACGAAACTAGGAGCTGGTTCTTTGAAAGAATTAATAAGATTGATAAACCCTGGCCAGACTTATGAAAAAAAGAAATGACCCAAATTAATGAAATCACGAATGAAAGAGGAGAGATCACAACCAACACCAAATAAGTACAAACAATTATAAGAATATATTATTAGGGTGGCTGGGTGATAGACATTGGGGAGGGTATGTGCTATGGTGAGTGCCGTGGTGAGTGATGTGGTGACTGATGATTCACAAAAAAATAACATATTATTAGCAAGTATATGCCAACAAATTAGACATTCCATTCTTTTAAAAAGGAAGCTTAGGATGTCTGAGTTGAGCATTCAACTCTTGGTTTCAGCTAGGTCATGACCTCAGGGTCATGGAGCCCTGCATCAGGCTCCGAGCTCAAGGAGAAGTTTGTCTTCTTGACGATTCTTTCCATCTCCTTTTGCCCCTCCCTCTGCTCACATGCTCTCTCTCTTTAAAATAAATAAATAAATCTTTAAAAAACAAAAATTAAAAGGAAGCCCAACTTTGAACCCTTGTCTTAATTTAATATAATGTAAACTTATACACAGGGGTTAAATCTCCTCAGGAAAAGTAAATGAAATGGAAAGTTTAATACAAAGGAAACCAATCCTGTAGGAAGCCAGATGAGAGTGGAAATAAAGAAAGTTGAAGGAATTTTTAAAAATGTAAATTGAAAAAGGTAAAAAATCACACCAAGAAGATTGTCATGCATGGAGAGAACATGTGACAATTTCAATAGTATCCAAAATATTACATAGGACATAGGTTCAAAAAAATTGCCATTAGTATTTCTGTTGTAGCCTCCAAGGAACAAAGAAATCTTGCTTCTAAACCATTATTTTTAAATGGTAATATAGATACTTGTTTTATTTACTCATCTTGCTAACACTTATTTACCATGATGGTCTTTTGGAGAGTGGAAGGGTATATGACAAGTAATAAGGTTTTGTTGGTTGTATATTCTAGTTGAAGAAAAATATTCATAAACAACTTTGCTACAAAGCAGTAACAAAGTAACTGTTATGCAAGATGTTAAGAGCCATGGGGATAAAGAAGGGAAAGGTGACTGACTCCTCGTTGGTGTGATCAAAGAAGACCTCATAAGAAAGGTTACACATTCGAGGGAGTCCAGAAAGATAATAAGATTTCAACACTCAGAGCTCTCAGAGTGCAGACAGTCTCATAAGGATAAAGAATACTTTGAACCAAAGCCTTAAAGCAGAAATGTAACCAAGGAATGATAAAGAGATCCCCTTGAGTGCACAGCAGAAGGTTTGAAGGATTGTAATGAGTGGCTAAATTAAAGGGTGACAGCAAGGCTAGATTTGTAGAATGTTTAAATCTGGATTGAAGATTTCTTTATAAATTTGGTAGAAAATATTAATTTTAATTTGACTAGTTTATTTTATCTATTAGTTGTTATAAGTGGTCAGATTTGAAGAGTGAGATGTAGGAATTTGATGACATTATCATACATTAGCCAAACTATGCTTCACAAAAGTATCTTACATTAATTCTAACTGTATCATGGACTGAACATTATAACAGCAGAGACCTAATCAAAGCTTAAAGGCCACCTGACAATTCAATGCTAAGAGGAAGAAAACACCAGGGGGATCTAATTGGATATGACAAGAGATTAGCATAAAATATTAGTACATTTTCCAAAATATTTGTGTTTGTTTTCTAAGATTTTACTTAATTATTTGAGAGAGAGAGAGAGCATAAGCAGGGAAAGTGGGAGAGGTAGAGGGAAAAGCAGATCACCCTACCAAGCAGGGAGCTCAATGTGGGGTTTAGTCTCAGGACCCTGGGATCATGACCTGAGCCGAAGGCAGACTCTTAACAACTGAGCCACCGAGGCACCCCATTTAAAAAAAAAACAAACTAGTTTTGATTTGCAACCATCACTTTTATTGATGAAGTTTGCCCTTCAGATATAAACTAATAGGGGCGCCTGGGTGGCTTGGTCATTAAGCGTCTTCCTTCAGCTCAGGTCATGATCCCAGGGTACTGGGATTGAGCCCCACACTGGGCTCCCTGCTTGCTGGGAAACCTGCTTCTCCCTCTCTCACTCCCCTGCTTGTATTCCATCTCTCACTGTGTTTCTGTCAAATAAATAAAATCTTAAAAAAATATATGTAAGCTAATAAAAGTATAAAGCCATTGCAAAAAGCTGGGTATTGAAAATACTGCATACTTAATCATTTTTAAAAATTCTTCTTTCATATTTTAGTATCAAAATATACTGGCATAGTAACACATGCTACTTATTTAATACACATGCTGAACTTTTAACTAATAGTAGTACTCAATCAGAAAAGTTTACAAATTCTTGTCATGTATAAGAATATTTGTAAATTGGATTCAAGTTCACTACAACCCTGTTTATGGGGGAAACTTTTTGAATGTTTACAAGTGAAAATTACCTTAGTTGGCTCTAGGAAATATAATCTGTAGATACTATAAATTAGACATATATTATTCCTTCCTGTTTTTCAAACATGGGGGAGTATTTATTAGCATCATGGTGTTGAAACATGATAAACATCTTAACATATATGATATGTGGTCACATCACATATCACCAGGATAGGAGAGCACTTTCAATCAGTAAATTCAAAATGCATTTAAATATTAGTAAAGTTTAATTTCTTTATTATTTAGATTAAAGTAATTATTAACGGAGTTCTGAAGTTTGCTTCTACACCACCATCAATCCTCTTGATCCTTACTTTGTGAATCACTACTCTACAATTACACCTTTAGCTTAATATTAAAATTCTATTCAGATACAAACAAAGCAACAGAATAATCTCATCTTCTCAACTGTCTGCATAAAACAGTAACACCTGATTACATGAAATTAATCCCACTATTTCTGGTTAACTGTTCCGTATTTTCCCTTACCTGAAAATTTTATAAGCCTAGTTTGCCTTTTAGTTTAAACAATGTCACCAGCCATAGTATCCTTTAAATAACGTGTCATTTTGACATCATTTTGTTTTTATCTACCTGGGTTTGTGAAAAAATAGTATGTTACACTAGCTTTATTCTTCAGTTTGTCACGGACCTCCTAAGTCTGACCACTGATTTACTTTTTTCCTCCCTCTAAGCCCATTAATATATACCTCTTAATCTTCTCTTTCTTCCTCTCTTGTTTTTAAAGCACTGTCATAATGTCACTACGAGATCCAAAATGTAAATTCATGCATGCACACGCCCACACACATGGTAGTACTCCAGAAAACTAATGCATTGGTCAGGGGAAAACAAGGCATACAGGGTAGCAACTTTAAGAAGAGAGAGGACCAGAGGAGATGCTGTACTAAAAATCATTGACTACATTCATCAGTTGATTTGAAAAGGAGTCAAAGAACTCAGAATTTAAGACTAAGCAACTGCAAAAGCATTCATACCAACATGTAGTAAGATACAAAATTGGAGTCCACATGGGAGATGGATTTTGCCTCTTGGTGTGGAACATGTGGGCTCAAGGTTTCCTAAGCCATTTGTTTCCTCTTATTGTTATTTTTGTTTTAATGGAAGAAATTATTTTTGTGTAGAAGAGGTATGAGAAGATTAGTTATAATGTTAATTGATCCATTTACTAGACTGATTTTTTTTTAACATTTTATTTATTTGACAGAGAGAGAGAGATCACAAGTAGGCGGAGAGGCAGGCAGAGAGAGAAAGAGGAGGAAGCAGGCTCCCCACCGAGCAGAGAGCCCGATACGGGGCTCGATCCCAGGACCCCGGGATCACGACCTGAGCTGAAGGCAGAGGCTTTAACCCACTGAGCCACCCAGGTGCCCTAGACTGATTTTTTTTTTTAACTTTTATTTTTTTTTTAAATTTATTATTTTTATTTATTAAACATATAATATCTTTTTATCCCCAGGGGTACAGGTCTGTGAATGGCCAGGTTTACACACTTCACAGCACTCACCATAGCACATACCCTCCCCAGTGTCCATAATTCCACGCCCCCAACACCCCTCCCCCCATCAACCCTCAGTTTGTTTTGTGAGATTAAGAGTCACTTATGGTTTGTCTCCCTCCCAATCCCATCTTGTTTCATTTATTCTTCTCCTACCCCCTTAACCCCCCATGTTGCATCTCCTCTCCCTCATATCAGGGAGATCATATGATAGTTGTCTTTCTTCAATTGACTTATTTCGCTAAGCATGATACCCTCTAGTTCCATCCACGTCATCGCAAATGGCAAGATTTCATTTCTTTTGATGGCTGCATAGTATTCCATTGTGTATATATACCACCTCTTCTTTATCCATTCGTCTGCTGATGGACATCTAGGTTCTTTCCATAGTTTGGCTATTGTAGACATTGCTGCTATAAACATTCGGGTGCACGTGCCCCTTCGGATCACTACGTTTGTATCTTTAGGGTAAATACCCAGCAGTGCAATTGCTGGGTCATAGGGTAGTTCTATTTTCAACATTTTGAGGAACCTCCATGCTGTTTTCCAGAGTGGTTGCACCAGCTTGCATTCCCACCAACAGTGTAGGAGGGTTCCCCTTTCTCCACATCCTCGCCAGCATCTGTCATTTCCTGACTTGTTAATTTTAGCCATTCTGACTGGTGTGAGGTGGTATCTCATTGTGGTTTTGATTTGTATTTCCCTGATGCCGAGTGATGCGGAGCACTTTTTCATGTGTCTGTTCGCCATCTGGATGTCTTCTTTGCAGAAATGTCTGTTCATGTCCTCTGCCCATTTCTTGATTGGATTATTTGTTCTTTGGGTGTTGAGTTTGCTAAGTTCTTTATAGATTTTGGACACTAGCCCTTTATCCGATATGTCATTTGCAAATATCTTCTCCCATTCTGTCAGTTGTCTTTTGGTTTTGTTCACTGTTTCCTTTGCTGTGCAAAAGCTTTTGATCTTGATGAAATCCCAATAGTTCATTTTTGCCCTTGCTTCCCTTGCCTTTGGCGATGTTCCTAGGAAGATGTTGCTGCGGCTGAGGTCAAAGAGGTTGCTGCCTGTGTTCTCCTCAAGGATTTTGATGGATTCCTTTCTCACATTGAGGTCCTTCATCCATTTTGAGTCTATTTTCGTGTGTGGTGTAAGGAAATGATCCAATTTCATTTTTCTGCATGTGGCTGTCCAATTTTCCCAACACCATTTGTTGAAGAGGCTGTCTTTTTTCCATTGGATATTCTTTCCTGCTTTGTCGAAGATTAGTTGACCATAGAGTTGAGGGTCTATTTCTGGGCTCTCTATTCTGTTCCATTGATCTATGTGTCTGTTTTTGTGCCAGTACCATGCTGTCTTGATGATGACAGCTTTGTAATAGAGCTTGAAGTCCGGAATTGTGATGCCACCAACTTTAGCTTTCTTTTTCAATATTGCTTTGGCTATTCGAGGTCTTTTCTGGTTCCATATAAATTTTAGGATTATTTGTTCCATTTCTTTGAAAAAAATGGATGGTACTTTGATAGGAATTGCATTAAATGTGTAGATTGCTTTAGGTAGCATAGACATTTTCACAATATTTATTCTTCCAATCCAGGAGCATGGAACATTTTTCCATTTCTTTGTGTCTTCCTCAATTTCTTTCATGAGTACTTTATAGTTTTCTGTGTATAGATTCTTAGTCTCTTTGGTTAGGTTTATTCCTAGGTATCTTATAGTTTTGGGTGCAATTGTAAATGGGATTGACTCCTTAATTTCTCTTTCTTCTGTCTTGTTGTTGGTGTAGAGAAATGCAACTGATTTCTGTGCATTGATTTTATATCCTGACACTTTACTGAATTCCTGTACAAGTTCTAGCAGTTTTGGAGTGGAGTCTTTTGGGTTTTCCACATATAGTATCATATCATCTGCGAAGAGTGATAGTTTGACTTCTTCTTTGCCGATTTGGATGCCTTTAATTTCCTTTTGTTGTCTGATTGCTGAGGCTAGGACTTCTAGTACTATGTTGAATAGCAGTGGTGATAACGGACATCCCTGCCGTGTTCCTGACCTTAGCGGAAAAGCTTTCAGTTTTTCTCCATTGAGAATGATATTTGCGGTGGGTTTTTCATAGATGGCTTTGATAATATTGAGGTATGTGCCCTCTATCCTGACACTTTGAAGAGTTTTGATCAGGAAGGGATGCTGTACTTTGTCAAATGCTTTTTCAGCATCTATGGAGAGTATCCTATGGTTCTTGTTCTTTCTTTTATTAATGTGTTGTATCACATTGATTGATTTGCGGATGTTGAACCAACCTTGCAGCCCTGGAATAAATCCCATTTGGTCGTGGTGGATAATCCTTTTAATGTACTGTTGAATCCTATTGGCTAGTATTTTGGCGAGAATTTTTGCATCTGTGTTCATCAAGGATATTGGTCTGTAGTTCTTTTTCTTGATGGGATCCTTGTCTGGTTTTGGGATCAAGGTGATGCTGGCCTCATAAAATGAGTTTGGAAGTTTTCCTTCCATTTCTATTTTGTGGAACAGTTTCAGGAGAAGAGGAATTAGTTCTTCTTTAAATGTTTGGTAGAATTCCCCCGGGAAGCCATCTGGCCCTGGGCTTTTGTTTGTTTGGAGATTTTTGATGACTGTTTCAATCTCCTTACTGGTTATGGGTCTGTTCAGGCTTTCTATTTCTTCCTGGTTCAGTTGTGGTAGTTTATATGTCTCTAGGAATGCATCCATTTCTTCCAGATTGTCCAATTTGTTGGCGTAGAGTTGCTCATAGTATGTTCTTATAATTGTCTGTATTTCTTTGGTGTTTGTTGTGATCTCTCCTCTTTCATTCATGATTTTATTTATTTGGGTCCTTTCTCTTTTCTTTTTGATAAGTCTGGCCAGGGGTTTATCGATCTTATTAATTCTTTCAAAGAACCAGCTCCTAGTTTCGTTGATTTGTTCTATTGTTTTTTTGGTTTCTATTTCATTGATTTCTGCTCTGATCTTTATGATTTCTCTTCTCCTGCTGGGTTTAGGGTTTCTTTCTTGTTCTTTCTCCAGCTCTTTTAGGTGTAGGGTTAGGTAGTGTACCTGAGACCTTTCTTGTTTCTTGAGAAAGGCTTGTACCGCTATATATTTTCCTCTCAGGACTGCCTTTGTCGTGTCCCACAGATTTTGAACAGTTGTGTTTTCATTATCATTTGTTTCCATGAATTTTTTCAACTCTTCTTTAATTTCCTGGTTTACCCATTCATTCTTTAGAAGGATGCTGTTTAGCCTCCATGTATTTGGGTTCTTTTCAAATTTCCTCCTGTGATTGAGTTCTAGCTTCAGAGCATTGTGGTCTGAAAATATGCAGGGAATGATCCCAATCTTTTGATACCGGTTGAGACCTGATTTAGGACCGAGGATGTGATCTATTCTGGAGAATGTTCCATGTGCACTAGAGAAGAATGTGTATTCTGTTGCTTTGGGATGAAGTGTTCTGAATATATCTGTGATGTCCATCTGGTCCAGTGTGTCATTTAAGGCCTTGACTTCCTTGTTGATCTTTTGCTTGGATGATCTGTCCATTCCAGTGAAGGGAGTGTTAAAGTCCCCTACTATTATTGTATTATTGTCGATGTGTTTCTTTGATTTTGTTATTAATTGGTTTATATAGTTGGCTGCTCCCATGTTAGGGGCATAGATATTTAAAATTGTTAGATCTTCTTGTTGGACAGTTCCTTTGAGTATGATATAGTGTCCTTCCTCATCTCTTATTATAGTCTTTGGCTTAAAATCTAATTGATCTGATATAAGGATTGCCACTCCTGCTTTTTTCTGATGTCCATTAGCATGGTAAATTCTTTTCCACCCCCTCACTTTAAATCTGGAGGTGTCTTCAGGTTTAAGATGAGTTTCTTGTAGGCAACATATAGATGGGTTTTGTTTTTTTATCCATTCTGATACTCTGTGCCTAGACTGATTTTTGAAGATGAAAGAAAGAAACAACAAAACCAAAGGAGCTGAATCCATAGAAGTCTAAGCATCCACTGAAAGGACGGAAAACTCTTCCTTCTTCCCTTCTACATTCTTTGGGGGGGGTCTAATAATTAAATTGTCAGAAGCCAGATTAATAGGAGAAAAACAATTTTAATTCTGTACCTAAGGGAGCCCATAAAAATATGAGACTCTCCGGGGCGCCTGGGTGGCTCAGTGGGTTAAAAATATGAGACTCTCCAAAGTGACCAGAACAGGCAGTTTTACAGCTTTTTAGCCAAGGAAACAATGAACATGTGAAGAATTGACATTAGGGGTTCGGGCTCCAGAAATCACAGGGCAGGTGGGGCATCCTGAAGGGAGAGCTAAAGCACCTGGGATTTAATAGCCAAGCTTCTCGATGAGAAGCTGGCACTGGCAGCAGAGGTGCTTTCATGGGGATGCAAATGGGGCAACTGATAACCAGGAGTAGACATGTCTACAACACATGCAACATCCACAGGGATGACCAAGCAATAACCAACTGGGAGAGACATTTGATGAGAGTAAATGTCTCTGTAATTTGATCATTAGTGTTGACTGTTCCCCAGGGCAGTCAAGTCCAAAAGGAGTAGAGAGGTCAGTAATCACAGGAGAATGTTTGAGGTTGGTTTTGTAGAAGCAGAATCGTCCATATTTGGGTTGTGGTTCAAGCCACGGAGATAGAGGTGATTTTCAGTGGAGGTCGTGACAGAGTTTCTTTCAAGAGAAAAATCTTAAGAGACATCCTCATTTATTCTACAATTTCATCTACATTAACATATTTTTCTATAACCACTCAGACTCCAAAGTTTTGATTTTTTTGGTGAATTAGAGTTGAGGGGGGGGAAATAAATCAAATAAAGTAGAATGTATTCCCTAAAGATAAAGACATTAAATCATAGCATGCAGATAAGAACTTTTAAGTGTTATTCATAAGAGGCCATTACTGTAAAGATGTACACGTTAAATTCTGCTCAATTTAAAGACAGGGACATATTAGCACTATTAAGGTCAATTTAATTAAAACTGGAAAAAAAAAATCACACATGCTAAAGATTCCATACTTCATTTCAGTGGCCCTGATCACAACTGCTTTAGAGAAATTCTTTGGTCTATTTTCAGAGAAATATTTTCTCAACTATAGAATTGGTTGCTTTAAAAATGTATGAACTACAAGGTTTTGATCCCTTTGAAATGCCTCTTTTCTTCATCCTATGATAGTCAACAGAGATTTTTTTAAAAATATAAATTATTTGCTAGAACATACACTAGATGAATCATCATGTCATTTACACTATAGTTTCAAATATTTTTTTTTATATTGCTAGGTTACTACTGATAAGGACAAGATAGCACTTTTCTTTAAAATTGTGCTAAAAGAAAGAAATAGAATCAAGGTGTGATTTCTGTAAAATTAATTTAGAAGAGTTGCAACTACTGAAATAGGCAACATAAAAGAGAGCATTGCAAAATCGACATGGATTAAGACTTTCTTGTCTTCATAGGTTTATACTATAAGTTAACCTTTCAAGCCTTCTTCCAATTTAGATTAGTCTAGAGAACACACACAGGAAAGCTGAATACATTACATAAGTAAACAAAAGAATGAAATTAGTATTTAAAGGATTTTATAGCCAAAGGGATAATACCACTAACTGCTCAAATTTGAGGGTTATTTGAAATAATCAAATATTTTAAAATTTGATCATTTTTATAATTGAAAGAAATTCTTAAAAAGAAAGATTTTGCTTATTTATTTCAGAGAAAGAAAGAGCATGAGTGGGGGCAGGGTGTGTGCAGAGGGAAAAGAAAAAGCAGACTCCCCACTGAGTAGGGAGCCTATAGGGGGCTTGATCCCAAGACCCTAAGATCATGACCAGAGCCAAAGGTAGACGCTTAACTGACTGAGCCACCCAGGCACTCAAACTGAAAGAAATTCTTAAATCATCTTCCTCAATGATGAGTTTAACTAATCAACTAATGGCAAATTTGTGCAAAATCTGAAAAAAAAATTCTATATATTTATTTCTAGGAAAGACTCATAAATAGGATAACAACAGTAAGCAGTAAGGAATATTTATAAAACAGAGTAAGTGCAGGTAATTGTTAAAATAGAATACTCTCCTAGAAAATCAATCCCTTAGTTGTGTATAATTACCCTTTGAAGTAAGTAAGAACAGAAAAACGAAGTGTGTCCAACCAACATTCATTCTGCATCAACATGGGGTCATAGTAAATCAAACTGGAAATTTAAAATATAATTAGAAGACACTGAGCTTTTTGACAGATGCTCAAAAATAGATACTATTGAAAGAGTTCAATGATTCTGACAAACCCTGACCAAATATTTTGAAATACTTACAGAGCAGCAAGGAAGCAGAAATTAAAGAAGAAAGCAACTATGTGTATTTACTAAGCAAGCACAAGCTAAGAATATACGTAGAGGCTTTAGTTTGATTCATTTACCCTTTCTCAAATCTATTAAGAGAATATTCCAGGGGCACATGCCTGGCTCAGTTGATAGACCATGCAACTCAATCTTGGGGTCATGAGTTCCAACGCCATGTGGGGTGTAGAGATTACTTAAAGAAAAGGGAGAGAAAATATTGCACCTGACACCATAATACATGAGAAGGTCAGAAACGAAAATAATAAAAAAGCATGCTTCTTCACAGGAGAGTTTGTAGTTTGGTTAGGCATGAAGAGACATGACCTGACGTGTATAAGATGGCGAGAATGGACTGACAGCTCCCAGCGGAAGGACGAGGGAGGAAATGGGAATAGTGGGACCAAGAAACCATGACTACATTTGTTCAGCTGTGGCAAATTACAATGAAACTCAAGACAGAACATTTCAAGATTCAGAGGACCGCCTACCCTGTTTTACAGAGTAGGCAGCATAAGCCAACAGGCATACCAAGTATTACTCACATAAGAGGAACTCAGAGATTCTAACTCCATGTGCTTCTAATTTCACAGTATCTCTGAATTTCACTCTTAGTCCGAGTGGAAGAGATTATATTTGATAGAAGCGAGCCATCAGAAAGTCTTAAGAAGTTTCTGACTGGACTAGAGTGTAGGAGAAACACCAATGACAAGCAAGAATTAGTATCTATAACTACTATTTGCTTCCTTACAGGAACCCAAAATGGGTCTCAGATTTACTTAAGTATAACTGTTATGATTAATGTATCTTTTCCTAATTGTTTTTTCCTATTTGTTAGAATAAAATCAACAGAATTTCCTGACTTTACCTTTAAGGTATTGATGTGGGGTTTTTTGTTTCGTTGTTTTGTTTTGTTTTGTTTTGTTTTGATTTTTGGTTTTTTTTTTTTTTCGTTGTGGTTTTTTGGTTTTGTTTGTTTGTTTTTTAACTGTGTCAATTTTGCCAAGCTGAGACTAGACTTTCCACATTTCCCTCCTCATATGGTTCTGGGTTAGAGCTGACCACAGGAGAAGTTAGCAGATGTGGAAGGCAGGAGGGAAGCAAAACTCCCACGTGTTGTTGCTGACTGGCTGGCTCACCTCAGTGACATGGGACAGCCAGGTCCTCAACCCTCCACCTCCCACTTCAAGGCTACCCATCAGCAAAAGCAGAGCCCACAGTCCTGCACAGATTCTGTCCCCAGGTCCCTCTTTCATCTCTGGTTGGTGAACTTTCTCTAACCTACCAACCATTCCCATTCGGAATTCATTTCCCTGACTTCTCCCATAATTGCAGGAGGTCTCGATCCCATAATGAATATTTTGTTCCATAGTATATACCAGATCTTAAGAGATATAGGCATAAAATGAAGAAGTTTTAATTTTCTAGTTGAACTAAGAGTTTAAGTTCTATTTTTCTATTAGTCAAACTGCTTTCAAAATGAACTCAGCATTCATTTAAATGCCATTTTAGAATACTTTCCTCCATAATGGAAGACTTTATATTGAGAAGATGTTAGTTAAAATAATATAACTTGTAACATATTTTCTTCTGATAAGGGCTGACTCTGCTAAACAAAAATTTGGCCATGACTATTCACCGCATTATTTGAGTCTATCATGGTGGTTTTGATCTGTTCTTTGTTTTGTGGTTTATCTCCTCTACTGTGCTTCATTCCTTTTTAACGTATGGGCCTTCAAATAATCTGAAATTCATTCTGACAGGAAGATGTTTGAAATGAAGGACAGGTCACCACTGAGCCACTAGAGGTAACAGCCATTTCTAATATCTGGTGTCACTTCCTGAGGAAGTTGGAAGAAGAAGGAGGAGGAGGAGGAAGAGGAGGACAAGGAGGAGGAGGGGGAGGAGGAGGGGCAGGACAAGGGGGAGGGGAAGTCAAGGGGGAAGGGAAGGATGACGGGGAGGGGGAGGAGAAGAAGAAGAAGAGTAACAGCAACAAAAAAGATAACATTTAAAACAAATACCATATGCCATAGCATGTATTTTTTAGATGTAAATTCACTTAGTCTTCTCTATCATTGAGCACATAGAAGTTGACATTATTCTTAAACATGAGGAGCTGAGATCTCAAAGACATTTTAAAATTGCTTGCAAGGGGCACCTGGGTGGCTCAGTGGGTTAAGCCGCTGCCTCAGCTCAGGTCGTGATCTCAGGGTCCTGGGATAGAGTCCCGCATCGGGCTCTCTGCTCAGCAGGGAGCCTGCTTCCTCTCTCTCTCTCTCTCTCTCTCTCTGCCTGCCTCTCTGCCTACTTGTGATCTCTCTCTGTCAAATAAATAAATAAAATCTTTAAAAATAAAAAATAAAATAAAATAAAATAAAATTGCTTGCAAGTCATTGCAGCTCCTAAGTGGCAGAGAAAATATCTGAAGCCAAATCTGCCCATTGTCAAAGACTAGATTCTTCACACCAGACTTCTGTCCTTCTCTTCACGAATGACCTGTTTTCTTCTTTTCTTTTAAAGATTTTATTTATTTATTTGAGAGAGAAGGAGAGCACTAGGAGGAGGGGAGGAGCAGAGGGAGAGGGAGAGGGAGAAGCAGACTCCCCAGTGAGCCAGGAGCCTGATGCAGTGCTCCATCCCAGGACCCTGAGATCATGACCTGAGCCGAAGGCAGATGTTCAAGTGACTGAGCCACCCAGGTGCCCCTCATCTGGTTTTCTTTATTTCAAAACTCATCCTTTTTGTGAGACAAAATATAACATACACTGAAATATAACATACTTTCTTTGTGTCTGTGTGTGTATCCCTGCATGTTATTGATGTCAAGCTGATACATGAACTGTTTTGTATGGCTACCTTAAAATATTTTTTCCAAAGTTATTAAATCTGACAGGGCTGTTTTCGCTGCCTTAAAAGCAAAAACCAATGACAACAAAATAGAAAAGCATCGAGAGAAAGTTGGAAGTTGGGTCTCCAGCCCAGAGTGGGACCTTGATAGAATGAAAAAATTCCAGCAACGCTTCCTCAACTCAGCCACCTTGGAAATAGGACAAGAACCATCTATCTCATGACATTACAGTATTTCACTTGTCATACATTTTAAGAGCAAAAAACAGAGAGAGATGTGTATTGGCTCTAGTCCCAGTTTAAAATGGGTTTGCCCACTCATTCCTAAAAGCACTCATATAAATGCTGTCAGCCCATCCACTCAGCCACTCGCATTGATAAGCTTTGTTTACTGAGAGGTTGTGATCTATGGGGCTGGGGAAGACCATGGCTTTTGCTGTTCCCTTTTTACATTTCCAACGTATTGAAATGTAGATTAAGAGATGGAAAGTGTAATTCCTCTTTTATGCTTTCATGCCCATGAACCTATTTCACGAACCTATTTCCCCAAAATGATTTTGTCATGACAAAAACTGACGGCAATTTTGATATTTCAAATAGAAAAGCGTAGAATATGAGAGTGAGAACATGAAAGAGAAAATGCTGAGATCTATGATTAATTGAATCAGCAAAGATACAAAGCTTGAGCATGAGTGAGAAATGATAAATTTATCTTGTAATTTAGCAATGGATAGCTAATAAGAAACCTGTCTTATCTAATTCTCTCAGTGGGAGGAGATTATTCAATCAAATAATCTGGCATTTCTCCCTGAAATAGCCACTCTCCTTAATTTAAAACAGCAAAATTCAGGGGAGCGTGGGTGGTTCAGTGGGTTAAAGTCTCTGCCTTCAGCTCAGGTCATGACCCCAGGGTCCTGGGATGGAGCCTCGCATCTCTCCGCTCAGCAGGGAGCCTGCTTCCCCCTCTCTCTCTGCCTAGTTGTGATCTCTCTCTGTCAAATAAACAAATAAAATCTTTAAAAAAACAAAAAAACAAAAATTCAGAACACAGCTAGGAAGTCCTAGCTTATTTTGCACCGTAACCTGACAATTCAGTTAACCCTTTACTCCTTCCTTAGAAGCATCTCCGCTATTTCATTCAGGCATGTGGGCATGTGTGTACAAGTGTCTGTGTCTAACCTACGGGTTGAGTAGTTAGAATTTTGGAGCTGTAGTTTGAGAGGAGAGAATGAACAAAGTTGATGGGATGCTTCACATATATTCATGCTAACTAGAAAGAGCTAACTTCCAACCAGGGAGATCTGATAAATATAGTCAGAAGACAGGCTACAGGTGTAGGAAATGCTAAGACTTGTCCCCACTGCCTGAAAATCTCCTCAGTCCCTTCACCGGACCTCAACTCAAAAACAGTTTCTTCAGAGGCACTTTCTCCGAGTCCCCTGAGGTCTCCCGAGTCTGTTAGTTTGCTTTGTTAGATGGTCCTTTCTCATAATTTTCTCAGTTAATAGGATGATTTGAACAAAATGAGAGAGGCTTGTGGGCAAACAACGTTTTGGGTCTTTGCCCCATTGTATATCCAGTGACCAGAGACCAGCCCTGCGGTTAGAAAATGTTCTGTGCTCCTAAATGTATGTTGAAACAATACTCAGATGAGTAACTAATCTACAGGTAATGAATGGTACAATCCAGCCTGCAATTTAAATTTGCTTGTCATGAAAGACAAAGGCAGAAATGCTAAGAGAAGCTAGAGGTGTCTAACACTCTTTTACAATGCAAAAGCAAACTTGATATTCCCTGACACTAAATGGTAAGAAAACTTACATGACACACTAGAGAAGCCAAATTGACTTTAGCATTAATTTTGCTACTTTTGTATTTCTGAAGGGCATCGTACCTCAGACTCACTGAATGAGAAAGTCAAGGTTGCAGGTGGGGAGAGAGATTGCAATGTGGATCAGCCCGGGTACGTATTTGATTTACTGACCTGCTGGTCTTTTCTGACCTTATCAAGGGTTGCTTGGGGTTTCTGGGTGGCTCAGTCAATTAAGCTCCTGACACTTGATTTCAGATCAGGTCATGATCTCAGTGTCCTGAGATGGAGCCCTGCATGGGGCTCTATGCTGGGCGTGGAGCCTGCTTGGAATTCTCTCTCTCCCTCCCCTGAAAAAAATAAATAAATAAGTAAATAAGTAAAAATTAAAAAGTGTTGCTCAGTGAAGTAATCCTCTAGCAGAAAAGATCAAAGACTGATAATAATAGTATCTTCCTCATATCATTGTTATGAGGATTACAAGATTTTTGAAAGTTCAAGTTGCCTAGTTCTTGGAGTATAATAAACTCACAATAAATAAGTTCACAAAAATACAGGTCTTTTTATCCAACTAAAGACTCTGTGGATCTTTTCCGAAATGGAAGTTAGATACCATCATCACGATGATGTTCTAGTCATTTTTATTATTCCAATGTCGCCACGGTGTTTGTCTTTTAAAGGGTGGGATTGTGCCTCGGATGTGTTGCTCCAAAAGTCGTATAATCACTGAGTAATAATGTGCAACATTTAGAGTAAAGTGTATGAAAATCTGTCTAAACAAGCTAAGCTGATTAGGCTAATTTGCTGAGAATAAAAAATACAAAAAAGAAGCCACAGATTTGAAAAAAAAACATGTATGTTATTTTATACATATGCTGAGGATAGAAAATTTGGATAATATTCGCAGGAAGAAAGAATGATGTTTTTCTCTCAGATAATGGGATTGTATAATAAACAATTTTTTAAACTAGAGTCCCTTTTGTGTGGTTTACCTTTCAGGATATGCAAAAAGAAGTAGATGATATATTTTCTGAATTACAATATGATATACAATATTGAGCCTAAAACATAGATTTTTCTCTTAGTTTGAGAACTAACTCACTAGAGATTGTTCAAGTATACAGAAAATAGGAAAAGCTGTTTGCATTATGTATAGATTATTGATATCTGGTAATAGGCACAGATAACATTTAGTTGACATCAAATATAGGTAATTAGAAATTACTGCTGTCAATTCTATAAAAGTATCTTCTACCTCAATTTGAAGATCTTTTCAGCATTTACTTAATTTTGACAAGCTCTAGGGATGCCTGAGTTGCTCACTCAGTTAAGTGTCTGCCTTGGGTTCAGGTCATGATCCCAGGGCCCTGGGATTGAGCCCCAAGGCAGTGTTCTGCTTCTCCATCTGCCTCTGTCCCTCCCCCCACTAGTGTGCTCTCTCTCTCTCTCTCTCTGTCTGAAATAAATGAATAAAATCTTAAAAAAAGAAAAAAATTTAGAGATGCCTTAGTTGAAGACAAAAAGCAAACATATTTTTCAGTATCAATCAAATCCTAAATATCCATTAGTAAGACAAATTTAAGTTTATAACTAAGAGTCTTTTCTTTTTTAAATATTTTATTTATTTATTTGACAGACAGAGATCACAAGCAGGCAGAGGCAGGCAGAGAGAGAGGGGGAAGCAGGCTCCCCACTGAGCAGAGAGCCTGACTTGGGGCTCAATCCCAGGACCTGGGGTCATGACCTAAGCCAAAGGCAGAGGCTTTAACCCACTGAGCCACCCAGGTGCCCCATAACTAAGAGTCTTAAAGGAAGTAAAAACTATTAGGAAAAATATTTTTAAATTAAAACTGCTGGATAATCCATAAATTGTTTATGAATTAACTCAACATGAAATTCAATGGACAAATATAATTTTATCTTCAATATTAAATTATTCCAAAAAGAGATTCTTTCTTCATAAAATTACTTGCATCTTCCAAAAGCATTTCCATTAAAATTAACTGGGAAAAACAAGAAACGCTAATAATGGTCTTGAATTTCAAACGTGATGGTTGCCTCTTGTCAAATGTTCACAGTCAGGTAATGAAGGACTTCTGGGTTTTTTAAGGTCATTGCCTTGTACACGGAATAGTCACACTGGAGAAACAGTGTCAAGGTTCTATGTGTTATGCTAGTGTTGCTCAGAAGTATGGGATTGCTGATAATATTTTCTTGTAGAAATAAATCTAGCATTGTCCTTTGAGACCCAAACTCAGGAATGTGGGCAGTCATCTATAAAGAAATAAGAGCAGCAAGCTGGAAAAGGGGCTTGAACCAATTTCTGCTCTTCCCACACTTTAAGGCAATGTGAATCAAGAGTTCATTAAAAATGAAAAATCTCAGCAGGCATTCTGATAATAGTTCTTGCTGCAAATTTTATTTTACTAGTGGGAAACACAAACGAATTTGCCCAACATAGTTAAAAAATCAAGTTCCTCTTTCCTCTATCCTCTGATTTCATTATCACATTTTTCTTCTCTAGCTGAAAAGATCCTACATCCTATCTTGCCATTCTGATTTTCAAGCAACATTTTGTATATAAAATGTTATTAACAGATTGTTATAAAAACAACCCCAGGCCATTTTATGTGTATATATGTGTGTGTGTGTATATGCGCACACACACACACACACACACACACACGTATATGTGTGTATGTACATACATATACATGTATATGTGTACATGTATATATATGCACACACATGTGTATATGTATGTATACACATATGTATATGTATACATGTATATACATACATATACATACGTGTGTGCATATATGTATACATTGTATATGTATATACAATGTATATATATACATATACATATACATACATTGTGTGTATATATATACATGTGTATATATACACATATACATATATATACATTTATATATATTTCACCAACTAAAAATGATGGATGAAAAATGTCACCATCCAACCACAAGAAACTTTATAAAAATGTTAAGTATTAGTATTCTGAGTTTTATTAGACAGTCACTGACGAATGTTTAATATAGTTGAAAGTCAAATGTTAAGATATGTATATGTATATAATAAAAACTGTTATTAACTCTATGTTGTATTGAAACCAATGGAGAAGTCTCACTACAGTTGCACAACTTCTTGCTTGATTGCTTAGATAAATTTTAAAAATGGCAAGTAACAGTTGCTGGAGCTACTGAACTTGACTCTACCTTTATGACCCTTTTTCCCTTCTTCTTCTTCCGCATATAATGTGGATAGAATTGCAACCTGCAGCGTTAGACATCCATTACAACTACTTTGAACATGCTACGTGCTATTTTTTAGCAAAGAGACACGATATTTTAAAAGGTTCATATATTAAAACACTGAAGTGTGATCACCAAAATTCTTTCTGTCTGAACACCATTATTGCTTGATAGTTCAGCCGGTGAAAGACATCTAAATCCTTGAACGTGAGCTTGTTGTTTGGTTTGTTAATGGACTGGCTAAAAAAGAAGGCTAGCACAAAATCTACTAGGATAAGACTAGAGAATGCTTGGGAGTTCAGAGGAATGTGAAAACATGGTAAGAGGGTAGCAGAGGGGGAATACATTAATAGAGAATGTCACACTCTTTGCAAGATGGCAGACTGGGGTTTGCATCCCAGTTAAGGTCAATGAGCTGTGGGAAACATTGGAGCTCCAACAGAATAACACACAGGCGCAAAGACAAAAATTGGGACATCACCCGTACCTGACTTTTAGAAGCTAGATCCATAAAAAGGGCCTGGAGTAATCTCTTGGTAAGTATAGTTTATAACACAATAAGGAAGGTGTTAATAAAGTTGGTTAGGAAAGGGCACTATCATTTGATGACACTCAATTAAGGGCAAGGGAATACAATTTCTGCTTCTATAGTCCTCAGTTTTTGGCTTTATTTATATTTTATACTTAATTACACAATTACTATGAGTTCATTATAGTACAAAAATCATGTAATACAATCACTGAGGAATAAATTTTGTTTATATGCCACCCGTTTTCTTTATTTATTAAGATACACAATTGGAAACCTAGATATATACAATTAGGTAATTTCTTCTCATTTCGTAACAAGTTAATTTTTTCTATATCAATAAATACAACACATATACACAAATTATTATCCTTATTCTCATTTATGTTTTTGATTACTTTCAAATTGGATGTCACCATATAATTAAGAATCATTTACACCCTAATTTTTTTTATTTTGGGTGTACTTTATTTCTGTGTGTAAGACCTCTTGAAGGAAGTCATCAATTTCTGTTTAAGATGCAGATGTTTTCATTTTTTTCTTAATTTTTGACATGTATTTGAATTTGAATGAATTAGAAAGTTTCACTTACTGGAGTTTAATCTATATACCTTTACTGTTTTGTCTTTGAGTTTATGCTTCAAAATCCTTCCCCACCACACTGACATTTCTCTTAATTATGGTTACAGTTTCTCTCTTTGCATTTAAATATTTGGTCTATACAGAATTTATTTGAGTAAATGATGTGAGAGAAATTAAACTATTAAATGATTTAGTTTATTTTTCCAAGTTGATAAAAGCAATAATATAATCTGGCATATTGGTTAGAGATGCTCCTTTATTACAGATCAGAACTTTACATTTAGAAAATCTGTTTTACCCCTCTCTACTGGAAATTTCTTTGGCACCCACTTATTTTACTCTTTCTATTAATGTGACTTAATATCTGGGAGGTCAATTTACATTACAAAATTTTTCAAAAACAATTTTTTTTAATTTTCAAAAATTTTCCTGGCTATTCTGTCTTTATTTTTCCACACCGATATGAGAATTATTTTTTACAGAAAAGGAAAATCTTGCTAGTTCGATCCAAATTTCATCAAATCCCAGGTGAGTTAAATTGTTTTGCATATATTGAATTACCATATTCCTCAGCAAAACTTGGTAATTGTTTCTTTAGAAATTCTAAACAATTCTTGTTTTACTATTTCTATATATTTTATAATTTTGTTGCGATCTTTTTTTTTTGTAACTGATTGCAGTTAGACTTAATGTTTTATTAATATCTGGTGGCCTATTTAGTTTTTAATGTTGGAAGCAGTTGATGTTTCTTTATGGAAATCACTTAAAATTATTCTTTTCACATGTGGAACAAAGTTATGTATGTAGGACAGGATGACATTAATATAAGTATAAGTATGAATTTAGGTTTTTCCATTTTATATATAGTTATAAATCAATATAAAAATCTTAGCCATTTAGATTCTATGATTGATATATGAAAGATAAGTCTTTTAATAGTTTCTATTTTTAATGCACTTTACAATTTTGCTTGATTTTATTTAAAAAATCCTTAATTTGGCAAATCATCAAGGGATGGCTGAATTAAAGAGCAGCAATAATAAAAAAATTCTTTATTTTTGTAGTAGCCAGCACTTATGATACATGAGTTATATTTGACTTTATTTATTGCATTGTTTTGTTCTTTTCATTATTTTCCTTCCATTACTTCATAATTTTTCTATGATATTAGCTATGACTGCTAGTGTTAACTTTCTTCTCTTTTCCAGAGTGTGCTTACAAGTGTTTTGGCTTCTATTAATAATTATACTTCACATTTTCATAGGTATTTATTATCTGAAGCTATGTACACTTTAGAATCAAATATAAACCAGTTATACCCTGGTGAATTAGATAAACATCAAGTCCTTCTTTAGTCTATGTTGTGTTCATACCACCTGTTAATTCCTTTTTAAATGTTTTGTTCGTAAATTACTATTCCGTACAATTTTACATTATATAAAACTTCTATGGAGAAAAATTTTACGTTTGCCTTCTTTTAGCAGTGACACCTATAACAGTCATGTCATCTTATTTCTTTTTTAAATGATACAATCCACACAGACCACCTTTCTAAGCCTTGCCTTTCTTGTTCTTACCTATACTTGATAAATCTTCATTTCCTTTTTTGTCGCCTTAAAAGCTACGCTATGTATTAGAACTTTCTGTAGCTTTTATACACGGAAAAATGCAATTAAAATTCTCTAAATTTTAATGTTTTTAAAACTTCATTAATGTAGTTCCATTGATTTTAAGAAACTGATTCATAGAAACCTGAAGCTATCACTTTTTTCTTAGGTTTATGCAAAGTATAACGTTTCCTTAGTACTCTACTCTCCTTCCATTCCTCCCTTCTTTTAGAATATTTCTTCAATATTTTTCTTTTTAAGAGAGTAAAAGAGAGCACACACACGTGGTGCGGAGAGGCAGAGAGAGAGGGAATCTTAGGCAGGCTCCACACCCAGCACAGCAAGGAGCCTGATGTGGGGCTCGATCTCACCGCTCCCCACCCCCGAGATCACTACCTGAGCTGAAATCAAGAGTGCCACACTTAACTGACTAAGTCTCCCTGGAGCTCTGAGGATATTTTAATATTTTACACTCTTTTGTAAAAGTCTGTCTTCCTAAAAGACAGTGTCCTTGGGTATAGGATTCTAATTCAAAGTTATCATTCCTCTGTCTCTTGGCTGTGTCATTATTGCTAAGAACAAATCATCACACTAACTGCCTTTCTTTCTGGTGACTTTTAAGATCTTCTCTTTAATTAGAGAATCTTCTGTATTTCAGTGTTATGTCTCTGGGTACAGATTTCTGTTTGTTATTCCTGTTTGGGAATCACAGGGTTTCTGAAATGAAGGACCTGCGCCTTCCATCAATGCGGGGAACAATATCAGTCGTTTTGTATTTTGAAAATCTCATCTCTTCTGTTCTTTAGATCATCTTCTTTGGGCTGTTGTACATCTTTTATATATGAAAAAATTTGGACCTTGTATCAAAATATTTCTTAGTCTCTTCTCTATTCCAATTTTCCTTTCCTTCACATTTCCCAGCACCTCTTTGTCACTTATCTTAGGTTTTCTAGTTTTCAGTTGTCTTATCCAGTTCACTCTCTTCCCAACTGTGCTCCCCATGATTGACTTTTTTTTTTTTTTTAGATTATTTATTCATTTCAGAGAGAGAAAGTGCCTGAGCAGGAGAAGGGGCAGAGGGAGAGCAGAAATAGACTCCCCACTGAGTGGGGGAGCCTGATGTAGGACTCATCTGTGGACTAGAGATCATGACCTGAGCTAAAACCCAGAGTCGGACGATTAACCAAGCCAGCCACCCAGGCACCCCTTATTGATTTTTGAAAATCAATTTTTAGTTTTTAATTTCTTAAAGGACTATTTGCTTTTAATTAAACAAGCTTGGTCACATTAATAGATGTTTATTTTTTATCATAATTTATTTTTTATTGTTTATTTTAATAAAAAAGAAACACCATTATATTCATTATATATAAATTTCCTTATCTGCATTGTACACTTTGTTGGTTTTGTTGATGACCATTTTTTCCCTTATATATTAAAAAGTTTTCAATTACAAGTTTATGTTTCTTGCCAGTTTATTTAGAATATTTTTGAGGTGTGTTTTTAAAATACATCCCTCAAAGAAGATTTTAGTTTTCTTTTGTTAATTTCCTAAAAGCACTTACCAGATGGGAAGAATGAGAATATATATTTTAGCTTGGGTTTTTTGTGGCCACATAGGTAATATGAATTGCCCTAAATGCAAGTAAGACTAGGCTTCTGTTTAGAAGTTTCCAAGGGAAAATTTTTTCCCACTCTATTTAGAGCCAAGGTTAAGATAACTATAGATCCCACCATTGTCCTTTGTAGAGGTTTTTTTGTTTGTTTGTTTGTTTTTCATCTAGTCAGCTCACAGGGAATGTTATCAACTTTCAGTGGTTCCAGAATTACTGAATGGATTTCCCATTTGCTCTTCCATTCTCTGATTCTTTAGTCTAGTAATACCTAGATTCTTTTTTTTTTTTTAAGATTTTATTTATTTATTGGAGAGAGTGAGAGAATGCACAGAGGGAGAGCAAGAGGGAGAAGCAGACTCCCCACTGAGCAGGGAGCCCGATGTGGGGCTCAATCCCAGGACCCCAGGATCATGACCCAAGCTGAAGGCAGTCATTTAGCAAACTGAGCCACCAAGGTGCCCCTAGTAATACCTAGATCCTGCATCAACAGAAATAAGCAATATGTCCCAGGCAAGCAATAGCTCCAAGACTTTCTCGCACCAATGAATTTGTCACTTCTGAAGAATTTCCTTTCTTCCACACCAGCTCAGTCATGTATTTAGGAAATATTTTCATACCTCAACCAGCATTTCTAGCTGTGTGCCCAGAAAAGGGGGTTCTCTAATCATTTCATCCACAGGATTTGAAAAACAGTAAATCAATTTAGTTCTTTACACCCAAAGGTATTCATATATTTCTTTTCTTATGTTTTTCCTGATTATTTACTTTGCATGTTCTCGGGGATTATCAAGGTAGAGTCTCACTTAATTGCATTCAACATGAATCAATAGGGATAAAGTTTAGATACACATTTTAAAAATAAATAATAGTGGTTTTAACAGGCTTAAAAAAGACAGAGTTTGTCTCTGTCATGTAATATGGGTGTTCTAAGACAGGTATAATGCCTTAAACATCACTGGAGACCTAGGATTCTCCACACTAGATTTCTACCTCATAGTCGGAGGTGACTGTGCTAACTCCAGCTATCACATTGGCATTGAACCCAACAGAAAGACATAATATGGGGACACTGCCTCTCTTAAGACTTGTCAGAAGTGGGGTGCCTGGGTGGCTCAGTGGGTTAAAACCTCTGTCTTTGGCTCAGGTCATGATCTCAGGGTCCTGGGATGGAGCTCCGAGTCAGGCTCTCTGCTCAGCAGGGAGCCTGCTTCCCTTCCTCTCTCTCTGCCTGCCCCTCTGCCTACTTGTGATCTCTGTCTGTCAAATGAATAAAAAAAAAAAAAAAAAAAAAAAACTTTAAAAAAAAAAAAAAGACTTGTCAGAAGTTATACACACCACCTTACTTATGTGCCACTGACCGTGACCAGAACACTGTCACACTGCAACATTTATCTTCAAGGTAACTTGGAAAATACCAGCTTTATACTGGGTAGTTACAAGCCCAATTTATATTCTAAGTTCCTATTAGTGAAAAAAGATAAAAAGAAATTGGGAAAGAACCCTTGACCTCTCATACAATATATCCATCCATAAGCACTGATCCTTGCACAGGGACCACACTGATTTTCACCCACAAAGAGGCAATTCCCAAGTTGTCAGTTTTCACAGCTTCTTCTAAGAATAGGATACCTAGGGGTGTTCGTTTCTTTCCCTCAAACCAAGATATGACCTTCTATAGCCTGATTATTTATAAATGGTGAGTATAAACCCTGAGAATAATCACAATTAAAATTTCCAAATAATAAACAACTAGCAGATCAACAGCAATCACCAAACCTTCCTTAATAACACCAAGAATGATTTCCTTTACTTGCTGTGCAGTACATTCTCTAGCTTGTTCAGCTGCCAACACCTGATTGTGTTTCGAGGGGCAGGGGCTCCTTCTCATCTGCAGTACTAGCCTCTATCTTTGGGAGACTGTTTTTTGTCCATTATCCTCCACGGACCCATCTGAAGATGTCCATCCTAGAGCATCCAGAGTTTCTGTGACCTGCAGATTTGGGATCCCCCCGTCCCCCGCCAAACTATCTTAAAGGATAAGTTTTCACTACCCTTTATAGGTGAGGCACATGACTTTTCACTCACTTCAGTTATTTTCAAAGCCTGTTGATTTGTTTGCTTGGTCCAAGGTACAAGAAACCACAGCCAGGCATGTTTGTTTAGACATAGCTTTTAAGCCTAAAAGCCAATCTTACACCTACTAGATCCTGAAGTCTTATCTTATTTTTCTTTCCTCGAAGAAGCTAGATCATGTATTTCTAAAACAACAGTTTTGGGTAGAAAGACAATACACTCACTTGGTCTTTACCTCTAGGAGGCTTGCATAATGGGAAGAGAACTCTTAACCATTGAAGTAAGTGCCTTCTGCAAGGCTGTACCTACAGAGCCACCACTGGGAAGAAGGAAGGAGTGAAGGAGAATATTTTCTGCAGAATCTTCCCTGAAGGTCTCTCGTATTGTACCTCCCACCGCATTACGGTCAGATCGATTCCATCTCTACGACATCATCCCCTTTTAACAGAGCCAGTAAAATTCGTCCCATGTGCCAAAAGAATACCTAAGAGCTCTATTACACTATACGTGGGGAGAAAAACATTCCAAGAGCTCTACCTGTTATCATATGACTTCTTTGTTTTTAGTTCAGTTAAGAGCTTGGATTACAAGACAACGCCTGAGTTTAAACTTGCCATCTGTTACTTTCCTCTGGCAGGTTTGTTTCAAATGAGGATGATACTATTGCCTATGTCCTAGGGTTATCACATGAATAACATCAAATACAATTATGTTAGCAGAGTGTCTGGCATGTAAGCACAGAGCCCTATAAATAATACATATAATTATACTAAATTACAAGCTTATAATAACAATGATAATGATTATATTATTTGTCCTGCATCCCTTAGATTTACCCTCAGATTTACAGTGGAATGAAGCTGAAGACCACATTTCCAGTCAATTCTCTGTATCCTTATATATTTAATAACTACTATGTACTAGACCCTGCTCAAGGCACTGGTTGAAGCAGTAGATAAGCAAAAATCCTCCTCCAATGGAACTTAAAGCAGTCTCCAAGGAGCCTGATTCCCTGTAACATTCCAATGGGATGCATAATGTCCCAATCCACTGGATAGATACAGCAAATGAAGAACTACAATTTCCCAAGATGCACTGCTCTCAGCATTTTTCCTGAAGACACATGCCTGCCTTTCCTCAAGAGATTACACTCCCAGAATAAACCACCAGTTTACTGACTCTCCCCTTAGTTGTCTGAAGGCTGTCTTCTTTGCCTGGACTGAAAAACATTTTCCCAGGTAAGCAACACAGGTTGGAGTTCATCCTGTGTAATTAAGCCTGATAACATACGGGGAAGGAGATAACTTAGTGTCCTCCTACCTGTTTCAGGTAGACTCCATTTCATGAAGCAGATTCAAAGTACCCTATGTGCTTGAGTCTTAGAAGATTATACTCACTCCAGATCTGTCTACCTTATAATTACTGTCAAAGCTTCCAAGATTCTGGCTGTAGGTGTTCTGCCAGTCTTTACTTTCTGTACTTTGGAATTTTTTGTCTCTTGCCCCTTATGACTTCGGAAGAATTTTAATTAGAATTTTAGAGAGAATACATGCAGTGCTGCTAAGTGCGCACCATTCAAATCAGATACAGCCATCATTTTCAATCATTTCTTCATTTTCCTAAACATGTTATAATTTTCACTGTTAATTTGACTTGATTTTCTCCCTATAATATTTTTAGCACTTTATTTTGCTTTTTAATATCATAAAGAATTCTAACCAGACTTACTTATACAACATCCTTAACATCTATATAATTTTAACATCTGGTTAAAATATTCTTTTCAGAACATAATTTTATGTTACTGTTTCTTAATATATCTACTACCTTATATTTACATTATTAAATGCATTAAATCTATTACAAAAATTATACCTAACCACCCAAAAATATATTTCTTGGACTTCTTTTTTTTTTTTTTTAATTGACTTCGAATATATTTTTAAAGGATTTTAAAATACTGTTTATTGATAGTATGGGTTTTTGGTGAGAAAAAAGGGATCCAATATTTACCCGAGGCTGGAGCACATTTCCCAGCATCCTTGCAGACTGTGTTGTGTTGCAGACGCACAGCAAATGTGGCCCTGGAATTACCTCCCAAGAAAAGCCTTTCACGCTATTCTCCATCCCTCTCTCCTCCCTGGCATCTAGAATAAGCCTGGATCCCCAGATGACTCTGCTGAGACAAGAGCCTCTTCTCTCACCACTGTTGGAACTTCTCACAAACAAGACATAAACTTCTGTTATGGAAACCCGTTTAATTTTGTGATTGTTTTTTTAAATTTTTAAGCATTTTTTAAGATTTTATTTATGTATTTGACAGACAGAGATCACAAGTAGGCAGAGAGGCAGGCAGGAAGCAGGCTCCCTGTTGAGCGGAGAGACTGATGTGGGTTTTGATCCCAGGACCCCGAGACCATGACCTGAGCTGAAGGCAGGGGCTTTAACTCACTGAGCCACCTAGGAACCCCTGATTTTTTTTTTTTTTTTACAGCAGTAAACTTAATCTGACTGATTCAGAAACCAAGTACAGTGATTCCCCTTTTTATATTATCTCCTAAGAAAGGGTGAAGCAAGTCTCAATGTTTGGGTGTACCGGCAGAAGGAAAAACTATTACAGTATTCATCTCTCCTCTTTGTTATTCCATCCCCTTTGTGTATCCTCCTTTTTACTAAGATTTACTTGAGGATGAGCTTCCTCGAGCTTTCAACTCATCACAACAACTGTGGCCCCCAAATTAAGGAAAGAACCCAGGGCCCAGACTTTTGGGTTTGAGTCTTCTTTGTTTCTCATTTGACTGATTCCCTAAAATATAATAAATTTGTCATGAATTTATCTTACTTCTCTCATTAGAAGCCCCAGTGCTCAATTTATCTAATTAGTGATAACATTAGGTTGTTGAGGACAACAAGAATATCATCCTGGTGAGGGAACAAGGCAATGAAATTTAGAACACCCTTCATGGGGACTCAGGTACACTGCTTCCAATGGGGCTATACATACATAGGACTCTATAATAAGCAGTGTTTATGGTTGTGTTTTTATTTTTATTTTCTGCTTTATAACAAAACTCCTTCCATTACAATGACCAAAAATATACTGACATGGTAATAACTTAGGGATTTGCAAAGGTACATTCATATTTCTTTCATGACTTAAATAATAATACAAATGACGTAACATTTCCAAGACTTAACAACCATCATTCAATTCATAGGTGATCTCTTGTCTGTGTCTGTTCTCAAAATCTCCCCAAAAGACTCATCTCCCTTGTAAAGGAAGTTGTGGCTGGCCAAAGATCTTCAGTCGAAAAGAAAAAAATCAGAATTTTGTTATGAATAATATTTAGGTCCTGATCTCTTTACTAAAAGGGACATTCTAGCCACAAAACGGCAATAAAATCCCAAGCAATATCCAAAACCATCATCGTGAGAAAATGAAAGTTTTTGAGACCTACAGAATATTGCATGTGATAAAAATCCCAACCTTTTCAGCATAAAACAACCTCCTTACAAAACTGCCAGAGGGTAAAATAAAAAAACAAAACAGAACAAAAACCCTTAGTGTGGACAGCTGAGGCTGAATCAGACAGGCATTCTTCAATCTTAATTATGTATGTCCCCAATAATCTCTCTATCTGAAATGACATATAGATAGATAGATAGAAAGAAAGATACATATATACATAAAATATATATAAGCATATATAATATACAAATATTATATATACAGATAGATACATATGTACATAAACATATATATTAACATATAGATATATTTTTTTTATTGTTGTTGTTGTTGTTCATGAAATTAGAACGTGCATTAAGGATTTTAACTCCACAACAATAGTGGCCCCTAGCAATTCATAACCTATATGAATGTTTCTCCAGATCCAAGAGCTAGAGCTTAACCTCCTCGTTTATGCACACAAAACAGCTTAAATAAAGGTGGATATTCCTGCAGCAATTGTTCTTGGCACACCAATGAATTGAGAGGTTCTAATGTTGATCCAAATGCACTACCCATAACTGAGCATTTTTAAGAACTCAATTAATTTTAAATTACCACTGTTGGCTTATAAAGTGCGAGACTTAATAGGAGATCTTTAGTCGTGCCTATGCTCTCAATGGAATGGAATTGTTTATAATACATGTTGTGGTACACAGCAAAAGCAACTGAAGAGTCCATAGAGAATATACTGGAAGATTGCCATGAAAAACAAACAGTATTTTTACCTTCATGCATTAAGATAAGATTTTACCTTCATGCTTGAGATACTGAAAATACTAGAAAATGCTATCTAAATACAGAAGGTAATTCAAACATAAACAACGTGGCCCCAGTCTTGGGGAAAAAACAAAACAAAACAAACACGTTGGCTAATATCAGGAAGTCTGTCCATTTTCCTGGCCAAGACAGCCACTTGATTGTGCCTGCAGAGGGTACCTGAGCTAGATTTTATTGGTAGCTGTAAGATTGCGGCAATCCTGAATAGTCATTCCATACCTTGGACATTTCATACAAATTGAGGAATTTCATCTCTGTAGTTGAGGATGTAGCTGGTTCACGCCTCACCAGCTGTACTAATAGTCTACACAAAGCCATGAAGAAAGGATACAGTTCTGAGCCAGATCCAAAGGACATTAGAGCTCCTCAGGATAGAATTATCCTGTTGCTCATTCACAATTTTATTAATATGTGCTTAAGATTATCTTAGAATTTGAATATTTTGAAAACCTCAAATCCAAAAAGGCCATTGCAGTAACCATGGCAGAGAAACTACTGGACTGTATTTTTTTTAAGACTTAATACATACAAGTACTCACTTTATTAGAATGATCATAAAGGAATTTTGTAAAACATGAGCATTTGATCAAAAATTTTATTACCTCCATCTTCTATATTTTTAGGAGAAGTAGAGCACACAAATAAACTATGAACTCAAGTAAGCCAAGCTCACAGAAAATCTTGAATAATATTCCTTTGGCCAGGACTTTTGACCTTCATGTTAACGACCATTATACATTAGTAGTTTCCGGATTTCACACACTAAAGTCTATGAAATAACAACGGGAAGACTTATTATGCTCTAACAATAGCAGTAGTCATCACTGATTCTGCCTCAACTCTTGAAAATCTGGCTATGTAATTTTTAAAGGCTAAGTCAATATAATTCTTATTATCTCCAGATATAAATTTCTTTTCTTTAACACCCATCTTCAGAACATACCTGTGTATGTCTTGAAAATTAAGCCTTCTGAAAGATATACTACAGAAAGTCTTCTTTGAAAATACTCTAGAAAAGATACTGACAAGTCATCCTGACAAACATTTGGGTAGCTAAATTACAAGGCGAATCCTGGAACTGATTCACTATAGTGTAAAATGAAGGCCAAAGCACAAACATAAACACATATATTAATAGAAGAGAACAGAAAGTCAAGAAATAAACCCCTAATTATATGGTCAATTAATCTTCAACAAAGAAGGCAAGAATACAATGGGAAAAAAGACAGTCTTTTCAATAAACGGTATTGGGAAAACTGGACACCTACATGCAAAAGAATGAAACTGGACCACTTTTTTACACCATATGCAAAAATAAACTCACAATGGATTAAGAATGTGAGACCTGAATCCCGAAAAATCCCTAAAAGTACTAGAAGAGAGCACAGGCAACGTCTCTGACATCAGCCATAAGAATATCTTTCTTGTATGTACCTCCTGAAGCAAGTGAAATAAAAAGCAAAAAATAAACTATTAGGACTGCATCAATATAAAAATCTTCTGCACAGCAACAGAAAGACCAACAAAACAAAAAGACAACCTACCGAATGTCAGAAGATATTTGTAAAAGACATATCTGATAAAGGGTTAGTATCCAAAATACATGAAGAACTTACATAATTCAACACATGAAAAATGAATAAAACTAAAAATTAAAAAATGGACAGAAGACATGAGCAGACATTTCTCCAAAGAACACATCGAGATGGCCAACGACACATGAAAAGATGCTCAACATCATTCATCATTAGGGAAATGCAAATCAAAACCACAGTGAGCTACTACTTTACACTATCAGAATGACTAATATCAAAAACACAAGAAACAACAAGTGTTGGCAAGGATGTGGAGAAAAAGTAAGCTTTACGCGCTTTTTTGTAGGAAGGCAAACCGTTATAGCCACTGCGGAAGACATTGTTCAGGTTCCCCCAAAAAATTAAAAATAGAACTACCTAATGATCCAGTAATTGCACTGCTGGGTATTTACCCAAAGAGTACAAAAACACTAGTTCATATGTACCCCTATGTTTATGGCAACATTCTTTTTTTTTTTTTTTAAAGATTTTATTTATTTATTTGGCAGAGAGGGAGAGAGAGCATGGCCAGGGGAGCAGCAAGCAGAGAGAGAGGAAGAAGCAGGATCCCCACTGAGCAAGGAGCCCGATGTGGGACTTGATCCCAAGACCCTGGAATCACGAGCCCAACTAAAGGCAGACGCTTAGCCGACTGAGCCACCCAGGTGCCCTACTGTAGCATTCATTACAATAGCCAAATTATGGAAGCAGCCCAAGTGTCCGTTGACTGATGAATGGATACATATACATATATATAATAGAATATATATAATACATATAACATATAAACTATATATTATATATAATTAATTATGTATATGCTATATATATTATACACACACATATATAATGGAATATTATCCAGACATAAAAAGGAATGAAGTCTTCTCATTTGCAACAACATAGATGGACTCAGAGAGTATAATGCTAAGTGAAATAAACCAGGCATAGAAAAATGAATACTATATGGTTTCACTCATATGTGGAATTTAAGAAACAAAACAAAGCAAAGGGGGGAAAAAAGACAAACCAAAAAACGGACTCTTAACTATAGAGAACAAATAGATGGTCACCGGAGGGGAGGTGGGCTAGGGAGGGGGGAGATAGGTGTAGGCGATTAAGGGCCCACATTTTGATGAGCACTAAGTAATATGTGGAATTGCTGAATCATTATATTATACACCTGAAATCAATATAGTACTGTATATTAACTACACAGAATTAAAATTCTAAAAATAAATAAAAAATCAACATACACAAAAAATTGAAGGCCAAAAAAATTGTGTCAAAGATAACACTCAGATTTTTAACCCAAGCAATTAGTAGGATGAAGTCGTCTTTAAATAGTATGGAAAAAGTAAAGATAAAGTAGGATTAGTGCAGTTTAAAAGTAGAAAAATTATCTAGTGTTCACTATTGAGCCTGTTACATTAGAATGGATTTATGCTGAGTTAAACATATGAGTCTGCAGTTCAGAAAAATTTTTAGGGTAGATGTATAATTTGGGAGTTGTCACTATTTTTCTGTAGGGTTTTTCTATCTATTAATTAATTTATCTGTGTATCTATCACCTGTCATATATCTGCTGTGAACTGAATGTTTGTGTGCCCCCAGGACTCATATGTTGAAATGTAATCCTCAACAGGATGATATTTAGAGATGGGGCTTTGGGAAGTACTTAGATCATAAGAGTAGAGCCTCATGATAGAATCAGTGCTCTTTTTTTTTTTTTTTAAGATTTTATTTATTTATTTGAGAGAGAGAGCACGTGCATGGGGGAGAGGGAGAGGGAGAAGCAGACTCCTCACTGAGCAGAGTGCCTGACATGGGCCTTGATCCCAGGACCCTGAAATCATGACCTGAGCCAAAGACGGATGCTTAACCAACTGACCCATCCAGGTACCCCAATTAGTGCTCTTGTAAGAAGAAACATGAGCAAGCTTCCTTCTTCTCCCTCTCTTCATCATGTGAAAAAAGCAAGATACCCTCCCTCTGTAAACCAGGTACAAAGTAAGCCAGCACCTTGATCTTGGATTTCTCAGTCAGAACTGTGAGAAATAAATTGCTGTTTGAGTCATCCAATTGATGCTATTTTTGTTATAGCTCCCCAAACAGACTAAGATATTGTCCATCTTTCAACCACCTATGCATTTAGATATAGAGATCTATTTCTTCAGCCAAAATCAACTCTCCTCAAACTTGATCTCAAGGAATCAGCCGAAGCAGGGATACCATTTTGCCAGAAGTCATCTGCTAAGTCAAAGACTAGTTAAAACTGTAGTTGAGAACTCCTGAATTTTCCTTATTTTATTAAATGTTATCTTCGGTTATCTTATTTTTTATTTTAATGAAATTAAATTAATTAAATAAATTTAAAAATTTTAAAAATGAAAAAATAAATAAATTAAATTAAATCTTATTATTTTATTAAATGTTACCTTCAGTTGTCAAGTACATAAAACTATGCACACATTTACACACATACATAAAAACACGCATGGACCAAAGTAACAGGAGTGAGAATAAGTAGAAAATTAAAAAGCTTGGCTTTCCTGTAACTAGAGAAAATCATGTATATGCTGATCCTAATCCTAAGTAACATAATGACCAGTATCTGCCAAGCACAATAGACAAGAAAATGATTCACACATGTAGCATGAGGTAATGAGGTTCAGGAGGACCCCAAATATTGAACAATGTGTCTTCATATTTTTCAAGATTCCTCTCATCGAAACTGTAAGATGCTTTTCATTGCCCAGACTGTCTTAGGTACCACGTCTAAAGCACTTTACCCATCACAAGTTTCATTAAACTACAAACATACATATATAGAGTTAAGTGAGCGTTTGAGAAGGGCTAACAGCAAGTCTAAATGCTTCTTCTGTGAAAAGGACGACTTACCTCTACTAGCACCGTTTCCCTGGAAACCTGATGGTTTAAGGTAACTGCAGCCCCTAAGCTCTGTTACTAAGCAGTGATGTTTATTGCAAAAATAATTCATATTGGATGAACTGCATTTGGGTTTGCAGGCCTGGGAGTGAGCTATTAAAACCTATCGAGGCCCCCAAGCCCCATGCGACATAGTCTTCCATTCAAGGTGTTCCTAGAGGGACCTGAAAGTTTTGCTCAAGGGATGTTACAAGACGCTGGTCCAGGGTTGAGTAAGACTAACCAAATCCAGGATGGTTCCCACTTCAGCATACATGGTCTCATCCCTTATAAAAGGACTGATGCTTGAGTGGTCTAAATAATGTGTCCTTAAGTATGGTAAGGATTCCTTTCTGAAGACTATACCCTTGACACCGTCAGGTCTCTCAGGATTCCCACCCTGTGTTTTTGCAAAAAGACTAAAGTGAGTTTTGTATCAGAAGATGGCCCGTGCTTGTGTGAATGAAATGTCAATCCAAACCTGAAAATACCTTCAGCGTTATGTGTAGCATGTGTGAGTGTCATTTTTTAAAATCTATACTGTCATGATTTATAAGAGCAAATGACACAGGTGTTTTAAATATTTCACCAATGTGTCCAATAAAATTTTAGTCACATATTTACATTCTGGACAATGATACTTATAATTTATATTTGCAATGCTTATCCCTGCTAAGGATACATAATTTCTTTGAGACTAAATTAAAAAAAAAAAAAACTATTACAAAGACTCCATCATTTAAAAATAAGTATCTCCACTTCATGTTATTTTTACTTAATACATATTACGTTCTAAAACACTTGTTTAGAGTTCTAGTCTTTTTCCACTCAAAAATTTCATGTAGAAGTTCGTGAAGGAAAACAAAAACAAAAACAGGAAAACACCCGTTGGCTTGGAAATTGAGGCCATAGGCCAACATTTCCAGTCTAGCCCTTACTGTCTATACCAGCTCTATCTTCTCCTTGCTGGAATCTTCACAAACTGTTTGTGCACCGATCTGGGTTTTGAAATGTTATTCTCTCTACCTGAAATTTGCTTTTATCACTTTCTGTCTCTTGAAGTCCTATTTATCATTTAAGACACACCACCACTGTCAATCTCTCCTCTGAAATGATGGAATTATCTAAATGATAAACAATAAGATGATAGATTTTAAGACTATCCCAAATATATTAACCCAGCAAACATTTTTTTTTTTTTTTTTTTTTAGTGTGCAGTGCCACCTCTGGTGAGAATGGTGAGAATGATGAGCCAGAGGATAATGTGATCAGCAGCCCAGATGCCCCCTGAGGACCTTTTTCCTCTTGCCTCTTTTGTGCTTCATTATAGTCCATTTCTACACATACCACAGCATCCTTCAGGATGATAACATTGACTTGTTCCCATGTTTTCCTTTCTTTGGATTCCAAGCTCCTTGAGGATAGATGCTAAGCCTTATTTACCTTTGTTTTCATTTAGGTTTACTCCCCAGGAAACAGACACCGAAGTTAAGAACTGCTGGCAGAAGGTTTGTTGGGAAACTCTCTGGAACAAGTTCTCTAAGGGAATGTAGGAAGCGGGATGGGGCAGAAGGAAAGGTTGGACAGTTGGACAGCATGGCAATTGCACAGAGGCCTGGATTGATGCTTCATGAGCTCTGGGGCTGGGACAGTGCTGCAGAGTTGGCCCACATCACAGGCCTCTTAGCCTTCTCTTTTATAGAAGTGACATTAAGTTGGAAGTTGGCCCCAAGGAAAGAGTGGCAGAAGCTTGAGTAAAGCAACCTCCTTCTGCTGAGGCAATTCCCTGGAGACAGACTCCTCTGTGAGCTGCCAACAGGCAGCTTCCCCAGCAGCTGGAGAAATGAGTGTGTGACCCTGAAGGGAAGTTGAGCAGAGGAACACTGGGTCCCCCGCAGCATCCTTCATGACAGTGGATACTAAATCCATGTTTATTGAATTAATAATGGTGAGATAGTCTTAAGACGTATCATTTCGTGATTGTGAAATGATCCATGTGGTCCTTTTTGGAACAGTTTCCCAAACACTTGTGCCATGGCATATGCATTACAAGTATCCATTTATTGATTCCCTCAGGCTTCGGGACAGCTGTCTGGAAGCCATGGATCAGAGCTATGATTCAGTGACATTGGGCCATGAGGGGCCTTCTCCACCAACTATATTTGGTGGACTTCAGAATATTTCATTTTCTGTGTGTTTCATTACATGGCAAAGGTTGAGAAGCACAGGGACACTGAAAATGAAAGTAGAGGAAATATGCTGAGGACTCTTTAAGGCATGAGACTATACCATTTTACTTACAGAAAGTGACAGGACATACACTTTCCTTTTACTAATGGAAGGCCATGACTTATATGTGAAAGAAGAACTAAGGTGATTCTCCTTAAAGTTTAAATCACAGTAAGTAACCACATGCGGCTATAATCCTTTTCCAATTAAAACGCAAGGCACATCCAGCATCTTTTATCCAAAGAGCTCCATCTGGTTTAGGGGTTTCTCTTTCTTCAAGTCAGCAGGCCTGGGGGTAAAGGACCCTTTGACTCCTGTTCTGAAGCACAGTGGAGAGATGGAAAACTTAGCCAAATTTATTTTCATAATCCATAGCTGAAAACTAAGAGAAATCCAGGAAGAAACTCAACTATGATGACTTAATATGTTTTCAAATCATTTCTGAAATCTATTCCTTTAAAGTATACTAAAGTAACTAAGTGACAGTTCAGAGGACAACCTTCATTTATGACAACTCACAGAGAAAATCCAAAGGACTCCTGTATTTGTCTTTCCTAATGACTAGCCTCATAATTTGCTATGTAATTAAAACCACTTCTTAACCTGGCTGTGTTTACCTCCCCAGGTTCTACATGTTTTAAGAAGATATTCTTTACAACCAAAAAGAATGTCTCTAGGGTGAACATTTGCAATTTCTGTTAACCATAAACTTCTTTTCCAAGTTTAGGATATGCCTGACTCTGTGTTACCAAGGATGCAATCCTGGAGTATACTGTCCAGAGCTATGGCTCTATGTATGGCTGGAAACTAGACAAGACTGGAAGGTCATTCTCTACTTTCAATGCTCCAAGTCATCTACACTGTGTGTCTCAAGAGTGTGTTATAACAGCTCTACACAGATGTTTCCGATGTTGAAAGACCTCTGCCACCCATATCTGTTTAAAACCTAAAAATGAGAGTGTAAGACATTCAGGAAAGAGAACGTGGTGCCACACCACACTCTAGCAAATCTGATGAAAAAAGGATGATGAGGGCTATGAGTATAGTATTTGACACCTCTCCGATGCTGTTTCAGATTCTCATTCTATTCTGTTTTTGAAGCCCCTGACGCTTTGCTCATCTCTAGCTGCTGAGGAGGAGATATGCTCACTGTGCATGCTGAAAGATGTCAACACTGACCAATGGAAGATGGAGGAAGCAGACAGGAAATTCCCCCTCCATTTCCCCTTTTATGTCCATTTTGGAGCACGGTGTTTTCTCTATAGCCTATCTGTTGCTGTTGCAAGTAATAGGGAAAGTTTGTGTCTTTCCATGAAACAAGGGCCTCTGGTTAATGCTTACACCTTTATTTTTCACTCCTCTTTGCCCTATTTTCTTTTTTGCTGTTCTGACATTTCTCAATAAAGTGTCAGTTCTCAAAAAAAAAAAAAAAAAATCCTGAAAAAATGTATTCTGTATTGTCTATTATTGAAATAGAACAAAAGTAGACCAAATCATTGTACTTTAGTCAGATTACTTTGGGACTTTTTTTTTTTAAAAAGCAGAGGAATAAGAGGTATTCCATTTGGCCAATAGCCAAACCTGCATCACTAAGAATCTTCACTCTAAAATGAAGCAGTAAGACTTGATCTCTCAATCTCTTCCAGCATCCACTTTTATATTAAAAATGTGGTCAAACTTGGAGATTCAGGATTCTTAACAACTGTTTTCAGAACTTAATTAGAAGAACGCTTAAAAAAATTGTATTTTGTATTCTTGATGTAGTATCTTCTCATAAAATTACAAGAAATCTTAAGGGAAATAATATTATTTATATGGTTCAAATTAGGAAAAGCAAAGGAGTTTACAACCTTGTCTCTTGTAAAACAGTTCTGCCAAGGTAGCTGATAAAATGTGAAGATTGCTGAAAGTGCAGGCATATTTGGACTTTAGTTGTATAGTTAAAATTCCATGTGTGACTAATATAGGAAAATATTCTCCTTAAAAGAGAAGAGACAAAAATAGGGATCTTGGGAGACCTTGGCTGAGATAGGGTCTTCAAAATAAGAGAGTATTTTTGAGTATAGACAATCTCCATGTCGTCTTACCTTGATTGACTTCTGATTTGTTGTTTTATTTTTAAGATTTTATTTATTTGTCAGAGAGAGGGAGAGAGCACAAACAGAGGGAATAGCAGGCAGAGGGAGAAGCAGGTTCCCTTCTGAGCAAGGAGCACGATGTGGGACTCGATCCCAGGACCCTGGGATCATGACCTGAGCTGAAGGCAGAGGCTTAACCCACTGAGCCATCCAGGTGTCCCTGTTTTTTGTTTGTTTGTTTGTTTGTTTTTTAATTCCGTTATGGCAGAAAACCACACAGTAATTATCAAATTAATGTTTCTAACTTTCCAAAACCACCTAGTTTGGATTCCCATGTTGCCATAAAATCACGTCTTCCAATTTCAACCCAAACTGCCATAGAATATTTACTATTCAATTTTTTATGAACTAACAACATAAAATAAAATGTAACAAACCTAATAGCCTTTCTTCTACCCACAGAAATCCCAGGTTAAATACAAAAGGAATAATTTTTTAAATATAGCAGAAAAAACATTTTTGAAAAGAAAAGAGAATTTGTTAAATCTCAAAACCCAGGGTAGATTTGCAGTCTGAGAGAAGTAGGTCCAGAAACAGGACATGATGACTGGATGTCTGGGTTATCCTGTGGTAAGTGATATAAGAGCTTTTCCCTGGACCCAGGCAAAACTGGACTTTAGAATTGAGACATCTGCACGACATAGAAAGCCTAGAAGTCTTCCCTCTCTAGGGCAGGGAATGAAAAGGAACCCATCTGAGGTCAAGATAAGAGTAGGAAGTTTGGCTTTAACTTGAAATCAGGGTATAGGAAAGATATAACCTCTGCCAGGTGCAAGTCCTGAGCCCCAAACTGTCACATTCCCTTTGTTTAGATATCTATAAGCCACTAATTAATATAAAAAGACCTAAAAGATCTCTTTTTGGTGAAAACCACCAAGCACCTGCTGGAAAAAAATGTGAAATATACTCTCTAGGAACAGTTAATGCTATAGTTTATGAGATGACTACAGGACAGGAAGAAGAAACTGAAGATGAGCTGGCAGCAAAAAAATTAAATAATGCCCATGGCTAAACACTTTACCATGAAGACAACTCAAGCACAACATATATGAAGATTAACACCCAGAAGAACTAAAATAGAAGAACAATTTTATTGTGATGTCAAAATTGCTTAGGACTATTAGCAACATATGAAGAAGAGAAGTCATGATGAAAGAACCAAACTATGAACAAAAGAATAGGTAGATTTGAGAAAAATAAAATCTGGGACTTAAAATCTCAACAACTGAGTTAGCTAATTACACCCAGGAGAGGGGGGTTGGCACAAGGGAGGGGATTGATAAAAATTTAAGAAAGAAGTGAGAAAAATACCCAAATTTTGTAATAGAGAAATAAAGTAATATAAAATATGAAAGATTATTACATGAAAGTATTAAGAAAAATCAGTGTTTTAAGACAACACGAATTTCTATATAGCATATCCAAAAGAATACAGAGATAAATTATTAGAATAAATAATAGACCCTTAATAGTTTTCCAAATACAAAGTAATCACAAGATTAATAGCTGTCCTTTATGGTAGCCAAAAGAAAAAGTAAAAGAAAAAGAAAAAAATCAACCAGGCAAGCTAACTCTAAAAAGTAGAGTTTAATTTGAGATGATGAAAAGTTCTTATGATGGTTGTGCAATAGTGTGAAAGTATTCAGTGCCACTAAACTTGGACACTTAAAAACTGTTTAAATGGTCAATTTTTATGTATACTTTACGACAATAAGAATAGTTTTTATATGCTAGGGAAAAATGACTGAAAATGCCAGGTAATTAAATAAAAATACACAAGCTTTTTAAATAAAATTATAAATTTCTACTGAAATAAATAAATGAGAATTTTATCATAGAATTAAACCATGTTCATAAATGGAACAATTCTACTGTAAAGACACACGGTGCCATCATTTAACACTTAACATTCTTTGCTTTGTCATAAAATCAATATTAATCTCAGCAGTAACTCTTGGAGAGTTTTAAAAATCGGAGGAAATCTTAAAAACATATAGTCCAATGCCCCTATTTTATAGAAAGAACAATTAAGCTTTGACTCTGAAATACTAGGTACATGTAAGCATATCTTCATGCATCATCTACTCAGTGTACTGTAGAATTGTGCACTACAATACACTGCAGAGTTCAGTGTAATGTACTCTAGAGTTACATATATTAATTATTATCACTAAAGCCTACTTGGTTTCCTTTAGTTTTCTTACTCATTAGACACAAATTACATTTAAATCTCTTACTAATGAGAATATCCTAATACTTCTGCACCTGTAAATATTCAGATTAAGCTAAATATATTTATTTAGCAAAGATGAATGGCTGTCACCATTATAATCATAATTTGGAAGCATAATAATGAAAATGAAATGCATTTTAGTAAATAAGTAGTTATAATTCTGGATTAAAGAAAATGATATTCTGTTCCAATTTGTGCCATTAAATAAATAGCTTTGTGGTTTAGAACAAATGACTTAATCTCCCTTGTCTTCATTTTCTTCATTGGCAAAATTTCTAAGCTGAAAACAATTTGGTCCTTTATCATTTAAACACAATTTCTCTGCATGTAAGCTTCTTATAACTTTTCATATGATTTATCACTCTGTTTTTGTCTCCTATTGTGTAGGTAATATTGTTTTGCCCCATTTAGAAACAAAGACTGTTTTGCCAAGGTAGCACACACTGAGTTTCCAATCCACTATGGTATTGTGTAATGTTTTCTGTCTCTTTAAGAGAATTTTTATTGAGTTCTAGGGATTTTACATTGTTTTAGACACTTTCTATGAACCACAACAAACATCTGCTTTTGAATTCATTCTAAAACACTTGAAAGAAAATTTACTGTAACATGAGATTATAGTTTTAAAATTAACGACTCAGGACAACCCATAAGAAAAAAGTAATTCAACAATATGAAGGGACACCTGTGTGGCTGTTTAACAGTCACTCAATAAATATAGAATGATGGGGTGGCTGGGTGGTTCAGTTGGTTAAGTGTCTGACTCTTGGTTTCGGCTCAGATCATGAACTCATGGGTCGTGAGATGGAGCCCAGGGTCCAGTTCTGTGCTCAGTGTGGAGTCAGCTTGAAGATTCTCTTCCTCTACCCCTCCCCACTTCATGCATTTCTAAAATAAGTAAATAAATCTTAAAAAAAAAAAAAAAAAAATAGAGATACCTGAGTAGCTCAGTCAGTTAAGCATCTTCCTTTGGCTTAGGTCATGCTCCCAGGGTCCCAGGATCATGTCCTACATTGGGCTCCTTGCTCAGCAGGGAGCCTGCTTCTCTCTCTGCCTGTCATTCCCCCTGCTTGTGCTTGATCTCTCTCTCTCTCTCTCTCTGACAAATAAACAAATAAATAAATAAAAATTAAAATAAAATAAATATACCATGATCTCAGAACTAAGTAGCAAGAATTGGATAGGCAATTGGTGAAGTCCAGCAGACTCTGATCATCAGGGAATTTGCAGTCTGGTTGGGGAACAGAGAGGAAATTTTGATGCATTATAAATGGGAAGATTAAAATGTCCTGTTGGAGCATATGACACAGGTATTGCATTCATTACTGAGGAAGAGGAAAAATTGAAGAATCGAGGGATAGGAAGAAAGACAATAATTTGGGCGTGGGATAATGATTGTGCTCCAGGTAGAATAAGCAGACTGTAAGAAGGTCTGGAGATAAAAGCCAGCAGTGTAATTGAGGACTTCCAAGAAACCCAATGTGGCACTTGCATAGAGTAAAAAGATTAAGAGAAGAAAAGAAATAAATAAAAAGCAATAGTTATCAATGAATATTTATTAATTCCTTCAAATTCAAAAGTGGCTCTAAAAGAAATTCTAAAAAATTCTCCTAGTCTATATCCCACTTACTTTGGATACTTGGAGTTTTGTTTTTTTTTTCCTCTGTGGTAAAACACAACTATTTGTTATTTTTACCACCACCACCATCATCATCGTCGTCACCATCATCATCATCCCATCATCTTCATCACCATCACCACCACTATCATAACTTTAAACTAGGGTATATACATCTTTAGAAAAAATGTTTAGGTAAACATAAAGAAAAAAAATCACTTTTGAATGTGAGTGCAACCTAGTAAGAGTCTACAACCTTAGAATGTTTTTAAGGAGCTACAAGAATGGGGCCTGCATTAATAAAGGCTTGAATAGGATAATCTAGTTTTTAAAAGGAAATATGTTCATTATCAAGGAAAATGAGCACATGGCTAATAACAAATGAAAATGATAAATTCCAAGGAATAAAAATAATAAATTCCAATGAATAAAAATAATAAATTCTAATGTTTTCCAAACTGTTTTTTAAAAAAATTATATGGATCTGTATCATGCCCAATCAAGATATCATGAATTAGTTGATCAAATACGTGTGTTTGTGGCCATGTGTATATGTGAGGGGGGAGGAGAGTAGGAAGGTGAGAAAAGAGGGCAGGAGAGGAAGGTTAAAGAAATCAGCTTAAAAACCTTGGACCGTCTATTTCAGGAAACCAGCCCTTTCCTTGTCAGTCATACCAGTTGGAACCTGCTATTCCTTCATGTTTGTGACTGGTTGATATGCGAAGGAACATCCAAGAAAGAATTATCACTTGATCTGGAGAAACATTTTCTGCCACGGGATTTACACATTTTCACTATTACATGAAAAATTTTTAGAAGAAACTGAAGGCATTTAAAATAATCCCTGATACTTTATTTTAAAGATAAATTTCAATAAACAAAGAGAACTTAGACTACATTTTATTTATGTTTCAACACAAAAATAAATAGAAAGGAACTAAAAACTGTGATTATTACTTGGGTGGAGCAAAGAAGAAGTGCTGAATCTTTTATCTTTATCAAATGGTCTGACAAAACTAAAAACAATAGGATGTTAATAGCCTCCTTGATCATGGTCATCATTAATGTGTGTGCTGATTAGAGAATTCAGAAAAGACATGGTTCCTATAAGATCATACCATCTGAGTATCCAGATTAACTTACAGAAAGTGATTCAAAGACTTCATTCAGTATTATTCACATGGGATTTAAGAGTTGCTAAGAGTTCCTCAAGGTAATTAAGTTCAACAATTTTGTTTAACTAGGGAAATAAACTTAGGATAACTTCTTGAAAGAATTAATTGCCGTTGCCTTTCTGATTTTACTATGTCCCATTTAGTCTTCCTTTCATGCATTCTGGATCTCTGCCATTCTACCAAATCTGTTTTCCAGGTTGCTAGTCAACAACCAAGTGCCAACTCAATGACTTGGCCCCTCTTCAGTATTTGGCATTATTAACAAATTTCTTTGTAAAACCTCTCCATGTTTGTGTCTTTCACTTCCCTTGTACTCCTACTTGACAGTCCTCCATGGACTCTGTTTGATTCTATCCTCCAGGACTTATCTCTTCCCATGGTGCATATTTCCACTAGTAATCTTTTGTTTTTTCTTTCCTTGCAATCTAAAATAGACTGACAACTTCTAAATTGATGTCCTCATAAACAACTTCATCCCTGTTATATATGATCTTGTATGAGTAACTGAACAGTGGACATCTTCATTTTTTTTAAAGTTTATAGCTACTGGATGCTGACAAATCCAATTTTTATATCACCAATTTAAATTCTTTGATGACTTTTCCCATTATTCATTCAAGTCAGAAGGCTTGTAGTTTGTCCTTATTCCATCCATCATCTATTCTCATTCCTACAATCTACCTGGTTCATAAGGCAGACCGATTATTTTTCCTTAAACCTGTGAATTCTTCTCTTCCTGGCTCCCTATAATTATAATTTCTGCCAAAGCTTGTTAGTCTTCCTGGATAAATCACACACGTTCACCAATCTCTTTTCCACATCTCAACAGAATGATTTTTTCAAAATGTAATTATAACAACAAGCCCTGCAAAAAAGTGCTAAAAACCTGTATTGCCTCCCCAAAACCTTAAACATAAAATAACAAACATTTAACGTAGTACTTAAGAGACTTACTGATATAATTTCTGTCTTAAGTTAAACAATAGCAAGTTAAAGTTCCTGTTGCTCACTTTACTACTGTTTAGTCTTGTAAAACTTCATTCCTAAATAGGTTAACCTATGTGTCTTTGGATCTTTGCACCTTTTACTTGAGAACATTTTTTTCATCTGATAGCACCTGTTAATTCTTTAAATTTCATATTCACATTCACATTTGAGAAATTTTTTGATACCTAAAATCTGGAATAAGATTCTCCTACCATGAAATCCTAAAGGATTTGATTATCCGTTAACTTTGTTGTCTTCTTATAATTTGCACACTTTGAAAGCTATGGTTTTATAAGCTGTACTAGAAACTCTTTAAATATTTATAGAAAAAATCAGTGAAGTTTAGAGTTTCAGACTCAGTACAGAAACAAAAGCATTAGGAGTTCACTTTCTTAAACCTCTGAATCTGGCAACCATCCTATGAGTTAGGCAGGAAACGTGTATTTATTTGACTTTTTAAGTGAAGGAACAAAACCTCAGAGAGATTAAGCAACTTTTCTGCAGACATACAAGTTGTGTGGTATGTTCTCATTATCCTTAAGCTAAACAGAAAATGGGCAGGCGGAATACAGTAGGGATACAGGTACGTCATGCTGAGTGAAGTTTGATTCAGTTCAAGAAAATTTACTGAAAGCCTGTGTTTAAAGCTATGTATTTTGGCAATACCTTTTTAAATTTTGAAGTAAGTTAGATTTATGAAGGAGGAGTGAAGTGTTCATGGAGCTCACATATTCCCTTCCCCAGGCTTCCCTTCAAGTTAGCAATGTATATAACAAAGCAACAATTATCATTCACAACATTATGAACAAAGCTAAAAAATAATATTCAAATTTCACTATTTTTCCCTCATAATGTACTTTTTTTCTGTCCCAGAACCCAATCTAGTCTTCCACATTCCATTCCAATCTGAGCCAGCTCCTAGTGACTTTGACAATCTTTGACAATTTTAATGAGTACTGATCAGTTATTTTGTGGAATATATGTCAATTTGAATTTGTCTGAAATTGAATAATACCTTTTCTTGAAATACAAAAGAGGTTTACCTCCATTTTCAGAGGGACACTATGATCTCAAAAAAACATTGACCACGATAAGCACCCATTTTTCAAAACTCTCTAGTTTTTACACATTATGACAACACTATTCAAAAAACCAAAGTACTTTGAGTTTTTATATGTATGCATTGAAATCTGGGAGAAAATCTACTTAGATTTTAAGAGAGGTTGTTTCTTTCTTTTTTTTTTTTTATAAACATATAATATATTTTTATCCCCAGGGGTACAGGTCTGTGAATCGCCAGGTTTACACACTTCACAGCACTCACCATAGCACATACCCTCCCCAATGTCCACAACCCCACCCCCCAACCCCCCTCCCCCCATCAACCCTCAGTTTGTTTTGTGAGATTAAGAGTCACTTATGGTTTGTCCCCCTCCCAATCCCATCTTGTTTCATTTACTCTTCTCCTACCCCCTTAACCCCCCATGTTGCATCTCCTCTCCCTCATATCAGGGAGATCATATGAAAGTTGTCTTTAAGAGAGGTTGTTTCTTATATATTTCGAAACTGTAGGCAGTTTTTCCTTCATTATTATTTATGTGGCATGCAAAATTGTTTACTATGTTGTGCAGTCTTTTTTTGTAACCTATAAATAAAACAAAATAAAACTTTAAAAATATATTTCCAATTTCCCCATTATAGCATCTACACCTGTGATATTCCACATGATAGCCATGAGACACATCTGGCTATTTAAATTTAGATTAATTAAAATTAAAAAATTTAGTTCATCATTTAAACTGGTCACATTTCAAGGGCTGAAGAGTAACATGAGGCTAGATGCCGTATATTGGACAGTAGAGATTATAGAACAGGCTAGTCATCACAGAATGTCCTATTGAGCAATACTATCCCTGGACCACGACTGTAGGAGACAGTCTTTGAAATACACAGAGACTTTTTTTTTCTGTATTGTTGCTATAGACTGAATGTTTGCATTTTCTCGAAAGTTCACATGTTGAAACCTAATCCCCAGTGTGATGATATCTAAAGGTGGGGCCTTTGGACGGTGGTTATCGCATGAGGGGGGCCAGTGCCCTGGTCATAAAAGGGAACCGAGAGGGTTTACAGCCCCTTCAGCCATGTGAGGACACAGCAAGAAGACAAGAGTTTGAGAAAGTGGCCTCTCACCAAACACTAAATCTGCCAGTCTCCCTCTTGGACTTCCCAGCCTCTATACCTGTGAGAGATTTCTCTTGCTTATAAACCATCTAGTCTATGGTATTTTTGTAGCAGCTTGAACAGAAGACAGTTGTCCTCATAAATTAGGAAACAATGTTAATTTTGTTAATAACTACACAGATCTCTCAACTATAAGTTATTCTGCTTTCTTTTGTCATTTATAGATATAATTTAGTCAACAATCCCTCACTTACCTTAGGCAATAGTAGAAATAACATGTATACTGGCACGTACATGGAGAGAATGCTATTTTAGTTCCTTACATATTTGTCTTATCAAATCCTCACAACTCCATGAATTTTCCATTTCCACAAGAGGAAACTGAAGAAGAGAGTTGTCCAGAGTCACACAGCCAAGAAACGATATGCTCAGGATTTGTCCCTGTTCTTGATCATTTTCCTATGCTGAACCACCCAGAGTGCCAATTTCTTTCTTTTTTTCCTTCTATGTTGGATTACTATTTCAAATTTCTGTATATCTTCTGGGAGATTCCTAAAATGAGCACCAGATGTAATATATTTGGGAGATGCAGTAATCAATAAAAACCAAAGTTATCAGTTATTAGTTATCACCCTAGATATTCTACGGAATACTTTTTAATACCATAAGTGTTCACTTAGTTTTAACAGATCTGAGAAGATTTAGAGAAATTAAGTTTTGAGCACGTAGTAGTTTTATTTAGGTAGGTACTGAAGGGTTGCTTTGAAATAGTCTTCAAGAGAAGTAAAAAAAAATAAGTGATATTGTTCTTTCTGACTAAAGGGAACTAGAGAATGAGGATCTGTTATAGAGCCCATTGAAGAAGGCTGTGATTTGTTGCATGTTTCCGTGTATTACTATTTCCTTTTTTTTTTTTTTTTTTAAGATTCAGAGAGAGAAAGAGAGCGAGCAAGCAGGGCAGTAGCAGAGGGAAAGGGAGACAATCTCAAGCAGACTCAGCAGCTGAGCACAGAGCCTGATGTGGGGCTTGATCCCATGACCCTGAGATCATGACCTGAGCTGAAACCAAGAGTCGGACTCTTTTTTTTTTTTTTTAAGATTTTGTTTATTTATTTGACAGAGATCACAAGTAGGCAGAGAGGCAGGCAGAGAGAGAGAGAGAGGAGGAAGCAGGCTCCCTGCTGAGCAGAGAGCCCGATGCGGGGCTCGATTCCAGGACCCTGGGATCATGACCTGAGCCGAAGGCAGCGGCTTAACACACTGAGCCACCCAGGCGCCCCAAGAGTCGGACTCTTAACTAACTGAGCCACCCAGGTGCTCCTGTTATTTCCTTTGTAAATGAAAATGCATTCTCGTCCTCAGGTACAGACTTTAGCATTCCCCAAAGTTAAGGTGACATCTAGCTCATTTATTGAAAGGGTATCCAACCAGATCTTGAAAAGAAAATGTCACTGGCATATCTGCCATATCCAATTAATGGAAGCGATAGTGGAGATGTGTGAACTGGAAAATGATAATTAATGTTAGTGATAATTCACCTTACTGTGCCTGGCAAGACATAAAACCATACATTAATAAAATATTTTAAGGGTGCCTAAGTGGCTCGGTCAGTTAAGTGTGGGACTCTTGATTTCAGCTCAGGTCATGATCTCAGGATTGTGGGATGGAGCCCCCCATTGGGCTCTGTGATGAGCGTGGTGCCTGCTTGGGATTCTCTCTCTCCCCCAACTCATGCACTCCCTTTCTCTCTCTCTCGCTAAAGAAAAAAAAAAGATAAATTAATAAAATATTAATGATTTTTTGAGAGAGCTCATGAGCAGGGGAGGTGCAGAGAGAGAGGAAGTGAGAATCTCAAGCAGACTCCCTGCTGAGTGCAGACACATTCCCCCCCCGCCCCCCGCAATGAAGGCCTCCATCCCAGGACTCCAAGATCATGATCTGAGCTGAAATCAAGAGTCAAAGGCTTAACCAACTGAGCCACCCAGGTGCTCCTTAATAAAATTTTTAAAATCCCCACCCCCCTAAGTCATTTTCATTTTAATAAAGCTGTAGACCTCTCAAACGCTCAAAATAATTTCACTCCCATTTCTATAGGTTGTTCTCACATTAGATACTTGAACTCACCAAAAGTGTTCATATTCAGAAATGTTAATTTCATCTGTTCTGATGGGTATTTCAAAATTCATGATTCTCCATCTCTGGGTGAGTACGGTACCTTTTCCCTCTTTCTTCTGTTCTGCGCTTAATTTGTACTTTACGTACTTGGTTAATTTCCTCCTCTAATCTCCTCTATGCATTTATTTTCTTCCTCCTCCAACTAACCTCCTGATACACTATAAGTCTCTACTGGTTTTTGTCTTACATCCACTGCACTTAACTTGCTAGGTCGTCTGCTTTCTGCCAACTACTGATGGAGCTCACCTCCTCCCATCCCTCTGCCCCTCCAAAGTAATCCAGGAGACACAAAGTGCTTGCTCAGCCAGTTAAACCAGGACATCAATTTTTTAGCGCTCAATAATGAAACGGGCTGACTCTGCAAGGGAACTATAAGGAATTGCCCTGCTAACCCTTGCCCAGCTCATCTACATTTATTGATGATAGCACATTATTTCATACCATTTTCTTGGAGAAGAGTATAGTAACGCTGGTGCTCCAATTTTAGGCAACAGAATTAAATGCTATATAAGCCATATAAAATCAGTGATTTTATTATTGCATCATTAATGACTACCCTCTCACTCTATGAATATAAATAATATTTAATCATTAGTTCAGATTGGTGTGCAAGCTAATGTGCTATATAAAGTTTCATCAGTGCAAATTTTCTATTATCTTTACACTTACTTTTAGAAAGTATAAATTTGGGGGGGTAAAAAAACATAATTTGCTATTTCATCCCCTAAGAAGGTATAATCTAGAAACAAGATTATAAATATCTTTCATGTGATCACTTCTGAAACTGCAAATTTTTTCATAAAGTATTCCTTAATTTAAATGATTAGGGGTCAGCACAATTTCCAAACTAAGCTGACAACTGTGGCAGGAAATTATGGCAAACAAGTCATACAGACAATGTTGCATTCAGGTCAATATTCTTTCTCCAAAGGCGCCACAGGTTAAGAGAGGCAGTCAGCCTCCATTGCATGACCCATTCAGGTCATCAGTAATCCGGGGTTTCCATTTCTCCTTACATTTTTAGTTAGATATTTATTTTATTTGTTTAGTTGTGAGTTAAAATATTGACATTCTTCCTCTCTCTATTTTCAGTGAACGATAGTCATTCAAGTTTTCAACTTATCAGTTTTTTATTTTCAAACCACCTTCTGTTCTTATGCATTTATCTTAGCCACTATTGTCATTTAGTGCAGGAAAAAAAAAAGCATGTGTTTAATTTGGAATGTATTAAAAACTCTCATTCCCAGTTTCTTATCAAGGATGTTATCTTAAGTAACAGTATTCTTTCCTTGATTTTCACACATTATGCTCCCTTTCTGTGACACAGGAAGTATATTCTTTGGCAGAAACTAAGCAGGAAAATACAGCTTGCCTGGAAGAAAAGCAGCGATGCAGAATTCACTTGTGACCCATGACTTGACCCCCAATAAATCCAGTTGCTTTCCACATCAGATGATTTCTTCTTAAGATACATTCCTCCTCTGACATCTAAGACGATATATTCTCCTATTTTCAGGCAACTGCTGTTTAGTCCCTTACTATATTTTTCCATTCTCCCATCTACCTGTAAAGGCAGGTGTTTTTCAGAGATAATGGTAAAATAACCTTCAGTCTTCCCACTGCCCAAACTCTCCCCAGACACCCACAACTCACACTTTCACATGTCTTCAATTATCATCTACATGCTAGCAAATCCTGGATCCATATTTCCTGACAGCACTTAACCCCCAGCTTTATACTCATTTAGTAACTGCTTAGCAAACACCTCTATGACCACATCCCATTGCCATTACAGACTTCCCATGTCCAAAGGTGAACTTCCCTAGATAGGTCTCAGTACTGTTCATGTTGATGAAAAATTTGCATCAAGCCAAAAACCTGAAGGTCATCCCTAAAACTTCAGATTCATTCCACCTCATTTATAACCAATAAATGTCCAAATAATATCCCATTTTCTAAACATAATCTCTTATCTGTGATATTCCCCTTATCACTGTCATTATCTTTGTGCAAGTACAGCTAACACATGTATACCACATCGTTCAAAGCATTTCAAAATTATTGGCTGATTCTTACATGTTAAGCACTATTATTAACCCCATTTTATAATTTATTATTATTTATTGAGGTTAAACCAAACAGATGTTTTGTTCTACAAAAATGGCAATTCGTTACATTTTAACCTATTGTCTGATTATCTTTAGAAGAAATCCCAATCTCCTTAAAATGTACATAGTCTCTGAGCTAACTCCAGCTCAACCTTGCAGGCCCTGCTTATGCCATTACTTTCTAAATTTTGGCACAACACAAAATTTTAACTCTATTTTCTCTCAATTACTGGCTTTTACCCATGGAATATTTTCTGCCTGGTACATTATCTTCTTTCCTCATTTGTTTTGTTCAGCTCCTTAAGTTAGATATTCTTATTGAATTCTCATTTCCTTTGGGAAGGGGAGTCTTCTCTACTACAGCAAAACTCCCTTGGAGGCAAGAATCACATGTGACTTACTCACATCTAAATTTCTGCCTTTAATGCTGTGACTGCCACATGATAGACAGTCAGAAATATATGTTGGTTGAAACATTTGTTGTCAGTTTCATGCCTGTAAATTTATATTTGTTGTTTTTGACATGTAAAAAAGATTTTTAACCCAATTTTATAAATTATAAATCTGAGTTGCAATTTTATAATTAATTGATGAAAAGTATATGCTTAATAAATATCAGACCTCAAAATCAAACCCAGGGCTACTGATTCCAAAACTTAGGACTATGCAGCATTACTCCATATTTCTAGCTAAGTATAGAAACTAGGTCAATATGAGTTAACTCAGATGGTTAAAAATTTTCTTCAACATAGTTAGGGTCATGGATTGAATTCCTGTAAAGACTTCTAGTAGACAATATACAACACAGTTTTGTTTTGTTTTGTTTTTTAAAGATTTTATTTATTTATTTGACAGACAGAGATCACAAGTAGGCAGAGAGGCAGGCAGAGAGAGAGGGGGAAGCAGGCTCCCTACAGAACAGAGAACCCAATGCGGGGCTCGATCCCAGGACCCTGGGATCATGACCTGAGCAGAAGGCAGAGGCTTTAACCCACTGAGCCACCCAGGTGCCCCTACAACACAGTTTTTGACACTACTATTAAATTTAATTTGACACCTATCTTAAGATGACTCATATAAAGTAAATTATTCACTACTAACTAGATATATACTAAACATATGAAACCACATGTAGTTGTATCAGAAGAATAGTACATTTAAGAATCTTTAAAGCCTCGGGTGCCTTTGTCAGTTAAGAGTCTGCCTTTGGCTCAGGTCATGATCCGAGGTTCCTGGGATCACGGGCTGCATCTGGCTCTCTGCTCCACTGGGAGTCTTTTTCTTATCCCTCTACCCCTCCCCACTGCTTCTGCTCACTCTCTCTCTTGCTCTCAAATAAATGAATAAAATCTTTTTTAAAAAAAGAATTTTAAAAATCTCAGTCTGGTATTGTTTTCTGGTTATGGTACTTTCATTTAATTTTTTTTAGAAGTGTGTGTACGTATGTGTGCACGCAAGCACATGCCCTGTGAAACCAGAGGAATAGTGAGAAAGAAACATTCTAGTTAAAAGAAGTACTTGGAATACATTCTTATATTTTAATATCCAAATATATGTTAAGCTTGGGGCAGTGAAAAATAAATCAAATTGAATTTACCAGTGCCAAGGTATTGCAACTGTAATTTATATATAATAATCATTCCATTCAAAACTGTTAAAGAAGAGGAGGAGTCAAGATGGCGGAGGAGTCAAGATGGCGGAGAAGTACAGGCTGAGACTACTTCAGGTAGCGGGAGATCAGCTAGATAGCTTATCTAAAGATTGCAAACACCTACAAATCCAACGGGAGATCGAAGAGAAGAAGAACAGCAACTCTAGAAACAGAAAAGCAACCACTTTCTGA
>NW_019154096.1:3509494-3602317 GCF_002288905.1 Enhydra lutris kenyoni
GGGGTGGGATTATGGACATTGGGGAGGGTATGTGCTATGGTGAGTGCTGTGAAGTGTGTAAACCTGGCCATTCACAGACCTGTACCCCTGGGGATAAAAAGATATTATATGTTTAAAAAAATAAAATTAAAAAAAAAAAAAAAAAAGTGACACCCAAGACAGTAAGCACATTATCGACTTCAATAAATGGGCAACTGGGCATCTATGCAAAAAAAAGATGGAGTTTCATCACAATACACTGTATTACTACCAAATGGATCAAAGATTAAAATGGAATAACCAATAATAATCAGATTCCATTTGAACAGTGTGGTACAGAATACCTTCCTACCTATAATTCATCATCCATAAACAGTAAGGGAAAGCTAAATTTGACTATGTTAATAACCAGCAACAACAAAAATTTTAAATGTGAAACTTTAAATTGGCAAAATTTGATAAACAAATGTGAAAGAAAAGTGACAAAAATTTTGAAACTATCCTATGAGCAAAAATACTAAAGTTCAATGTCATGTTCTTTCCTTGGAGAGGCTATGATGAATTGGGTTCTTTCATATACTGCTGATGAGAGAGAAAATTCAACATTAGTGGAGGAAATTTTGTCAATATTTTTCAAAATAACAAATACATGTATTTTCAGCTTGGAAATGTTACATATGGGAATTTATTTTCCTGACAGATATATATACATACTTGCAAAACGACTTCTGAATATTCATTGCAAAAACTGTGATGGCAAAAGATTGAAGGAAAAACTCAAATATACATCAATAAGGTACTGATTTGTCTTAAATTATGATGATTTAAGTTAAAATAATTTAAATGAGTTCATTTGTAATTCTGAGTAATTTAAATAAAAGATAAATAAATTTTGCTAATCCATAATGATATATGGGACTGTAAAAAAAAAGGAGGAAAATATATACTGATAGGGGAAGGACTACAAAATATTTTAAATACAAAAACCAAGAGGTAGAACAGTGGCTTAATATGCTTTGTTATGTATCAATGGGGAGAAAATAAGACCCCATATTCATATTAACTTGAATAGAGAAAAAGAAAATCTAGACAGATACAGAAGTCAAGAATAATGGTTCCATGGATACACGTAAAGGATGAGGTGGAAATAGGCCTGAAGTAGGTACTGAAAATTATATTTTTCTCCTTTTATTATCAAACTGATATAAATGAGAGTTGGGCTTGCCTCAACCTAGCATGAACCATCCAAGACTTGCTCCCTTCAGTATGTTCTGTCAACCTTCGCTCCTTCCTCTTGACTCTTGTGACTACAACCGTGACCTTGGATCCAAATTCAGGACTACATGGGACCAATATTTTCTCCCTTCTCTTTAAGACCCAGAGCATGGAATGCATGACTTAAGTTCAGCAAACCTATACTCCACCTCTAGTTTGAACCTTGAGTGAGTGACAGACAAGAAATCACTCACAGCCAGAGCAGCCCATCCCATGAGAATCCCACAGTGGTAGGGCACTGACCAAGGGGTGATGATGTCCCCAGAGGCGCCGAGAAGCTCCATCAACACAACCATCAACCTTTGTCCCTTTGAATTTTATAAAGTTAAAGTCCTCAGCCTTCCCTCTACATCTCCGAATTTCCCAGTGTTCCTCCCATAAATGTCATTTCCTTTAAGGGTAATCACAATTAGTTTATTTTGCTAGCTGATGTGGGAAACAAACACAAAAGAAAACATTAAATTAAATTTCCTTACTGCCTACAGACCATTGACAACTCCTGGAAATAGGAACTAGGAACTCAGTTGCCTCGATGTTGACACTTTGCGCAAAAGGCAATTTTTTTTTTTTAAGATTTTATTTATTTATTTGACAGACAGAGATCACAAGTAGGCAGAGAGGCAGGCAGAGAGGCGGGGGGAAGCAGGCTCTCCACAGAGCAGAGAGCCCGATGCAGGGCTCGATCCCAGGACCTCGCGACCACGACCAGAGCAGAAGGCAGAGGCCTTAACCCACTGAGCCACACAGGCACCCTGAGCAAAAGGCAATTTTAGCTTAACATTAGCGCCCCCCTCTCCTCCCCACCCAGGTTCTTGTGAGTCTACTTTAAGCATATAGAAATTCCTTCGGAAGCTTCCGTTATCTCTACCCCCCAAGATAGATGTTAGCAATCATCCTCCAAGCATATGGCCCGCTGATACACATCTGAAGGGTCTCACAACTATGGTTTTACCACGCAGTAGTAAATGACCCTTTCCTAACAATAGCTAGCACCTCAAGGTCCTGGAAACCTTGCTTCTGAAATTACTTAGAGAATTACGCTCTCCCTAAAACCCTCCCAAGTATATAATCACCCACTCCTCCTGACCTGCCCAGAGGTCTTGTCCCTATGCTTTAAAAAAAGCTTTTTGCACCAAAGATGTCTCAAGAATTCTTTCTTGGCTGTCGACTCCAAACCCTAACATTTCCACATCACTAGCCAAATTTAGTTATACGGCTACACTGAATTTCTTTTTCTACGCTCTTTACCATTCAACTGTGAGCCTTCAGAGGTCAAGAAGTTAGTCTTGTTTAACGCTCATAAGGCCTAGCGCTGTGCTTACCATGTAACAATAAGTGGTCATAGAGATAACTGATTAATTAAATGACTCAGATTAATATTTGTACAAGGGTTTTTATTCATTGATAATTAAAAAGCTTCAAAATAACAAAGAGCTTCTGATGTCTAAGCTCTGGGTTTGTGCAGTTTTTATGTTAACTGACTTGCTCAAGTTCCCAAGCTCTAATCTAAGAACAGATTGAATAATTTAACATTATAAAAAGAGGTTATTATTAAGAAGGCATTGAATTATTTTTGCTTAAAATAAAACAGCAGGGAAGTTGTTCCTAAAAATATATTTAATACTAAAACGAGTGTGATATTTTCAGAAATCATTTCTTTTAAAATGATAAATTTTACATTTTAAATTATTCTCACTTTTAATGACTATTATTTTACACCCTGGTCACTCTATTTCTCTTGCACAAAAGAGAGGATAGTCTCTATTAGATAATTTTTCATTCAGTTAAACAGTGAGAAAATAAATTTTCTAGCAAGTAAGAATCCCTAAAAAAAAAAAAAAAAAAAAACAATGTTTACTTTACACAAGACAACACAATAAAAAACCCATACTGGAATTTATATCCCAGAAACAACATTTTACTGTGTTAATACAAAATCCAGAATGTTACTGAAATAGATTAAAAAAAAAAAGTTCCCACAACATTCAATTTCTTGAATAATATATTTTACACAGCACTAACCATCTTCAGCTAACATAACCCTGGGAAATGAAAACAAATGTGAAATTTATTTGATTAATGTATTAGAACATTATAGAATCCCCTAGTTTTCCTCTAGACAGAGACCGCTTTCCCTGTACTTCCTCTTCCTTGTTAACCCCAGGTGTTCCTATGTCGATAACATTGATGTGACAATTTGAGTAACTTCCGCATCAGGGCACTCCAAATGGTGACTCTTTTATATATGTGGTTTATAAAAATACAATGTCACTGATGAGCCCTGGGGTGTTATACGCAACTGATGAATTACTGCACATTACATCTGAAACTCATGATGTACTATATGTCGGCTAATTGAATTTAAATTAAAAAAATACAATTGTCAAATATAATTCTTAACCATTAAATCTCTCCATATACCATGAAAAAGACAAGACCATGTGAGCCACAGAGTTACTAGCTCAAGGATTACAGTGGCTTTGCTCAAAGGCTGCTCTGTCACTCTCGAAAAACCTTCAGGTACTAACACATTCTTTGTTCTCTTTTTCTGATTCTTCTGGATGGATCTTCTAACTCTGTTTTCATCTAATTATATTCTCTATTCTTTTTCTTCTTTACTTTCCTGCAACATTTTCCTCTCCTGCATTTTGAACTTGCTACTGAATGTTTAAAGTTAGAACATATGCATAATGCCCTTCTCATGGCTTTTCTCCCCTTCTTTTCCTTGCATTCGATGCAACATTTTCTCTTAACTCTCAGTTTTGTAGTTTGTTTGTTTCAGACAATAGTTATGTTTTCTCTTAGCTCTATGTCTATGTTTATCCTGGACTCTCTCTTTCATGCTAGAAATTGTCCTCCACTTTGTGCTGGTTCTCACAGTCTGTGTAAGGCATAATTCATAAAATCTAAGGTTGCATAAGAAAAAAATTCATTGCCAATTAAATTACAGTAAATGTGTAATCCAGTATTTAAGAGAAATTAAAATCCTGGTTGGAAGTTGCACGTTTATACAGAGGCATTTCCAAATCTCGGACTTCTCTGTAAGGTGATCATGATACCAAGAGGTATCTTTTTCTTTAGAAGAAACAAAATAGCACTGATCTGATCATTTTTTCCCCCAAAGCATAGAGACTGATTTGTTTTTCCACTTCTATTTTTAAGAAGACACCTATGCAATTCACATTCACCTAAAAAATGAAGACAGAAATAAATTTGAAAAGAAGACATGGAAGCAATCCCCAAAATGTGAGAGCGATTCATTTAGTTGTCATCACTCATGGGCCATTAACTAGTGAACGTTAATTTTTCAGACAAACTAGGCAAAAGCATGTGATCATCCAGTTTATTTCAACTTCTTTGGGAAAAAAAAATCTAAAATATACCTCCTACTTCCTCATTTTTCCTAGAGACTACTGAATATAATTAAACTTTTCTTGGTCATCACGAAGAACATAATAGTAACATAAAACAGAAACATGTATTTTAGGGCTACTAAGGTATGGAATGCCATTTACCCCTTTCCTTATTTACATAAACGTCTATGCTTTTTGAGTTATGCTGATTTTTTTAAGTTTCTATATCTCCTCTTAAATCAGCTGTCACTTTTTGCTGCAGCCTGTGTGTCTGCTTCCTGAAAAAGGCCCCTAATTTGCTTCCTAATCTGCTGTGCACTGAAAAACCGCATTGCCAAGCTTCCATAATTGTGTCTAAAATAAGAGTAAGTAAACTCAGAGATGGCTAAGGCGGCTCTCTATCAGCAAACTGCATGGGTAAGACCAGTCTCAGTGCTTCCTACTTTGTTAGTCTCTTAGCTCCTTACTAAGAGCTTGCCAAAATACCGAATTGAGAATGGGTTTGCCGTATTAACTCGTGTTAATTCAGTTTCATGGATGTTTCCGAATATCTACAACTCTGCTAAATGAGTTCAGTCTTTGAAAGAGAAATGGGTTTTAATAATTTTTTATTTTAAAAGATTTTATTTATTTATTTGACAGAGAGAGAGAGACAGTGAGAGAGGGAACTTAAGGAGGGGGAATGGAAAAGGGAGAAGGAGTCTTCCCGCTGAGCAGGGAGCGCAATGCAGGGCTTGATCCCAGGACCCTGAGATCACGGCCTGAGCTGAAGGCAGAGGCTTAACAACTGAGCCACCCAGTTTTTAAACCAGGCTCCCAGGTTTTAATAATTGTTATATGTGTCATCAATAAATAATTGTATTTATTTCAGGGAAGTGCTAAAAATGTCATTGTTCTTAATTGTTTGAAATGAAACACATAAACAAAATTTACAGCACTGTCTATATGACTTCAGATCTGTTCTCCAATGTACCTATTCTAGAACTAGCAGGTTGAGACTAAAAATGCATGGAGAATTCAGTAGGTTCTGGCTAGCTGGAATCTGGGGGAATGTATTGCTCTAGATCCAAATTTTCTCTAGAGTTGAGAATTCAGCCACTATAAAGAACTCAAAATTCGGAGTTGATTTTTCAGGAAATTGTTATAAAATGTATCAGATGCATCACTGTCTCCTAAAGTAATATACAAAATACGTTTATTTGTTTTTATGTCAAGATGAGCATTCCTAATATAAATTTTTGTATTTCTGCAGACTATTTTCCCCCATACTAACTGGATCTATTCTGACGTGCTTTTAAATTTTACACCAGGAGAATTTATTCAGCTTCATTGAGCTACTTTTAACCTGCTTTGGGTTTCAAAACCAGATAACTAAGATAGTTAGAATTCTGTATAAATTGAAAGTGAGTTGAATCTGAATGAAGACCGGATACTTTGACTATAATTTTGTGCATGGACTTCATAACCTGTATTACAGTTAGTCATCGACCTTCTTTGTTATCTGTTTTCTGTGTCTAAAATAAATAAAGCTACTGGATTTAATACATGAACTCCAAATGGCTGAATTTTGATATACAACAGGAACCACTTTGTTTCTTCATTTTACCTTATTTGTAGTTAATTTTGTAATTCCTTGAGTCAGATTTAAACCCAGGCTCTTGAGTTTCTAGTTCCTGTGGTAATTTCCATTTGAATGGACACTAGATGCTGTTAAGAATTTCACTGCAGTATTCTAGTCTAGCACAACAATGTGAGGAACTCAGTGGATTCATTCCTCAGTGATACAAGGGAAAATTATATATATACACATTGAACTTGTACAGATATATATACATGCACATTAAAATTACATATATAATACACATATATGACACACACACAGCAGTCTCTAGAAATGGTCCCATAGATAGATAGCAAATGAAGAAACATTTACTCAAGAAATTCTACTAACATTTGGTAGGAACAGTGAGAGTTTATTGTGTTTGAAGACCTGTTCTATTCCTCCTACCAACTCATCCCTGTCTGGTACAGCCAAGAACACAGGGTTGCCTCTCCAGCCAGTGTCCAGATGGGGAGCTAATTTACTGTCCCCAATACCTGTTGCTGAGACTAAGTTGTGGGCGAGTGCAGGTGAATAGTGAGGACCCTCTTCTTTCATCCATCCCTCCCCTCTTCTTTCCATCCCTTCATACTTGGGCATGGAGCTGAGAAACTTGGGGCCCCAAACACCCTTCCTCTAGCAATGATTCCATGCCAGGAGAGGCATGCATAGAAGTCTTAAGACAGAGGCGCCTGCCTGGCTCAGTCAGTACAGCACGCAACTCTTGATCCTGGTGTCACTGGGCAAAGAATTTACTTTAAAAAAAAAAAATCCCGAGTCCACCGCTTCTCTCCATTGAGCTTTTCACTCCCAAAGCAGTGATGCCATTCAGTGAAAAGTGCACTATTATCTTCAAACCTAGCTCGAGATTCAAGTCTCAGTTTTGTTTTTTTCCCCCCAGGGCACAAAATAAGGGTATTAAACAGGTAGCTCTTAATGTTTACCTCAAAGACTGACTTCTTTTGCAATAGAGCATGAAGAAGTTAAAGCCTAAGTCCCCCTTCAAAGCAGTGGAGCTTGTAGTGAAGGACAAAGAGGGGAAACTTTGTGGACCCATTGACATGTACCGTATTCATATAATGGGCAACGAACTATAGACTGGTTGGTTCATCTATGAGAACACGGACCAGAGACAGCAGCGAAGAGCCTGACTGGGGTCCAGACACAAGCCACACACTAACCTCAGCAAATGTTCTCTTTAAAGGAGTCTGAAAATGATTGGTAGAGGTTTTTGAGGAATTTAGGTCCCAGAACAGGGTCGATAACCATAGAGCAAACAGCAGATGGTCAGAGGGAACCATGCCAAAGCCACTGTCTTTCCAGGGTAACTGTGGGCATAACTAAGTCTGTGCCTCCCAGGAAACAACATTAGAGACTTACTCTGTGATAAGTAGAATAAATTCAAATAAGTAACACGGTAGTCACTAAATAAACTGTAACAAATTTGGCGAGGGCTGGTGAGTGGGTGGCGGGGGGGGTGGTGGTGAAAGGGGGAGTAATACCCAGAGTTGCTGCAATATATTACCTAAAATGTAGCTTATATAAAAAATCATGAAAAATGAGGGGCGCCTGGGTGGCTTAGTCATTAAGCCTCTGCCTTCAGCTCAGGTCATGATCCCAGGGTTCTGGGATAGAGCCCCTGCTTCGAGCTCCCTGCTCAGAGGGTAGCCTGCTTCCTCCCCTCCTACTCCCCCTGCTTGTGTTCCCTCTTTCGCTGTGTCTCTTGCTATCAAATAAATAAATAAGATCTTTAAAAAATTATGAAAAGTGAATAAACAAATAAAACAAGTTTTTAAAAGTAGAAAAGAATGTTACACGAGGAAAAAAGAATCGGGTAATAGAAATCCTTATAATGTGGCCCCTGTCTAGAAGTTACTAACTGAAAATTCGATATAACCCATATGTAACCACTCATAGTCTTCAGAATTTGGTTTGTAATCTTGACGGAAATGTTATAACCACTGAAAATAATGCAAGCAAAAAAATTTTCCCCAAATATAGATCATTTCCAATCTTCTTTCCCTTCCTTAGCTACATATTTTCAACAGGTATCATCTTCTTTCTGCCTGATGGACCCCTTCTGGTGATAATTTATTTCAGATTTTCTATGTCTTCATATGTCATTATACCATATTCATTGTCAAATATATATTTATTGGTACAGAATCCTCAGTTGACAGAGCTGTGGGTGTTTTATGCTTTTTAGTCCTGGAAAGGTGTTGCTCCACTGCCTTCCGGCTTGCATTGTTTTCAGCGAGAAGTCTGTATCATTCCTGTCTTGGTACTTCCATAGGGGAAATGTTTTCCAACTCCTAATGTCTTTTAACATTTTGTCTTTTTCTTTAGATTACTACAGTTTGAAGAGTATATGATTTGTTATGTCTTTGTTGGTGTTTATCCTGTTTGGTATTCTCTGAGACTCCTGGGTGGGTGGTTTAGTGTCCATCATTAATTTTAGAAAGTTTTCTGCCATTGTTGCTTCAAATATTTTTTTCTGCTCTTCATTATTCCTTCTTCCTTTGCTCCAGTTTATAGAGAAATTACACATTTTAGTAGTATTCCACAGTGCTGTGCTATTATGATTAGGGGTTTGTTGCTATCGTTAGTGTGTTCATGCTTCCTTCTTCTCTTTACATTTCTGCTTGTGGGCAGTTTCTGTTGACCCACATTCAAGTTCACGTATTCTTTGGTCATGTGAAGTCAACCGATGAGCCAGACAAAGGTATTCGTTTTTGTTACTGCCTTTATTTTTTATTCCTAAGATACCATTTTGATTCTTTCTTAGAACTTCCTTCTCTCTGCTTATATTACCCATCTGTCTCTGCATGTTGTCTCCCTTTTCAATCAGCTCTCTTAACATGTTATTCATGGTTATTTTAAATTCTCTGTGATAAGTCCAGAATAAGTGCCTGATTCTCATGTTTGCCATATCTCTTCATGGTGTTGTTGTTTTTTTTTCTTGCCTTTTGTCAAGCTGTGTCACTCTGATTTTTGAAAGCCAGGCATGTATCAAATAACAAATGTGGTAAACTGTCCTCAGTGTGAGTATTATGTTACTCTGACTAGCAGTTGGCCCGGGTTTAATGTTTGCTCTAACTGTGACTATCTGAGGCTTTGTATTTCTCCAGAGTCTTGATTTCATCTGTATGCTTGACTTTGGGCTTATGGAAATAGTTTTTCCCAAAGAAAGTCTACATCTTACTGTTCTTTTAACTGTAACTCATTATTATTATACTGGAGCCCTACTGGTGTGATGTTAAAATGGAGAAAGGAGGAGCACTCTATAAACTTCTGAATAATTCTCAGCCATTTAGTGGACCTGTTTTTGTGCTGCAGACTTCACAAAGGATTCTTCCCCTCTTTTAGATCTACAGCTTTTTCCCCTAGCCTCCTACTGCCCTTCCTGGCTGTGGCATTTCCAGTCCTTTTTTTTTTTTTTTTTAAGATTTACTTATTTATTTGATAGAGGGAGATTGAGTAAGAGAGAGAGAGAGCACACAAATGAGACTGGGAGGAGCAGAGAGAGAGAGAGAAAGAAATTTCAGCAGACTCCACACTCAGCATGGAGCCCAACACAGGGCTAGATCTCACAACCCTGAGATCACACCCTGAGCCAAAACCTAGAATCCTATGCTTAACCAACAGCAACACCAAGGCATCCCTCCAATCTATTTTCTTAAAGCCTTATCCCCTGTTGAAATGTGAGCAGGGAGGAATTGCTTTCTCCCAACTGAGAAAAGGTTTCAGAACTGAGCTCAGGCACAGTCCTTTGTCTCCTGCCTTCCATATGACACATCCTTTTAAGCATTGGCTGGAAATGCTCTGGGTTTCTTTCATGGTGATGGCTCTTCTCTCAACCAGTCAGAGCTGAAAGGGCATGTTCTCAGGTCTTTAATGTGAAGAATGTGTGAGGGCCCCCTAAGAGCTCACTCACTGTGGCTCTCACTGAAGCCTACACAGTCTCCAACAATTAATCGAAATGGCCATGTGTTTGGTCCTCCCTGATTATGACTTCCAATGACTCTGATCCAGACAGCCAGATCTGGGCTTCTGTATCTGGATGTGTCAGGAGCATCAGTCTGCCCATGAGTTCAGTTACCTGATGAGTCCTAGAAAGGTTGCCAATTTGCATTTGCCCAACTTTTTCTTGTTGTAAGGATGAGAATAACAACTTCCTAGCTTTTTACATATTGGAGCTAAAGCAAGAATACTAGATTTATTTTTAGTTTTAAAAGTTTTGATCCATCTGGAATTTACTTGGATGTAAAAAAAAAAAATGAAGTGGGGGAATCTTATTTAACTTTTATTGACCTGAGCTACTCAGTCTTTTAAATCATTTATTAAATTGTCCACTTTTATTATCAGCTATTAATTGTCATCTTTATTATATTCAGAATTCCTATTTGAACTTAATCAAATAATTCTAGTATTAGAAATCATGAACTCTATCACTTATTTTATTACTACAATATCTGATTTTGAAAACAATTATAATAGAATCATGATCATGGAAAATTATAAATCTGATGGCCTAATTCAGTGATGTCATGAAATTATCTTAATTCATAAAACAGTGGTTATTAAATGTTTAACGAAATGGTAAGCAGTTAATAATTAATAGAAGACACTCATTTAATTCAACAGACAAATAATACTGAATTTTGAGAAATTTGGCAATTTTAGGTCTTCCCTACTAACTTCAAATTAGTCTTAATTTAATATTTGTGGTGACTGACATGAACTCGGCATAATTTTCATCAAAAAGTCTGAGTATGTTTTTTAACTGTTCTTGGTTTTTAGTTCACCCATTTGTTAAGTAAGCAGCCTAAAAAAGTTCAAGTCTGTTGGAGGCTAGTCTAGAAAGTTATTCCTCTCAACACCCAAATCCAGAGTTTATATTTAAGCTAAGACAGAAGGTATTAACCCACTTAATCTGACACAATTACAGGCTAAACAAAGCCTCCCTTCTTAAAAAGAGTTAGTTTCTACTTGATTTTACTTAGTATCCTTACATTTCTCGGGTGAAAACAGAGAAAATAATCAGGCATTATGCTGTGAACCATCTGAATAATGGAGTTAGCTTTGAAGATTTAGGTACTATGGAAAGTATTCTAGATTTTATGTGACATTAAAATGTTGAGAAGCAATCACACTCATAATTCTGCTTAAGTTTTGTATTGTCAGTATTTCTATTTATAATTATATCATTCATGAGAAAGAAGACTCACGTTCAACAGTTTCACTTTTACTACCACGTTCACATTATTTTCCTTACTATGGACCTCATTGTATTGTACAGGAGAAAGTGATAGCGGCAACTTCTCAGAACAATACAAAATTAAACAAACCAAAGTCTCCTACTATCCTCATTTTTCTCTCAATGGCTTTTTTTTTTTTTTAAATCTACTCACATCTAAACTTCTTCAGAGTGGTGTATGTTTGGGGGCACCTGGGTGGCCCAGTCAGTTAAGTGTCTGACTCTTGATTTTGGTTCAAGTCACAATCTCAGAGTCGTGGGATCAAGCCACAGTTGGGCTCCATGCTCAGCAGACAGTCTGCGTGGGATTCTCTCTCTGCCCCTCACCACATTCAGTCTCTCTCCTTCTCTAAAATAAATAAATAAAATCTTAAAAAAAAAAAGTGATGTGTACTTCCCCTCAATCAACTGTAAGTCACAGATGCTGAGGTTTCAGATGATGTTCAAGCCACCAAAATGAGTGGCAACCTATCAGCATCCATCTTCCTTCATCTCTCTATACCATCCATTTTGACCAAGGCCTCCTCATCTCTTAAACTCTCTTCCCTTACATTCTCGTTGCCTGTAATTCCAGTCTTATTTCAGTTCCCTTTCCCCACTTCCTTATTTCCATGGCCTCATCAGCCTCCCCCCAACTGAACATTAAAAGCCAGTAGCTGTTCTGGATCGTGATTTGCACTGTCTCACATGTGTGACTCCGCCTCACCCCTGAGGTCTCACCTACAAGCACTTCCTCAAGGGAGAGTTCTCTGGTCCTTCTGGTTATAGTTCATTATTTTTTTCCCCTCATAAATGGTTTTATTTGTCCAAATGTAGTTAACTTGTTTAATTAGTCTGTCCTGCTTCTTTGGTTTCATGATTCATAAGACCAGGAATATATGGAATCTTTCTGACCTGCCACAGAATCTTACCCAGTTGTTTTTATTTATTCAATAAATCAATGTGGAGTCTTATACAAATCCAGAATATGTTAGGACCCATAATAAAATATTCTTGCCCAACACTTGGTTGGATTTCGTTTCCTGCTGACGTCTCAATATACATTCCATTGTCTTGCTGAATATTATTAATAGACTTTTAAATATTAAAAATCTCAAAATAAATTCAGCTCATACTTTTCCCTTTAAGAAATGCAAAAGTGAATAGAATATGTTGTAAGTTTAACCCCAAATATCTGAATCTCTATAAGACTTTTTTTAGGCTTCTTCCATACGAAGACCTATAGAAAGTGAAGATTTTGTCCAACTGAACATTTTTCTATTTAAGCCCTTATGATATTGTGTTTAGCTATTTTTATATCTAGTTCACCCCATTTAACCTTTAACTGTTTGGGAATAATGGAAAACTTAAGATGTTTAAGATAAAACAAAATGGAACCTATTGAAAGTACACTTGATTTTAATCTCTTATTGGAGTTAAGAAGAAATGTTTTAATAAAAAGGAAAACAAATTTGCTTAGGTATTTATCATTAACTGATTTTTAAAGGGAACTTAAATTCATCTTTGAAGAATTTTCTCCTGAAAGTAAGAATTCACAAATTTCTCACGAAGACATTTTTAAAAAAGAACTTAAGGACTAAAATGAATGTTATTTCCACAACATACCAAAGTGTTATTCATATTAGTGATTTTAATATTAGTTCTGTCCAAAGCAGAGATAATAATATTATGCAGGAAAATGATTAATGCAGTTGTGCTGAGGAAAGTGATAGTGGGTAGAGGGTCAGTCTCATATACTTATCCACATTAAGTTGAACAAATGTATAGCTTATCCATCTGAACCCTCTCTCACTGTTTATAGAGCTTTCATCCCCAGCACATTACACCTTATCCAAACATATCATAAACACTCCAGTACCTATATACAGACATGGTCATGATGGTCTTCATGCTTCCACTCCCAAATTTCTAATCCCCAGTGAGATTACCATGAGATGTCATAACTTTTCACTTTATTGGATGTTCTGGAACAAACTCCTCTGGAAATAGTGCAGAAAATGCTCTGTATCTTGGGCACTGTGCCAGTATTGTCCCCTCTCCAAAGTCCTGTCAGTACCTCCACCTTGCATCCTTCTTGCCCTTTGCTGCTCAGTGACCCCCCCATGTCACACCCAAGGGCTGCTGGCATGTGGGAAGAGACACTGACCATGACTCAAGTAAGCAAACGGAGAGGCAGATGTCTTTTTAATGTTAAAAAAGTACAATGATCTCAAATCAGAGCAAAATTCTCATCACTTACAACTGCACTCAACACATTTAGATGAAATTCTTCATCTAAGAATTTCCTGCACTTATATTTCTTAATCACTCAGAGCTTTAGTGTTCTCATCCACAAAATGGGAGCGATAATACTAACATTATTTCTGAGAGATATGACTGTGGTTATTTTACCTTGACAAAAGGGAAAGGGAAATCACATAAGGAAATATTTTGGTTTAGAGCACATTATTCTAAGTAAATGAAGTATACATAACTTTGAGTGGGGCAATATCACCAGGCTTTGGTGGCAGCAATGTTTTCAAAGGACATTTATTTTCCCTGAATAAAATAAGGCAATTTATAAAATCAACAAGTCAGGAAACAATGGGTGTTGGAGAGGATGCAGAGAAAGGGGAACCCTCTTATAGTGTTGGTGGGAATGCAAGCTGGTGCAGCCACTCTGGAAAACAGTATGGAGGTTCCTCAAAAAGTTAAACATAGAGCTACCCTACAACCCAGCAATTACACTACTAGGTATTTACCCAAAGGATACAAACATAGTGATTCGAAGGGGCACATGTACCCCAATGTTTATAGCAGCAATGTCCACAATAGCCAAAATATGGGAAGAGCCCAGATGTCCATTGCTAGATGAATGAATAAAGATGATACAGTATATATATATATATATATATATATATATATATATATATATATACAGTGGAACAGTACTCATCCATCAAGAAATGAAATCTTGTTATTTACAATGACAGGGATGGAACTAGAGAGTACTATGCTAAGCAAAATAAGTCAATCAGAGAAAGACAAACATCATATAATTTCACTAATATATGGAATTTCGGAAACGAAACACATGAACATAGGGTAAGGGAAGGAAAAATAAAATAAGATGAAATCAGAGAAGGAGACAAACCATAAGAGACTCTTAACTGTAGAAAAAAAACTGAGGGTCCCTGGCAGGAAGGTGGTTGGGGGGATGGGGTAACTGCGTGACGGGCATTAAGGAGGCCACTTGATGGAATGAACACTGGGTGTTATATGCACCTGATAAGACATTAAATTCTACCTCTGAAACTAATAATATGCTATATGTTAATTAAATTGAATTTAAATCAAACATTTTTAAAAAGTCAGTTTACATTAAATCATCATGCCCCTACTTCCCAGAGTATGTCTTAGCATGTCTTAGGATACATTTGCTTCTCTCCGAGACAGATGTTAAAAGAAAGACATTGCACTATACTGACTATAACATGAATAGGAAATATAACCAAGATAGCTGGTAAGTAGGAAAATCAAGTTGATTTGATTTATACCTAATTGTGGTTAAAATTAAATATTTTGAGCATCATATGGAAAATATCCAGAAATGACTGAATGTAAAAAAATAAAAATCCTGTTGTTTTTACTGCAAGGGCACTGAGTGTCTTCAGCATACCTTATCATCAAGAGACAACTCAGATTGTTTTTTTCAATAGTAAGGAAGTTAGATGAAGAAAAAAACGCTATTATTCTCGGTTTCCTCTATTGACAAGTTATCTGAGAGACATACAAACCATTTATTCCTGGGGAAAATGCTGAATCTTTCTCTAACAACCTAAGAAACAGCAGCATTTAACTTTAGTACTTGTTGAGAGAGGAGCTTCCAACTGAGAGCTGTTAATTCTGATCTAGAGAAATAGTTTCAATACCAGCCTACGTCAGGCTCCATAGTTTGAGTTTCTTCTTGATGTGATAAGACTCACGTTTCACTCCAGTGATCACCTGTACCTCAGAAATACGGGTCCTCAAAATTCTTAAAAAATGCATTTATCCAAAGAAGGCATAAAATACAGCTCTTTTATGAGGGATATGTTAAATTATTTGGGAAGAGTGTGGAATAGATAGTGCCAGGGAGGTGTATATTGGAAGAAAAAACTATAGCCGCGTATTTGAATCAATCAAGAAGAAGAAGAGAGTACAGTTCCTAGGAGGATGAATGAGGATGCATTTATTTTCCAGTATAAAGACTAAGGGAGAAATGAACTACAATGTCAGTCTATCATTCTAATTTAGAACAGGACTGCTTCTACCTTTGAATGTTGTGCCTCTTAGCTGCTATTTGCAAAATGATTTAAAAAATAGATTAAGCATAGCTGGTCAAAAACTAGCCATACATATCACTTTGTTTTCAGATAAATTATACCCATATATCCATGCATATATTTTTTTAATTGTAAGGCACCTTATTAAAATTAAATTATGTTAAGTTGGGAATAGTAGAATTAAGAGATACATTTTAATTTAACACCATCTGAATTAAATATTCATGGTATTTTAAAATCAAAAGCTGTAGAACTATTTCTAAGACCAAGTTTCCATAACTCTGCACTAATAAGACTTGTTATGTTGAGTGCTGGCATTGTTAAAAATAAAAAAGATCAGGAGCAAGATATATTTAAATATGCCTGCCGTAGAGTGTTTTCATGGTTATAACCTCTATAAAGCAGTTCAGGGGCGCCTGGATGGCTCAGTGGGTTAAGCCTCTGCCTTCACTCAGGTCATGATCTCAGGGTCCTGGGATTGAGCCCCGCATCGGGCTCTCTGCTCCGCAGGGAGCCTGCTTCCCCTCTCCCTCTCTGCCTGCCTCTCAGCCTCCTTGTGATCTCTCTCTCTCTGTCAAATTAATAAATAAAATCTTTTTAAAAAAATAATTTAAAGCAGTTCAATCCTGTCAGAAAAAAAAAGTTCTGATTTTAAATATATTTTATAGCTATAATGGAATAATATGAAAGTTAGAAAGAGTTTTAAAAGTTGCAGTGACTTCTTTAACAGGTATACCTATACTAGTTAGCTATATTGTTGAATAACCAATTATTCTAAAACCTAGAAATTTAAAATGATTGATATTTATTGTATCATTTATTCTGTGCATAACTATTTGACAATGGCTTATCTGGGAGATGCCATCTCAGGACCTCTCATTAGGTTATGGCTAAGATGTTAGTGAAAACTACTGTCATCTTCAGATTTGACTGGCTGGAGGATTTTTCTAAGGAGGCCTGCTCACATGCCCAACAAGCCGGGGCTGGCTGTTGGCAGGAAGATTCTATTCCTCGTCCTGTAGATCTCTTCAAGAGTTTACCTGAGGATTCTCATGACATGGCAGCTGGTTCCACCCAGAGAAAATGACTCAAGGAAGAAAAGCATTCATTAGAATGATGCCATTTCCAATAGATCTATTTATCCCCTGTTAGGTAACAATCACTCTTCTGGGAATGTGGTTACAATTTTTTTTTTTTTTTTTTTTAAGATCTCATATACCCGTGATATACGGCTACTTGGAAACAAACAAAAAATGCACATCAAGAGGAGAAGCATTATAAAACAGATATGCAAGCATTTCTGGAGGACTCAGTGACTATGAGGAATGAAAAAGGAAGTCAAGTCAGAGACCTGTTGATGACTGAACCATAGCCATCATTCTCATCTCAAGCTTTAGCCTTTTATCTGGGGAACTTGAAGCAAAATGACTCCAAAATGGATAATGATGGAGACAGGGACTGTAATAAATACATGACTTAAAACCAGGAGTCATGTTTTGGTCAAACGTCCTTACCTGATGAAGAGCCTTTGACAATTATGATTAAATTCTAAATTCTATTCACTATAATTTAAATAATCACCTACAAAAATTCCCTCTTTTGTACCTCAAGTCTTGGATTTTAGTGTTTTATTTCAATCAACAAATAAATTTCTACTGCAAAGAATAGGAGTAGTTCATTGTTCCATTTATTCTAGAGAATGAACATATCTACTTTTCATGGCATTCCTAATTATGTAGGAGATGAACTTGGGAAAACATTTCTTCTTATCATCTCTACTCTGCGTAAGAAAAACTCAACTAAATTTCTTACAGTTCTCTCAATAGCTCATATAAATTATATTTAATATTTGAAAACGTCTTTTGTTGATGTATTTGCTTGACACATTTTCTCAGATATTTACTCAACTTTTTAATATCTCTATTCTTTTCCTAGAATAGAAAAAAAGCAATGTATGTTTGAGAAGCTTCAAACACTGGCAGGTTGTATAAAGTAGACAGTGAAAGTGCTCTGTAACTGGAGTGGGAGTCAGGGTCAGGGAGATTTATACTGAGTACAGTCCTTGATAACACTTTTTGAAAGAAACTCATTTGTATATATCATGTAAGATATAACAAAAATATTTGAAATAACAAAAAAGAAAATAATTTAAAAATCTAAGCCCTTGGGGCGCCTGGGTGGCTCAGTGGGTTAAGTCGCTGCCTTCGGCTCGGGTCATGATCCCAGGTCCTGGGTTCGAGCCCCGCATCGGGCTTTCTGCTCAGCAGGGAGCCTGCTTCCTCCTCTCTCTCTGCCTGCCTCTCTGCCTGCTTGTGATTTCTCTCTGTCAAATAAATAAATAAAATCTTTAAAAAAAAAAAAAAAATCTAAGCCCTTTTACAATGTTGTTTGATGGCAGCAGAAGAATACTCATGGAGAGATGACGAACGGATAAAAACTGAGAGAGTTAACCGGAATCAAGCAAGAGTTGATGATGGCTTTAAGGACCCATGCATATTCAGAATCCCTGGGAATACAAATAAGTGATCTTTACGGACAACTACACAGATGCAGAAATATAGGGAACAGACACAGAATGGCTGTCCAAATGGTACGGGAAGAGAGCTTGGACTCTGGGTGGACCAGAATAGGAGTTTCTGGAATGCAGGATTTTTGTCTCTTTCATTCATCATTAAATCACCACTGTCCATAACACTTCCTGGCCTTTATTTATATTTATTTAAAGACTTTATTTATTTATTTATTTATTTACTTGCGAGAGAGCGAGTGAGCGTGTGCAAGCAGGGGGAGGGGCAGGGGAAGAGGAAAAGAGAATCTCAAGCAGGCTCTGTACTGAGCAGGGAGCCCTACTGGGGGCTTCATCTTAACCCTGAGATCACGACCTGACCTGAAATCAAGATTTTGTCCCTTAACCAACTGAGCCATGAAGGTGCCCCCACCCGCTTCCTGGCCTTTAGCACTCAGTAAAAGGCTGCAAAATAGAGCAATGAAATAACAAATGAATTGGGACTTATAAGTACATTAAAGATGAGTTATTTTGTGCCCATACTACAGCTGAAAGAAAGCTTATTTAGGCAGTGGTACCAGAAAGATGACAGCATCAGCATAAGATCTTAAATGAGTCTCCTTCTATTGGTTTGGTTTTTGAAAATCTTCTTTTGTGTTTTGGTGGTTTGGTTTTTGTAGTCTGTATATCATACAGTAGCTTCTAAACCGACATTGTGGTGAGTCTTTGGCAGATATCATAAACGTAGCAATGAGGGTTCGTGAAAATGTCTTGGGATCTGTATTTTTCCATCCACTTTATCATTGAATATAATACTTCAGGGCACCTGGGTGGCTCAGTTGGTTAAGCGTCTACTCTTGATCTCAGCTCAGGTCTTGATCTCAGTGTCATGAGTTTAAGCATGGCAGTGGGTTCCACATTAAGCCTGGAGCCTATTAAAAGACAAACAAATGAACAGATAAACACACAAAAATAAACAAACAAGGGGCGCCTGGGTGTCTCAGTGGGTTGGGCCTCTGCCTTTGGCTCAGGTCATGGTCTCAAGGTCCTAGGATTGAGCCCCGCATTGGGCTCTCTGCCTCCCCCCACCCCCACCTGCCTCTCTGCCTACTTGTGATCTCTCTCTGTCAAATGAATAAATAAAATCTTTAAAAAATAAAAAAATAAAAATAATAAAATAAATATACAAACAAAAACCAAAAAACAAAACAACAACAACAAAAAAACCCTCTTCATTTCCCATGCATAAGCAATGAATTAATGTTATGTAAAGGAATATTAGATCTAGAATTCCCAGGAAGAAAACATAAGTGTACTCATTAACAGCTTGGCTCAGTGGATGTCAGGTTTCTTGAAGACAGCTGCTATGTCTCATTCACCTTAATCATAATGGGGCCTAATCATTCACTGAGTGAAACAACACAAACTTTCATGAACTTTTTGATTTTTCACAACATCAATGCTTTAAGCTCCCACCACATTTTAACTCTGAATTATTTTTCTTTTAATAAAATTTGCATATTTTGGGACGCCTGGGTGGCTCAGTTGGTTGGACAACTGCCTTCGGCTCAGGTCATGATCCCGGAGTCCCCGGATCGAGTCCCGCATCGGGCTCCCAGCTCCATGGGGAGTCTGCTTCTCCCTCTGACCTTCTCCTCACTCATGCTCTCTCTCACTGTCTCTCTCTCAAATAAATAAATAAAATCTTTTTTTTAATTTGCATATTTTATGTCTTGGGAAAGAAAATCTTCACTCATTCATTTTTATTGAATATCCATTATGTTAGTTGATAGGGATACAGAAAATGCATGGTGGGTACCCTCAATGAGTTTATAATACTGGAGGAAAAAAATAAAATTGTTTACATGTATAAGTCAGATCCAGACTGATCCCATCTGGGGAGCATGCCTCAGACTGCCCATCCCTTACTTATCTCTGTCCTGGTGTGGAGACTGAAACGCTACTCCTCACCTTCCCAGCTCTGATGTCCTCTCCCCACACCACGGACCCATGGGGCGAGCCAAGGAAACTCCATGGCAAGTACTAAAAAATGCATTTTGTTCAAACAAATCCTACTTAAACTGCTGCATTTTAACACAAAATAGCTATTCACATTTATTGCTTGGCCTCCCCTAGTATCAGATTCCAGATGTCTTCTCAACAATTGGCTTAATGAAGTTTAGAGCAACTATCTTCTCTCCCACACACAGAACTATTTTTAAGACTTATGTTAATGTGTTGTTCTGCTCACTTTTACTGAATTTATTCCTCTTTAACATTCATTTTGGCAGTGATATCTTTAAGCAAAAAAAAAAAAAAAAATCCAAGTGTCATTTTCAAGAGAACACTTTTCTCAACACCCATTAAATAATCCTGTATATATTAGCTGTGCTACAGGATAACATTCATATTTCTTTTCATTGCCTTCATATGGCTCATGCCACAATACTTCTAATCTGAAGTAAATTTTATACTAGTATACATATCACTATTGATACTTATTTTCTATCTACGTAAAGCATTGTCATGAACTTCATTTCCTAAGACTTCTTCCCTCCCCAGCCTTTTATACCGAAACTTTTTTCTTCCTCTTTCTAACAGCATCTTTCCAAGGTCTCCTCAAATAGAATCTTTTCCTACTATTTAGTAAACTCAACTATAAGGAACGTATCTGGAAGACCACAAAAAGGAAACAAGCAGCCATCTGAGCAACTGAAATCCAGAACAAATGGTGAGGTTCATGCAATTAGTTACAGAATCACACAGCCTCTGACCTCTTTCGTAGATTTTTATAGGACTTGCAATGACTGTCCTTATCTATGGTTCCGAGCTTACACCAGCGCTTTTAGGATGCTGAAGAAAATTAGGCACAGCCTAGTGTGCCCTAAAAATGCAAAGCATTAAAGTGGGTGACTGACACCGGCCTTCTGTGACCACCATCTCATGTGACCTCAAGGAGATGTCAAAAGTAAGAACCAGAAAACCAGTCAAATAGGAGCATGCAAGCAGTACTTTGTAACAATCAGAGAGGAGAGAAACATAATATGTTAAGATGATCTAAGGGTCTTTCTCATGTCTCTGTGGAAATTAGTAAACCTTCATTTTTTTCAGCTGAAGAAATTATATGTCATGACATGCAAGGATGCCTTGGAGAGTGGCTTGCAAGCAGGTACCCTCCCCTTTCTGCCAGAAGCCCCTATGGGACAAGCTTGAGAGCATAGTTGAGAGCAATTAGAAAGACTTTCTCCTGGGCTACAGCCCTCAGTAAGATAAAATAATCTAATCTCTTTTGACAATGGCTTTTTTTTTTTTCCTGTTGACACTATAGATATAATGACTGGACCCAGAAGTACAATTGTCAGCCCCGCAGAAAGATCAAAAGGGAAAACCCCAAAAGGCAAATCTACGAAGCACACCGAAGCCTAACATTCAGGGGCCATTTAAAGGAGGTGGGAGCCAGACCAATAGAACCTGAGTGGTCTTTCCATTTTAGAACACAACTTGCAAAATTATGAATAGTGGTCACCTAGAATGCATACAAGTATAATTAATCATCAATTTGTTTCCTCATTTGTTCATTTATTCACCAAGTGAAACACATGAAATGGATCTGTCCATGCTTTACCCCAAAATGGCAAGCTCACAAGGCAACTGGGGACAAAAGGGTTTTCTGGAAATTCTTGACAGATGGGAGACATACCTCACCAGGTTATACAGTGGATAATTTAAAAACAAAGTATAGATCTCTACATTTTGAATCACTTCAATCATTTCAACTAGTAAGAACACAGACTCTCTCCAGATGCTAGGTAGCCTCAACGTCCCCAGCTCTGTTTGTTTTCTTCCTTTACAGAAAGTTTGACCACAGAAAGTTTGACCTCTTCCTCTCCTTCACACCTACATCATCTGACCTCACCTGGGACCTTTGAGGGATTCATTAAGGAATTTTCCTAAACGAAGGCCCATTCTTTTGCTAAGAAGAATTTCTGTCTTCAGCTGGTAAATACAGTAATTTTTTGTCATGTCTCTATAAGAATAGTATATTTAAGAAATATGATCCCGTAAAAATGTTTTAAAATGTTTAAAATTGCAAGGATTTAGTTTCTAAAATTTTCAAGAGGCCCAGATATATAAACGTGACATGTTACCAATACATCATTGTATTGATAGTAAGTAAAAAGTCTACTTATTTGTTCAGTTGTGCTGAGCACAGAATGGATTATAGTTGGTTCTTTTCCTAGAGTCACTAGTCTCCAAAATTTTACCCTTAAAGATTGCTTCCGTTGGTGAAGCACTGCCCTCTACAGGCAAAATTGGCAAAAGTATCAATTCTCACAAGACAACATCCATGGATCCATGCACATCTGCAATGAATTTAACTTGTAAGATCAGAACCTTTGTGAGGTCAAGCACGCAAAAACAAAACTCTAGGAAATGACACAAGTCTTGACCAGGTCTGGGTAACTTTAAGATAAATTAATGAGGTTTTTCATTTGTTTAAAGGCTGAATATGTATGATTTTTTTTAACTCTCTGCAATCTTATGAATAATAAAGCCAAAAAGAAAGAAAAAGAGTACTTTAAGACTTGTGCAATGAACAACTCATTAGAAATTATTTCAAATGTGTCAGTTAGGTCCACAGGCCTGAAATTGTTTTCTCCTCTTAGTAATAAACAGAAAGGCGTTGTCAGCTTATTGAAATGAGAACAAATCTAATCTCAGAGAAATACATTCCTAAACATTAATTAGCTTCGCACCTTGTTTTAAAAATTAAAGAATATTTCAATGACCGATGAGAGATCGAATTGTATTTAAAGGAAATGCTTTAGTGGCTAAAGGCAAGCTCTACTGCGTTATTCCTAAAAGGAGAGCGTAAACTGAGGAGCCTCTTTGTAAACTTTTTCCTTAAGTTTCATTTGCATCCCCAATTCTTCATTGTAGAATGAAGCATTGTGGAAACAAATGACCTTGTTAATTTCCTATTGATTCCCACAAAAATTTTACGTATATCAGTACATTTTATAAGACTACTTTTTGTTATCAACTTATTCATTCTGAGCATAAATTTTAAAAATTGCCTTCATTTGAGTCCCTGATTACATCCTATGGGTATCTGGAATATAAATCTGGAGTCATGACCCTAGACAATGAATTTCAAGTTGTGGACTCTCAAAGGAAAACTGTTAACGTCTCTCAACACAAGAAATGTCTGTGACTTCTGGAGAAAGAACATGCTATGTGCCAATAATCAAGACAGACACATCCCAAAATATAAAACTACAGTCAATTTTTAAAAGTTAAATGTTAAAAATAGGATAATTGTGTCAGAGAATGTTTCTGTGACTGCAGTTTCTAAGAAAATCTGTGAAGTATATAGAAAAAAAAGATTTCAAATTAAACATTTAAAAAATCACCAATATTGAGTTTTGTTTGAATCATGTTCCCTATAAAAGTATATCTTAATTTAACTACTTTGTTGATATAAGATGCATAACAATTAATCTGCAAACTTGAGAATTAATTAAAACTTGTTATAAAAACTATCTTTTAAAGATTTTTTAAATTTATGTGACAGAAAGATCACAAGTAGGCAGAGAGGCAGGCAGAGAGAGAGGAGGAAGCAGGCTCCCCGCTGAGGAGAGAGCCCGATGCAGAGCTCGATCCCAGGACACTGGGATCATGACCTGAGCTGAAGGCAGAGGCTTGAACCCACTAAACCACCCAGGTGCCCCATAAAAACTATCTTGAAATGAACAATAGGTTGGAAAATATCAGCTTTGACCAATAGATGCACAATGAAGAAAACTAAATTTGGAATGGAAAATGCTGGATTCAAGCTATATTTTCTTTACATTTTCTCATAAGGTGTGTGATTAGTGAAACAGACACATTTTGTAGCCAGACTTTTGGTTTCAGTCATTGGCTCTGCTCTTTACCAATTCTGTGATAGCCTGGACATTTGCTTCTGAGTCTCTGTTTCATCATCTATGAACAGACATATATATGTATATATATATATTTTTTGAACAGACATATATTTCTTATCTCTCAAGGGTGTTGTGTGGATTAAGTCAGACAGCAGAGAGAGATTCTATATCATAATGGGTGACACACAGTAAATGTTCAATAAACGTCAGTTCTGTTTGTGTCTCATTCCCCTTCACTTTTGGAAGCATACTTTCCTTATCTCTAAAACTGGAGCTATAAAAAAGCTAACATAAATAAAGCTAGCACACTATTACTAAGATAATTAATAAAATAAATATATATTTTCCTTGAAAATGCTTTTTAAACTATAAAACTATTTCACCCTTTAGAATTTAAAGTGTAGGATAACAATCACACATAAGTTCACTGCTTGTCCATTATCACCTACAGTAAAGGGTATAGTAAGAAAAATATATTTCTAAATGTAGAAGAAAAGGACCTATCACTGCAGTATAGAAATACCCATTCAGAATACTGAAATCTATTTTATTTATATTATGCTCACCAAGTTTTTCAAATAATTTCATGAGTAGACTTCCAAACAGGGGTCAGTTCCTCAGATAATCAGTCTCAATTATCATGCCAAGTTAATCCATCCTTGTAAAATCCGTTGGTATATACCTACATTTTTAAATAAGTCTCTTATATGTCTAGTTCTGTGATGCACTAGTAAAGCGTCGGATGCTAAATGTGACATTTTAATATTATGACAGCATGAAGAGCAAAATAAAATCTCCAAATGTAAAACTGAAATCCAAGACCCTCCATTATCTGAATTTACATGTAATTCCAAGTATCTCCTCCAGTGGTTCTTCTCACTCTCAATCCAGATCCTGTATTGCAAGCTACTTTTTTAGTCTATGTTTTAATGAAATTTTTGAGATATAGTTTATGTACTCTAAAATGCACCCATTTTAGGTACACATTTTGATGAGTTTTCACAAATGTATATGCTTGCGTGCATACATGCACGCAGGTATCACAAAAAAAAAAAAACAAAAAACTGATATAGGATAAATCCATCCCCATAGAATGTTCCCAAGTGCCTATCACTAAAATGTCACTAACCCAACCAGGGACCAACGACACCTGCTCTGCTTTCTATCTTTTCTAGTGTTTTATTTAAACAGAAGTGTACAGTACGTTTTCGTTGATACCTTCTTTAACACAGCATACTATTTTGAGATTCATTCATGTTTTTGCACATATCAATTGTTGAGTCTTTCTTATGGCTGTGTACTATTCTATTGCATGACTATACCAGGGTTTATTCATCTATTTGCATTTTGATGGATAGGCTGATTCCTATTTTGGGCCATTCTGAATAACGCTTCTATAAACATTTGTATACAAGTATCTGTGCAGACATATGTTTTCATTTCTCTTGGACAAATGCCTAAGTATGTAAATATTTATAAATGTTGTTTAATGTTTTAAGATATTGACAAACCGATTTCCAAAGTTGTTGTACCAAATCACATTTGTGTGGGTTAATTGTGTATCCCAACATTGTGTGGAATAATTGAAATCTTAATACTGAGTCTTCTCATCTATATGACATACATCTCCATTATAGGTCCTTCAATTTTCTCTCAGCATTGTTTTGTAATTCTCCTTTTCCATTCTTGTATGTATTTTTTTAATTATCCCTAATTATTTCATGTTTTATGCTGTTATACATCATAACTTAAAAAATTGATTACCAATTTCCATTGTAAGTATGTAGTAATACAATTAATTTTACATATTGATTTTTGTGTCAAATAACCTTACTATAATCATTCTTTTCACTACTTGTAGATTTCCAGGACATTTCTGCATACATGATAATATTGTCTATTAATAAAGACAGCTTTACTTCTCTTTTTCCTAGAATGTATGCTTTCCCCCCCTTTCCTAGTGCACTTGTTAAGACCTTCAGTATAATGTTCAATTTCAATGGTTTTTCCCAATCTTCGGGGTACAGTGTTCATGTTTTTATTCTTAAGTAAAATTCTAGCTTTGAAATCTTACAAATGTTTATTTTTAACTTTTTCAAGTTGAAATTTTTTAATTTGCTAAGGGTCTTTATTATGAGTAAATGTTGAATTTTGTCAGATGTTTTCTTCTGCACTTATGGGGACAATCATGTACTTTTTTTTTCTTTTATTCTGCTAATATAGTAAAATATATTGCATGGTTTTCAAAGGTTAAATTTTGTATTTCTGGGACAGATCCCACTTGCTTTAACTGTATTATCATTCAATATAATTTTTTAAAGTCATTTTAATTTTTTTATTTTTATTTTTTGTTTTTATTAACATATAATGTATTATTTGCCCCAGGGGTACAGGTCTGTGAATCATCAAGCTAAACATTTCACAGCACTCACCATATCACACACCTTCCCCCAATGTCCATAACACAACCACCCTCTCTGTGACTCTCCTCCCCCCAGCAACCCTGTTTGTTTTGCAAGATTAAGAGTCTCTTATATTTGTCTCCCTCCTGATCCCAGCTTGTTTCATTTTTTTTTCCTTCCCTACCCCCAAAATCAAAGAAACAAATCATTTCAATATATTTTTAAATTTAATGCTAAGAAGAAGAAAAATATTTTTGCATCTATGATCATAAGGGGTATTAGACTGTGGATTTCTTTCTTTTTGATGCCATTGTCTGGTTTTGATATTGTAGTAATGTTAGCTGTACAAAATGATTTGTTAAGTGTTCCCTCCTTTAGAATTTCAGATGAGTTTTGTAGAATTGATATTAACTTTCATTAAATGCTTGGCCAAAATTAGCAGTGAACTTACCTGAACCTAAAATTATCATTAGATAAAAATTGATTGATTCTATTGAGAGATACTCTATTTGTTTTTTAGTCGGTTTTGTTAGGCTGCATTCCTGAACAAATTTTTCTGTTCCATCTAAGATAATAAATTGGTATAAAGTTGCTTCTGATAATCCCTCAGTGATAAACGCCTTCCATTGTTGGTATTAAGGATTTATGTCTCCTCGTTTTGCTTTGCCTTGATAACAGGAATATTTTCCCTATTTTTTGGACCTTTTTTATAAAATTTGCATTTGGTTTGTTTTTTTTAAATTGTTTTCCATATTTCATTTTGCCACTTTCTGATTTTAATCTCTATATGATATTTTATATTTGTTACTTCTTCCCTATATTACTTTGGATTGAATTCACTCTTCTTTTCCAATTCTTTCTTTCTCCTCCCACTCTTTGTTCTTCCCTCTCTTCCTTCTCCTCCTCCTTTTTCTTCATTGCTTATGGTAAAAGTTTAGATTATTGATTCTATGTTTTTCTCTTTTTTAACAATGGTGTTCAAAGATAAATTTCCCTTAAATCTATATTTCATTAATCACACAAAGTTTGATATATTTTCTTGCCATCTTTATTCAGTTCAAAATATTTTCTACTTCCCATTGTAGTTTATTATCTGTGAGCTGTATAGAAGTGGGCATTATAATTTCTCCAATATTCAACAATTTTTCACTCTTTCTGTTATCCCCAGTTTAATTCCAATTGTCAGTTAATACATTCTGAATGACTTCTACTTTTATGAATGTATTGAGACTTGTTTTATGGGTCATGATATGGTCTATCTTCATAATTGCTCCATGTGCTGTTAAAAGAATGTCCATTTTTTAAGTTGTGTGGAATGTTCTATAAAATATATTAGAACAACTTGGTTGATAACTTTTATATAAATCTCCCCCATCCCTAAAGATTTTCTCTGTACTTGTTCTACTAATTACTAAGCTGTGAGTTTTGAAAACTCTTATTGTAGACTTGCCTATTTTTGTTTTCAATTCTACCCATTTTTATTTCATGTATTTTGAAGCTAAGCATATATCACCAAGTTAGAACTGTTTTTCTTCTTGATAAATTGATTTGCTCATCATTTTGAGTGTTTCTCTTCATCCTCGGAAATATTCTTTGCCATGAGGTCCACTTATTCTGAAATTAGTACAGCTACTGTGGCTTTATTATGATCAGTGTGGAATATAAATATATAAATTACAAAAAGAATTATAATGATTACCTTACTCTAAAATTTCTACTTTCTTTACAATGATGAATATTTTTGTCTTTAAACCTCTTCTTTAACAAAACAAACTATGGAGAGAGCCCAAATGTCCATCCCCCAATGAATGGGTAAGAAGGTGTATTGTGTATTGTGTGTGTATATATATATATATATATATATATGAAACACAATGAAAATTACATAATCATCAAAAAAATGAAATCTCACCATTTGCAACAATGCGGATGGAGCTAGAGTGTATTATGCTAAATGAAATAAGTCAGTCAGAGAAAGACAAACATCATATGATCTCACTCATGTGTGGAATCTAAGAAAGAAAATAGGGACACCTGGGTGGCTCAGTTGGTTAAGCATCTGCTTTGGCTCAGGTTGTGACCCCATGGTCCTGGGACCGTGTCCCACATTGGGTCCCTCACTCAGTGGGGAGCTTGTCTCTCCCTCTGCCTGCCATTCCCCCTGCTGTACTCTCTCGCTCTCGCTCTCTCTGACAAACAAATAAATAAGATCTTAAAAAAAGAAAAAAAGAAAGAAACCAGATGAACATATATGAAGGAGAGAAATAAAAAAAAAAAGAGAGAAGGAAACAGACCATCAGAGACTCTTGATGATAGAGAACAAACTGAGGGTTGATGGAGAGAGGTGGGATAGGCTAGATGGGTGGTAGCTATTAAGGAAAACACTTGTTGTGATGAACACTAGGTGTTGTATATAAGTGATGAATCACTGAATTCTACTCCAGAAACCAATATTGCACTGTATGTTGACTAACTAAAGTTTAAATTAAAAAAAAAAAAAAGCCACCAGATGACAAATACCAACATGAATGACCCCAGGCAAGCCAAAAAGAACTGCCTGGTAAACACCGTCCAAGTTGCTTGCCCACAGAATCATGTGTAAACAAATGGCCAGGAAAAAAAAACAAAACCACAAAACAACAGCAACAACAACAAAAATCTTCAGCATGATTAGATTATTTGTGTAATAAAATTTTTTATATGATTGGGTTAAATCAACCACATATTCCCATGTCTTTTCCTTTTCACGTTTTTTCCTGTGTTTTGTGTATGTTCTTGCATTCCATTTTATCTCAGGTTATTAGCTTATTAACTATACCACTTTGACTCACATTTTTAATAATTGTTATCATATTTTGGGTTCTCTAAGAAGCAGCCTCTGAGACCGAATTTAAGGCTTATTAGGAAGTACCTGTAGAATTAACGCCTATGATGGAGGAAGAAGAAGGATGGAGCAGAGAAAAAAGCCAGATATGATATAATAGAGTTTAGAACTTCCCCTAACCCCACAGAGTTATGAAGCTGAAATAGTTAATCATAATTGTCCTGTTTTGGACTGAAATTCCCAGAAGTATATAACTATGCTTTGGTCAATCATGATAGACTATTTGATATATGCCCTGAGGTCAGTAATAAAGTTCTGTTTTGTTTTGTCTTCATTTTGGACAGTTTATTTTACTGTGTATTCTAGTTCACTGATGTTTCCTTCTGCAATGACTATTCTACTTATAAGTCTACCAACTGACTCTTGCATTTTTAGATATTATATTTTTCATCTCTAGAAGTTCCTTTCAGTTCTTTTTTCCATGTGTTCTTTTCGCCCCTCACTCTGCTCCCAAAATATCTTTAAACATATTGAGCATCCTTAAGACATATTCTTCAGCATCCTAGTCTGCTAATTTTATTGTCTCTATTATTTCTGGAAGTTTTTATTGACTAAACCTGTATCCGAATGTGGTTAATATTACTTGTATTGGATGTGTGATATTTTGATTATTACATTTTGGGGTGTTGGGTTTTGTTTTCTTCCTTTAAAGAGTTTTGGGAGTTTAGATTTTGTTTTCTTTCTTACAGAATTTTGAAGTTTGCTTTTGTAGGCAATGAAGTTGCTTCCAAATCAGGTTGATCTTTTGGAGTCTTATTTTTTAAGCTTTTGCAGAGCAGGTCTACAGCAGCCTTTATTTGGGAATAAATTAGCCTTATGAATAAGGATTGACCTTTCTTGGGGTTCTACTGATTATTCTTCAAAAATTGTTCAAAGTGGTCTCCACACTAGCTGGATTTTAAATTTTTCCCAACTCTGCTGAAGACTGGGAATTATTCATATTTATGAGTCCTGTCATCCCCTTTCCTTTATGAGGATTTACCTGTGTATGGTATTCAGCTAAAGAATCAATGGGACCCCTATTGTGATTTCTGGAGCTTTCTCCTCAGGGTGCCCTCATTTTCAGTGCTCTGCCCAGCAAGTTCTGCCTGTAGCAGTTTTCCTGGACTTTGATCTCTAGCCCATCAACTCAGCAAGGCCATTGGCTCTGTCTCAGCTCCTCGTCTCTGCACCGTGATTCAGAAATTGTCTCTGAGCAGAAATCTGGAGCAATCACAAAATTTACCATGTTTGTTTCCCTTCTCCCAAGAATCAGTCCTACAGTGGTTATTGTCCAATATGGTGGCAGCAAGTTTTATGATGTTTTGTCATATTTATTTTATTGTTTAATGAGGGAAAACCTGATATCTGGGTCCCCCCAGGTCTAGGAATAGAAGTGTTTACTCAATATTCTCTTTTCTTCCTGTGACCTTCTAAAAGAAGCACACAGCATATCCCTCCCAGCACTAGATTAGGCTATCTGGTTTCTTCCTTTTCTCCTGTTTCTTTCTTTCTTCCTTTCTTCTTTTCTTTTCTCCTTTCCTTCCTCCCTTCCTTCCTACCTTTCTTTCTTCTTCCTTCCTTCTTTCCTTCGTAGGCTCCACACCAGCGTGGAGCCCAGTGTAGGGCTTAACCTCACGACAGTCAAGCACTGAACTGAGATCAAGAGCCAGATGCTTAACTGACAGCGCCAACCAGGTGCCCCTATTTGGTTTCCTTTTATTCCACACATCTACATGTCTCCCTCCCCAAGTCACATCTATCTTCTTTCTTAACTTCAATGATCAACTGCCCTATTGCTAGCCTAAGTCTTCATTAGTGTTTTTATCTTGGGTGGTCATGGTAGCATAATAAACCATCCCCCAATTCAGTGGCTTAAAAAGTGTCTTTTAAAATTCTGTACATTGACTAGGCTCAGCTGGAGAATTCTTTTCCAAATGATATTAGAAGTAGCCTCAGTAATCTGGAATTCCAAGTCTGCTTACATATGGGGATGTCCTGAAAGCTGAGCTAAGCCGAGATTCTGGTATTGAGTCTCTCTTCTCTTCCTGACCATCATCTCTCCATGTCATAGTTCCATATAGTCTCTCCAGCTGGGACTAATTATTTAAAGACTCATGACTCCTAAAAGTGGAAAGAAGAATCTGACAGCCTTTCTTGAAGCTTAATCACAGAACTGGCAAAGGTCGTTTCCACCACATTCAATTGTTAAAGCCATCAGAGATACCAAGGATTACTATAAAGCTATGGTAATTAAAGCACTACACTATCAATGCAAAGGAGGAAAAATAAACCAAATAAGCAGGCCCCCCTGCTTAAAAATCATCTATTTATTTTGGAATAATTTCATATATAAAAAGGATTTTTATATATGAAAATATAAAAATAATACAGAAAGTTTCTATATACCTTCACTCAGTTTCCTTTGATGTTAATATCTCACACTACTGTGATACATTTGTCAAAACTAAGAAGCCAACATTAGTACATTATTATTAACTAAAATCCAGATTTTATTGAAGAATAACCAATTTTCCAATATCTGTTTCTGTACCAGGATCTATTCAATGCATAAAAACCCACTTTGATATGGTTATCTGATTAGGATAACATATGACTACAACCCATAGGGCATAGAATTGCCTTTCAAAAAGTGACACTGAACCAATTGAATATTGTAGAGAAACATGAACCTTGACCTTCCTTTGTGCCTTATACAAAAGTTAATTTGAAATGGATGATAGCATTAAGTTTGACATGTTAAATTATAAAGCTTTTAGAAGAAAACATAAGATACTATCTTCATAACCCTGGAGTAGGCAAAAGTTTCTTAAACAGGGCACAAAAACACCAAGCATAAAACCAAAAGATAAATAAATTGGATTTTATTAAATTAATAACTTCTGGTAAATAACAAGCAGCATTGAGATTGGAAATGCAAATCTCTCACTGAGAAATGATAATTCAATACATATAGGAAACAAATGACTCATATCTTAACTCTATAAAGGAGTCCTAAAAATTCTCCAAATCCATAAAATATAGATCAAAATGGAAAGTAAAATGGGCAAAAGATTTGAACATATATATCATAAAGGGGATATCTAAATGGCCAGACTATGAAACATCAATACTCACCATTAAAACGCAAACATATGACTATACATCTACACAAATGACTTAAACCAAAATGAAGCGAGGGGTGGTGAGGATGTGAAGAAACTAGAATGATAATATATTGCCAGTAGAGCCATGATATGATAGAATAACATGGAAAATTTATTTAGTAGAATCTACTAAAAACTAATCAAACTTCTTCCTTATGACCCATCAATTCTACTTCTACACATATTCCTAAGGGCAATGAGTGCATAACTTCATGAAAGGACAAGAATATCCTAACTTTACAGAAAATAGCAGTTTTATTCATAATATCCCCAAACTGGAAAAATTAAAACAAATGCCCACCAATGGTAGAAGGAATTGTTTTACATGTCATATATCCATATAATGAAATACATTTGGCACTAAAAAGGAACAAATTATTCATACCCAAAAACACAGATCTATCTCAAAAAACATTATATTGGGACACCTGGGTGGCTCAGTTGGTTGAGCAGCTGCCTTCGGCTCGGGTCATGATCCCAGAGTCCAGGGATGGAGTCCCAGATCGGGCTCCTTGCTCGGCGGGGAGCCTGCTTCTCCCTCTGCCTCTGCTTACCACTCTGTCTGCCTGTGCTCATGCTCTCTCTCTCTCTCTAACAAATAAATAAATAAAATCTTTAAAAAAAATTATATTGAGCAAAAAACTTCAGAACAAATGTAAATACAACATAAGTGTGACATCAGCAAGACGGAGTTTAGGAGGTCCCGAAGCTTGTCTCCTCAACAAAGACAATAAATAAACAATTGCAAAATGAGGACAATAGCTCTAGGAAATCTCTGGACTCCAATAAAGAAGAAGCAAAAACTCATGGGAGACGAAAATCCAAGGATGGTTGCATAAAAGAGTATAGGAACCACTGTACCTACAATGCCCTATCCCCTGGTCCAGAGAAGCATGGGGCCAGGAGATCCCCTCAGAGGTATTTCACTCCAAAGGGAAAGGGAAAGTTGGAGAAACCCTACCATGTCTCACCACCACAGACTTTTGTACACTTTGCTACTGAGGATGCCCACAGTCTTTACTAATATTGAACCTAGCTGATGGAGCTGCCTCAAGTGCCTACCACTGTGTCTCTTTCCTAGGGCTGAAGCTGTTGCTGCCATGAGACTGACCTCCAGGGACCCCATTAATTGCTATGCTCTGATCTCTGGGATCAGGACACCATAGAACCTCATGATCTGCAGGACTAGAACTACCATTGCTCTGTGACCCACCCTCTGTGTCCTAAGCTGGGGTTCATATCTGCCATAAACACACCTGAGCTACTGCTGTTCTGTGATTGTGCCCTGGGGCCACAATCAGGACTTTCACCAACCATCCCCAAGGCATGCTGCTACTGTATCTGTCTCTGGGCTCTAGGTTCCATATCACTGCTCTTCCCCAATGCTTCCAGAGCCTGAGTCACTGTGGCAAACTCCAGAGACTCAGATCATGGCTCCATGGGAGAGGTATACCACCCATATCTCAAATACCAGCACCACCACCACAGCACATGTACCAATGTCCAAGACCCAAATGATACAATAGTTCCTGAAGTATCTGATCCCAGATCCATAGTTCAACTGCTGCTCTAAGTGCCAACATACCAAATTGGTGTCAAAGGGGATGTCCTTGGCTAAAACTTCCCACAGGCAAAAGGAGAGAATAAGAATACCCCAGCAGCCTTTGCCTCCAAGGACCCTAATAACCCTAGTCACCAGTGCCACACACAGGACCTCTGCAGTCTTGACTTCAGAAGACCCCCACAGTTCTCACTGATGATGCCTTCAGGTGATGGAGTTATGCAGAGAGAATGACCACTATGTCCACCCAGGAACCAGAGATGGTGCACCCCAGCCAATATCCTTATAGCCACCCTTAAGGTAAAATGTTTCCCCACAAAAGCCAGTACAAAAAGGCTAGAAGAAATGACTGCTTCCTCAAATGCATGGACATCAAACCAAAGCCATCAGAAACAAACAAACAAACAAAGTAACATGACACCACCTAATGAAATAGTAATATTCCAGTAACTGACTCAAAGAAAGAAAAACCAATGAGTTACCTGAAAAAAATTTAAAAAATCATTTTAAAGGAGTTCATGAGATTCAACAGAACAAAGACAATTCAATGAACTCAGGAAAACAAAGCATAAAAAAACAAGACATACAACACAGATAGAAATTATAAATAAGAAACAAATAAGAATTCTGGATCTGAAGAATACAATGAATGAAGTGAAAAATGCAGTAGAGAGCTTCAACATTGGGCTCAATCAAACAGAAGAAATAATCTGCGAACCTGAAGACAGATCTCTTCATATTACCCAGTTGAAGGAAAGGGAAAAAATAAGAATAAAAAAATTGAAGAAAGCCTATGCATATTATGAGATTCATTAAGCAAAACAATATTGGCATTATAGAGCCTTAGAAGGAAGAGAGAGAAAGGGACAGGAAACATATTTAAAGAAATAATGGTTGCAAACTTCCCAAATCCAGGGAGAGATATGACTATCCAGGTACAAGAAATTCAGAGATCCCAAACATATTCAACCCCAAAAGGTCTTCACTAAGACATGTTATAATCAAACTCTCAAAATCAAAGAAAATAGAATTTTGAAAGCAGCAAGAGAAAAAAAAGACTCATCACATAGTAGGGCATCCTAATGATGCAATCACACATGCTAGGTACATGAAAATGCACTTGACCATTAATCATCAGGAAATTGCAGATCAATATCACAATGAGGTGTCACCTCACACTTGTCAGAATGGCTGTCATCAAAAACATAAGAGATAACAAGTGTTGATGAGAATGTGAAAAAAAGAAAATTCTCATAAACTGTTGGTGGTAATTTAATTGGTGCAGATACTATGGAAAATAGTAGGGAGGTCCAGCAATCTCACTTCTGGGTATATATCCAATGGAAGTGAAATCATTTCAAATCATATCTGCACTCCCATAGTCATTGCAGCATTGTTCACAATAGCCAAGATATGGATGTCCTTTAGTGGATGTCCTTTAGTGGATGAATGAATGAATAAAGAAAATGTGATTTATATCTGTAGATATATAGATATACATTATTATTTGGTCATATAAAGGAAGGAAACCCTGTCATTTGCAAGGCCAATTTCATAAAAAGTGAGAAAAGAATGGTGGTTGTCAGGGTCTGGGAAAAGGGGCAATGGGGAGCTACGGGGGTACAAACTTTCAGTTTTGGGAAGAATAAGTTCTCAGTATGGTGACCTGTTAATAATCTGGTTCTATATACTTAAATATTGCTGAGAATATATCTCAAGTGTTCTCACCACACACACACACACAAAGTTAACTCTGTGAGGTAATGGGTATGTTAATTATCTTGATCTTGGTAATTATTCCATAATGTATATGTCTAAAAATCATCATGTTGTACATTTCAAATATATGCAATTATTATTGTCAATTATTCCTCAATAAAGTTGGGGGGAGTACATTCTGTGTGATTCCATTAATATAAAGTTAACAGAAAAATCTGATCTGTGGAGATGGAATTCGTGATTAGAATCCACCAACCCATCCAGGTTTTCCAAGACTGTTCCTGATTTTTGTACTAAAAATCTCATATCCAAGCCTGGGCAGATCTGGGCAGATGGTCAATCTGGGTGATAAACTCTGGGAAATCATAATAGTTATTATTGCTGTAAAACAAATTATCTCAGAACTTCATAGCTTAAAACAACAATGAACACTTTTCTCACATGGTTTATATGGGTTATAAACTGTGGAACACTTTAGCAGGGTGGTTTTAAAATGGAGTGTCTCATGAGGTTGCAGCCATGCTATCAAGCATGAAGGCTGGCCTAGGGCTAGGGATGTGTTTCCAAGAAAGCTCACTCAGAAGGCTATCACTTTGGGGACCTCGGTTCTTTATCACGTGGACCTCCATAGAGAGTGGTTTGAGTTTCCCTGTGATCTGGCAGCTGGCTTCCCCAGAATGCATAATCCAGGAAAAGCAAGAAAGAAGACATAATGTTTTTTATGGACCTAGTCTCAAAGACAGCACATCATCTGATATGCAATAAAACAGTAATAATAAAAGAACCTAGTTTTTGTGCAGGGGGACTAGACAAGAATAAGGATCCCAGAGGTAGGGTTCACTGGGATCCATCTAGAGGCTTGCTGTCACTGGTCCGCTGACAGGGAAAGAACAAGAAGGGATCTCCTGGGGGTACTGGAAATGTTTTATATCTAGGTCTGGATGGTGGTTACATGAATGTATTTAGAAGAGAAAATCCATCAAGCTGTGCACTTAGGATTTGTGCACTTTGTTCAATGTATAATATGCCACAATCTAAAAAATAGAGATAGAGAAAGAAAAAAAAAGTGCAGCTTTGTAAAAATGTATATATATAGATAGATAGATAGATAGATATCTATATCTATATCTATATATATATATCTGCACAACTTGCTCCTCTGCTTAAAATTTTTGAATGACTTCATAATTACATCGAAATGGAGACAAAAATCCTTACCATTGGTGGTAAAGCCACAATCAGGAGCATATCTCTTCTGGCATGATTTTATTTTCCTCACCCAGTCCTTCGTTCTGCTGTTTACTTTCATGAACTATATCCTTTTTAAGTCTAGACTCTGAAATACTGTTCCTTCTGTCTGAAAAATTCTTTTCTACTTCTTGTTCTTCCTTTTGGTCCTAGTTTAAAACTGTTTCATCAAATGAATTAGGAACCTAACTACTCATTTAGAGAATTGGTAATTATAGGGGAAAAATAGGCATTTGTAAGGTCTTGTCAGTAAGGATTGTGTTTCAAGTTTATCAAATATCCCCAGTTGATATTGGAGAGGACTTCTTCAAAAACTATTAGCTAAACAAAAAATACTGAGTAATAGAAAACCACAATTTTGCAACTGTAATGGTATAATTGGTAACTGCATAAAATCATTGAACACTAGTACTCTATCAGTAACTGGACATTTGGCATAGGACTTGAGGTTTTATCCCAGTTTACTTGCTAGATTTGGATACATTTATAACCTCTTATTGAAGACATCTTGCCGGCTGTCTGTCAACCTGGAAATCAAGCTTAAAATAACTGATAATGAAAAAACTACATTATGCATTATATACCTTTTGAAATGATACAATAAAAAGTACACATGATTATCTGTGGAGTGAATCTTCTTCATTCTGTGGACTTCAGTTTAAATTTACATAAAATACAGGGTCTAGGAAAACAAGTTAAATATATGAAAAGGAAATGATTTAGACCTATCCAGAAGGTAAAATATTGCCCAAGCCAATGTCGCATGTGTGCATGCACATGAAGGGGATGATATTATAGATTAAAACAGATCAATGCAGTGCATGGCCTTGACTTTAGTATGTTTAAAAAAAAACAAAACCTTTAACTATTTAAAAAATCAGTTTGAGAAAACTGAATATGACTGGGAATTATATATTAGGGAAATATTGGTACTTTCTTAGTTTTAATAATGATTTTTAAGATTATATAGAAAACATTCTGATATTTTAGAGATGTGTACTAAACTCAATAAAATAAAATAATACATAAATATTTCACTTTCAAAAACTCAGCAAAAGATAACATAAATATAGCAGAGTATAAATAATTTTTAGAGCTAATGGAAACATTCAAAAATCATTTTATTGGATGGGTTTCTCTCTCCTCCACCCTGAGCTGACTAAGTAAGAACCTATGAAAACACAGTCACAATATTTTTTATAGCATTTGTCACAATTACAATTATTCATTTACTTAATTATATTCAATGCTAGGTTGTAACCCCTTTAAAGTAAGACCCACGCTATCTTATTCAACATAGTTTGCAAATATTCAGTAAATATTTGTTAAATGAAAAAATGAAGCACATGGATGATTCCCAATTCTTTGATCATTTATTTCTTACTTTTTTTTTCATGTTTTTCCTTTATGTTAGCCATCCTACTCTCCTAATCTCAAATCTATCAGCTACTCAAACGCTACTGCTTCTGTGAAGTTTTCTTTTCCTTTGCCAATCAAAGTAATTTTTTCATCCTCCATGCGATTAGTCCATCATAAAATGATGACAAATGACATGCACAATTTCTATGTAACCTGCTATTTATTTGTGTCTGTATTACACTCTATTTACATAAAAGCAAGGACTCTGCATTTTAGTCTTTTTCTCTTAACCACTTCAGTAGTTTGTAAGGGTAAAATAAATACCCTTTAAATTGGGTTCGTATCAATGTGTGCACTGTGTACCTTTTATTGTATCATTTTTTTTTTTTTTAAGTTCTGGTATTCTTTTGTAACAAAATATTGAGGGTCTTTTCCCAGGTGTTCTGCAGTTTTGTAAGGATCCAATAATGTTAACTAACACAATAGGATTAACAACTTCCTTAGACAAATCTGATCTTTCATGCTGATGCTCAGAACCAGGTTGGATCTGTGCCAGAGTCTAAGCTCACAGAATGCAGAAGCAGGGATGCCAACAAAACAGCAAAAGAAATTGAAAGAGAATTTTGAGCATGGGACTCTGTCGGTCATACTGGGCCCATGAGGAACTCAACTAGATGTGTTATCCCGAAGATTATAGTAAGATACTGGGATAACTCTTTGGATGTGTTATCCCAAAGACAATAGTAAGAGATTGGGAAATTTCTGAGCCAAGGAATTCAAAAGCACATGAGATGAGAGGAAAACCTATAGAAATTGAAAGGCAATCCCAGGCCAAGACCCAAAATGCACGGAGTCACTTCTATTTTGGTAGGGTTGGCAGCAAAGGGAAGACTCTTCTAGTTACTGTCTCTGTTTTAATTCCTGGTAATCTGCATGATAGCAATCATGTGTGTGAGTGCACAAACATTAACACCTACTCTACAGCTTTCCCCTGACTGCTCTCACCTATCCCTGCCTTCTGCCTGCCTCTAGAATGGGACATGGAGAAGAGAAGAGGGGAAAAAAACCCAAAAGCCTCTCAACTGGATTTTCACAGAACAAGTGTCTACAGGAAGGCAAAGCACACTGCCCTCAGGCTCTGCATGTTCTGGGGAACATGGCTCTCCTATCACACCTTGTTGTGAGGGGCCATTGGGCTGGGATTCACATCCCAGTGACTAAGAAGGCCAGGGAAGCATGACTCAGAAGGGTTTTCAAGGAAGTAAATTATCCTTAAGTTAGTGCTTTATTAACAGGGGAGAGCCAGCTGCTCTACTCTTATTCCTAAAATACCCATGCTTTTATGTTAAAATGAATAGAAACTTTTTCATTCTGTAAGTATGTAAGTGTGTACATAATATAACTTTGTACTTCTGGCTAGATATTGTTATTCTACTATTTGTTTTCCCCAAATAATAGAATTCTGAGTTTCTTTTTCTTGTCTTATGTATATCCTTAAGAGCACACTTTCTTTACACTATATTTTATACAATACCCCATTCAATTTGTTTTGGAAAAAAATGTGATGCATCATAGTATTTATTAAGTAGTTTATAACATGATTGGTCTGGAAAATGAAGACTAAGAAACTCTGAACCAAGCCTAGGCCAAAGCTTCATGCCGAATAGTTGCTTTACAAATGTTAACTCAGATTGGAATGAGAATTTAACCAAAATGAAGACATGGTACAGCACTAATATCTTTCTTCAGATTATCCATGTTGCCCTCTCTATAGAATTCACAATTATTTGGAATCCAAAAGTTTTCATGAATGTTAAATAAACTGGATCATCTGCAGATTTTTTTTAAGATTTTTTTTTAAAATAATTTTTACACCCAACATGGGGCTTGTTCACAACCCCAGTATCAAGAATCACACCGTCTACAACTGAGTCAGCCAGGGCCCCCTGATCATAAGCAAATTAAGTGTATAAGGACTTACACACTATGACAAATCTAATTTTGTATTTAAAAGTCATATGATAAGAACAAGATCCACAATGAGGGAGGAGTCAAGATGGCAGAGAAGTAGCAGACTGAGACTACATCAGGTAGCAGGAGATCAGCTAGATAGCTTATCTAAAGATTGCAAACACCTACAAATCCAACGGGAGATCGAAGGGAAGAAGAACAGCAATTCTAGAAACAGAAAATCAACCACTTTCTGAAAGGTAGGACTGGCGGAGAAGTGAATCCAAAGCAACAGGAAGATAGACCACGGGGGGGAGGGGCCGGCTCCCGGCAAGCAGTGGAGCAACGGAGCACAAAATCAGGACTTTTAAAAGTCTGTTCCGCTGAGGGACATCACTCCAGAGGCTTAACCGGGGTGAAGCCCACGCGGGGTCAGCGTGGCCTCAGGTCCCGCAGGGTCACAGAAGGATCGGGGGTGTCTGAGTGTCGTAGTTCTTACAGGTATTAGAACGGGGAAGCTGGCTACAGAGACAGAGCCGAGGAGTGAACTCTCAGCTCGGGGTTACCTTGAACCGGTCGCAGGCTTGGTCAGCTTGGAGCACAGCCGGAGGCCAGGGTGACGGGAGTAATTGGGTGCTGTTCTCTGAGGGCGCACTGAGGAGTGGGGCCCCAGGCTCTTGACTCCTCCAGGCCGGAGACTGGGAGGCCGCCATCTTCACTCCTGTCCTCCGGAACTCTACGGAAAGCGCTCAGGGAACAAAAGCTCCCGAAAGCAAACCCAAGCAGATTACTCAGCCGGGCCCCTGGTAAGGGCAGTGCAACTCCACCTGGGGCAAAGACACTTGAGAATCACTACAATGGGCCCCTCCCCCAGAAGATCAACAAGAAATCCAGCCAGGACCAAGTTCACCTACCAAGGAGTACAGTTTCAATACCAAGGAGAGCAGCAGAATTCCAGAGGAGGAGAAAGCAAAGCACGGAACTCATGGCTTACTCCCAATGATTCTTTAGCCTTGCAGTTAATTTAATTTTTTTTTCTTTTTCAATTTTTTTCTCTATTCTTCTGCTAAATTTTTTAACTTTTACCCTTTTCTTTTTTAACGTTTTTAAACTAGTTTATCTAATATATATATATTTTTTTCCTTTTTATATTTTTTCTTTATTCATTTACTTTTTTTGTTTCTTTCTTTTTTTTTTTTCTTTCTGAACCTCTTTTTATCCCCTTTCTCCCCCATCACGATTTGGGATCTCTTCTGATTTGGTTAAAGCATATTTTCCTGGGGTTGTTGCCGCCCTTTTAGTATTTTACTTGTTCCTTCATATACTCTTATCTGGACAAAATGACAAGGCGGAAAAATTCACCACAAAAAAAAAGAACAAGAGGCAGTACCAAAGGCTAGGGACCAAATCAATACAGACATTGGTAATATGTCAGATCTAGAGTTCAGAATGACGATTCTCAAGGTTCTAGCCGGGCTCGAAAAAGGCATGGAAGATATTGGAGAAACCCTCTCGGGTTTCTTCAAAAGCCCTTTCTGGAGAAATAAAAGAACTAAAATCTAACCAAGTTGAAATCAAAAAAGCTATTAATGAGGTGCAATCAAAAATGGAGGCTCTCACTGCTAGGATAAATTAGGCAGAAGAAAGAATTAGTGATATAGAAGACCAAATGACGGGGCACCTGGGAGGCTCAGTGGGTTAAGCTGCTGCCTTCGGCTCAGGTCATGATCTCGGAGTCTTGGGATCGAGCCCCGCATCGGGCTTTCTGCTCAAGGGGAGCCTGCTTCCTCCTCTCTCTCTGCCTGCCTCTCTGCCTGCTTGTGATCTCTCTGTCAAATAAATAAATAAAATCTAAAAAAAAAAAAAAAGAAGACCAAATGACAGAGAATAAAGAAGCTGAGCAAAAGAGGGACAAACAGCTACTGGACCACGAGGGCAGAGTTCAAGAGATAAGTGACACCATAAGATGAAACAACATTAGAATAATTGGGATTCCAGAAGAAGAAGAAAGAGAGAGGGGAAAAGAAGGTATATTGGAGAGAATTATTGGAGAGAATTTCCCCAATATGGCATGGGAACAACCATCAAAATCCAGGAGGTTCAGAGAACCCCTCTCAAAATCAATAAGAATAGGTCCACATCCCATTACCTAATAGTAAAATTTACAAGTCTTAGTGACAAAGAGAAAATCCTGAAAGCAGCCCGGGAAAAGAAGTCTGTAACATACGATGATAAAAATATTAGATTGGCAGCAGACTTATCCACAGAGACCTGGCAGGCCAGAAAGAGCTGGCATGATATATTCAGAGCACTAAACGAGGAAAACATGCAGCCAAGAATACTATATCCAGCTAGGCTATCATTGAAAATAGAAGGAGAGATTAAAAGCTTCCAGGACAAACAAAAACTGAAAGAATTTGCAAACACCAAACCAGCTCTACAGGAAATATTGAAAGGGGTCCTCTAAGCAAAGAGAGACCCTAAAAGTAGTAGATCAGAAAGAAACAGAGACAATATACAATAACAGTCACCTTACAGGCAATACAATGGCACTAAATTCATATCTCTCAATACTTACCCTGAATGTTAATGGGCTAAATGCCCCAATCAAAAGACACAGGGTATCAGAATGGATAAAAAAAACAAAATCCATCTATATGTTGCCTACAAGAAACTCATTTTAAACCCGAAGACACCTCCAGGTTTAAAGTGAGGGGGTGGAAAAGAATTTACCATGCTAATGGACATCAGAAGAAAGCAGGAGTGGCAAACCTTATATCAGATCAATTAGATTTTAAGCCAAAGACTATAATAAGAGATGAGAAAGGACACTATATCATACTCAAAGGATCTGTCCAACAAGAAGATCTAACAATTTTAAATATCTATGCCCCTAACGTGGGAGCAGCCAACTATATAAACCAATTAATAACAAAATCAAAAAGACACATAACCAATAATACAATAATAGTAGGGGACTTTAACACTCCCCTCACTGAAATGGACAGATCATCCAAGCAAAAGATCAACAAGGAAATCAAGGCCTTAAATGACACACTGGACCAGATGGACATCACAGATATATTCAGAACATTTCATCCCAAAGCCACAGAATACACATTCTTCTCTAGTGCACATGGAACATTCTCCAGAATAGATCACATCCTGGGTCCTAAATCAGGTCTCAACTGGTATCAAAAGATTGGGATCATTCCCTGCATATTTTCAGACCACAATGCTCTGAAGCTAGAACTCAATCACAAGAGGAAATTTGGAAAGAACCCAAATACATGGAGACTAAACAGCATCTTTCTAAAGAATGAATGGGTCAACCAGGAAATCAAAGAAGAATTGAAAAAATTCATGGAAACAAATGATAATGAAAACACAACGGTTCAAAATCTGTGGGACACAACAAAGGCAGTCCTGAGAGGAAAATATATAGCGGTACAAGCCTTTCTCAAGAAACAAGAAAGGTCTCAGGTATACAACCTAACCCTACACCTAAAAGAGCTGGAGAAAGAACAAGAAAGAAAGCCTAAACCCAGCAGGAGAAGAGAAATCATAAAGATCAGAGCAGAAATCAATGAAATAGAAACCAGAAAAACAATAGAACAAATCAACGAAACTAGGAGCTGGTTCTTTGAAAGAATTAATAAGATCGATAAACCCCTGGCCAGACTTATCAAAAAGAAAAGAGAAAGGACCCAAATAAATAAAATCATGAATGAAAGAGGAGAGATCACAACTAACACCAAAGAAATACAGACAATTATAAGAACATACTATGAACAACTCTACGCCAACAAATTTGATAATCTGGAAGAAATGGATGCATTCCTAGAGACATACAAACTACCACAACTGAACCAAGAAGAAATAGAAAGCCTGAACAGACCCATAACCAGTAAGGAGATTGAAACAGTCATCAAAAATCTCCAACCAAACAAAAGCCCAGGGCCAGATGGCTTCCTGGGGGAATTCTACCAAATATTTAAAGAAGAACTAATTCCTATTCTCCTGAAACTGTTCCAAAAAATAGAAATGGAAGGAAAACTTCCAAACTCATTTTATGAGGCCAGCATCACCTTGATCCCAAAACCAGACGAGGATCCCATCAAAAAAGAGAACTACAGACCAATATCCTTGATGAACACAGATGCAAAAATTCTCGCCAAAATACTAGCCAATAGGATTCAACAGTACATTAAAAGGATTATTCACCACGACCAAGTGGGATTTATTCCAGGGCTGCAAGGTTGGTTCAACATCCGCAAATCAATCAATGTGATACAACACATTAATAAAAGAAAGAACAAGAACCATATGATACTCTCCATAGATGCTGAAAAAGCATTTGACAAAGTACAGCATCCCTTCCTGATCAAAACTCTTCAAAGTGTAGGGATAGAGGGCACATACCTCAATATCATCAAAGCCATCTATGAAAAACCCACCGCAAATATCATTCTCAATGGAGAAAAACTGAAAGCTTTTCCGCTAAGGTCAGGAACACGGCAGGGATGTCCGTTATCACCACTGCTATTCAACATAGTACTAGAAGTCCTAGCCTCAGCAATCAGACAACAAAAGGAAATTAAAGGCATCCAAATTGGCAAAGAAGAAGTCAAACTATCACTCTTTGCAGATGATATGATACTCTATGTGGAAAACGCAAAAGACTCCACTCCAAAACTGCTAGAACTTGTACAGGACTTCAAAAGTGTCAGGATATAAAACCAATGCACAGTAATCAGTTGCATTTCTCTACACCAACAACAAGACAGAAGAAAGAGAAATTAAGGAGTCAATCCCATTTACAATTGCACCCAAATCTATAAGATACCTAGGAATAAATCTAACCAAAGAGACTAAGAATCTATACACAGAAAACTATAAAGTACTCATGAAGGAAATTGAGGATGACACAAAGAAATGGAAAAATGTTCCATGCTCCTGGATTGGAAGAATAAATATTGTGAAAATGTCTATGCTACCTAAAGCAATCTACACATTTAATGCAATTCCTATCAAAGTACCATCCATTTTTTTCAAAGAAATGGAACAAATAATCCTAAAATTTATATGGAACCAGAAAAGACCTCGAATAGCCAAAGGAATATTGAAAAAGAAAGCCAAAGTTGGTGGCATCACAATTCTGGACTTCAAGCTCTATTACAAAGCTGTCATCATCAAGACAGCATGGTACTGGCACAAAAACAGACACATAGATCAGTGGAACAGAATAGAGAGCCCAGAAATGGACCCTCAACTCTATGGTCAACTAATCTTCGACAAAGCAGGAAAGAATGTCCAATGGAAAAAAGACAGCCTCTTCAACAAATGGTGTTGGGAAAATTGGACAGCCACATGCAGAAAAATGAAATTGGATCATTTCCTTACACCACACACGAAAATAGACTCAAAATGGATGAAGGATCTCCATGTGAGAAAGGAATCCATCAAAATCCTTGAGGAGAACACAGGCAGCAACCTCTTCGACCTCAGCCGCAGCAACATCTTCCTAGGAACATCGCCAAAGGCAAGGGAAGCAAGGGCAAAAATGAACTATTGGGATTTCATCAAGATCAAAAGCTTTTGCACAGCAAAGGAAACAGTCAACAAAACCAAAAGACAACTGACAGAATGGGAGAAGATATTTGCAAACGACATATCAGATAAAGGGCTAGTGTCCAAAATCTATAAAGAACTTAGCAAACTCAACACCCAAAGAACAAATAATCCAATCAAGAAATGGGCAGAGGACATGAACAGACATTTCTGCAAAGAAGACATCCAGATGGCCAACAGACACATGAAAAAGTGCTCCATATCACTTGGCATCAGGGAAATACAAATCAAAACCACAATGAGATACCACCTCACACCAGTCAGAATGGCTAAAATTAACAAGTCAGGAAATGACAGATGCTGGCGAGGATGCGGAGAAAGGGGGACCCTCCTACACTGTTGGTGGGAATGCAAGCTGGTGCAACCACTCTGGAAAACAGCATGGAGGTTCCTCAAAATGTTGAAAATAGAACTACCCTATGACCCAGCAATTGCACTGCTGGGTATTTACCCTAAAGATACAAACGTAGTGATCCGAAGGGGCACGTGCACCCGAATGTTTATAGCAGCAATGTCTACAATAGCCAAACTCTGGAAAGAACCTAGATGTCCATCAACAGACGAATGGATAAAGAAGAGGTGGTATATATACACAATGGAATACTATGCAGCCATCAAAAGAAATGAAATCTTGCCATTTACGACGACGTGGATGGAACTAGAGGGTATCATGCTTAGCGAAATAAGTCAATCGGAGAAAGACAACTGTCATATGATCTCCCTGATATGAGGGAGAGGAGATGCAACATGGGGGGTTAAGGGGTAGGAGAAGAGTAAATGAAAGAAGATGGGATTGGGAGGGAGACAAACCATAAGTCACTCTTGATCTCACAAAACAAACTGAGGGTTGATGGGGGGAGGGGGGTTGGGAGGGGGGGTTGGGGTTATGGACATTGGGGAGGGTATGTGCCATGGTGAGTGCTGTGAAGTGTGTAAACCTGGCGATTCACAGACCTGTACCCCTGGGGATAAAAATATATTATATGTTTATAAAAAATAAAATTTAAAAAAAAAAAAGAACAAGATCCACAATGGATTTTATACCACTAAGATATGAAGGAAATACTATTTTTAAAATAAAATTTTCTCAATTTAAATGTCACTGTTTATTCAAAGCAGTATTAGATTGTAGTTTGGAATTTACCCTGTTCTTTAAGTACAGATCTAAGCTAATCTCTTGATCTGAAATAAGTTTAATGAAATATGATCGATATATAACATTATATTAGTTTCAGGTATATAATGTAATGATTCAGTATATGTGTATATTGTGAAATGATCACCGCGATAACATTCATTCCTACACATAGTTACAGATTTCTTTTTCTTGTGATAAGAGCTATTATAATCTTCTCTCTTAGCAACTTTCAAATATACAATACAGTTATAATACATAATCCAATTAATGTATATTAACTATATAGTTACCATGCTGTGCGTTATATCCCCAGGAGTTATTTACTTTGTAACAGGAAGTTTGTACCTCTGATAGTTTTCTTACAACTGATTATTAATCACGGTCAAATCTAACATGTACTTAGTATTCTGTGGTCATAAAGAACTTTCACATTTTCTTTTGCTTGCATTTCAGGAACTCTCTTGAAAGACAATATCATTATTATTATATTTCTCCATTTTTCTAGAGCTAAGTAATTAAGAAGCTTGTCCAAATCTAGTTAGTAAATATCAAAATCTTCATGCTCTAAAGTCCTTCTGATTGACATTATAACACGCCTAACTCTTGGCATCAACTTACATAGACACATCGTCACAAGTCCCTAAAACTGGAGTTCCCAAAGAATCTAAACATCGTTTCAATATTCAAAACATATTATCGCTTCTATATTTGATTCCCTTCCTTAAACATGAAAGCTGTACACAGCAAGAAGTTAAGAGCCGAATTATTCAAGCTCTGTGAGAGATTTAACCCATCTGACTTGCTAAAGAAAGATCTGTTCAGGTTATTTAAGCAGGTGAAAAAAAAAATGCTCTTCTGTCTGGTGTCCTAAAAATATGTTCTGAGAATATTGTAGAGACACAAATGCTTAGCTATCTCCTGGTGTCAAAATAAATTTGCTCTTGATTTCTAGAAGAAACTCGGAAGGGAAATACAGAATTTTAGAAGACAAGACCCTGAATCAAAATTAGTTCAGATCCACATTGCACCAGGGAGGGGCTAAGTCCAGTCACTAGTGAGACAAAGAGCAATGGAAAGAGGAGAATTTTAATACGCCCACAATTTGACAACATCTCATATACTGAGTTCTTCTGTGTTATCAGGTGAGGTATAATTTCAATCCAACTTTATACAGGAATGATGCTGATCAATTATCACCCACGTTGGTCTGGAACAGTAAATTCCTTGTTTTTTTTTTTTTTTTTAAAGATTTTATTTATTTATTTGAGAGAGAGAGCATGGGGGGTGGGGGCGGAGGGAAAAGGAGACTCCCCACTGAGCAAGGAGCTGACATGGGACTCCATCCCAGGACCCTGAGATCGTGACCTGAGCCAAAGTCAGTCACTTAACCAGCCAAGCCACTCAGGTGCCCCTAGAACAATAAATTCTTATAAACAACAGCATGTTAAAAAACAAAACAAAACACCCTGTTCCAGTATTTCATTCTAAAAATTTTGCAAAATAAAACTTCTTTGTCAAAAGCAATAAAGATTAAAAAGAGCATTGTTAGCCTTAAAAGCTCTACCTGCCACCTCTCTGTGCCTGAAATCATTGGAATGAGGATTACATGCTTTCCCTCTTCGGAGAACATCCTTAAATCCATGGCCTGAAAAATCATGAATTGAACCCAGAATGTTAATTCTTGTTTACCAATCTTTACAAAACCATGCATTGCCCCTAAGAGGAAAAGGGTGTTTTAATTAAAAGAACTTTGCTGCTTTGGTGGGCATTGAAATGCTAGCAATTTTAAAGATTTCTATGCAAATTCAGAACCATGAATAAATCACTGTTATCATATTATACCTGTGTAAGATAAAAGAACATCTTGAGCATAACTTTTGAGATTTTTATTGAATTACTCACTGTATTTAAAGTTAGATGATGCCCAGCACTGCGGCTTTGGGATCTAATACAGTTGCTTACAGCAAAACCATGTTCCACCAGAAACAGGAGTTGGGTAAAACACACCATTTGCTTGAATACATTGCAGAGTTGCTATAGAAACTAACATTTTGAGAGGTCAAGATCTTGGAGAAAAGGGAACCCCAGAATTGTGAACATTTCTGCTCAGGATATTTGCTGGTATGTAACATAGAGCCAGAGGCTGATAAACCACTCATAGGAATGAAGAAAAGAGACAGCAGAGCGAGGCAAGATTTGACAATCTCCTAAGGGGAAGAGAAGCAAAACTTGGAGTTTGCTGCTGGCCAGTCATTCAGGATTCAGTGGAGCCAAAATCTTGAGAAGGAAGGCGAAGGGAAGTAATGCCAAACTCAGGGGCTCCCCCCGCAACCCCGCCCCAATGAATTTTTAGCCAGGAAAGAGCAAGATGCTAAAAACTAAACATAAAGCCACCAAAAAGGCAGAGCTAAGTTATCCATAGCCTCAAGCTGATTAAGAGATGAAAACGAAGTCATGCTAAGTAAGAAGGGCCCCATAGAACAGTTGGTATCCCTGGAAATCCACACCCTACAATATGGGCTAAAGCAAAGGTAGAAAAAGTCATGCTGAAATTGCACCCCAATTTTGAGTTAAATGCCTGGTTGGATTAAGGTGATCCCGGTGATTTCATGTTCTATTTTTCCATGTTCAACACTTTTTATATTTTCTCTATTTTTATATTTCCTATATTCAACATTTCCTTCTCAACTGGCTCCTTCCCCATCAGCATTTCCACATGCTCAATTATTACCCCTTGTGGATGGAGCCCCCCAGGGCAGGGGGCGGAGGGACTTCTCTTCTCTTCCCACTCCTGTGTCGCACTACATTACTATCTTGGCTCCCTCTCCATTTCTCACATTGCACTTACTCCTGCGCTCAAAGCTGCCTTCCTTCTGTGGCTGACACGCCACAAAAATTGTTCATCAAAGACTCCAGTAACTCCATGACCCTCCATGTTCCTCATAATGAACATTTTTGGTCTTTGTCTCCATAGCTTTCTACATCATTCCAATGAAAAGGTTTACTACTCTTCTTGTTCTGTTCTGGATTTTTTTCTGGTTTTTTGTTTTGTTTTGTTTTGTTTTTGTTTTTACCCTTTCTGCCTCTTCTTTCTAATCTCTTTTAGGCATTCTTTCTGTTCCTCAAACTGTTGCTATAATTTTCTTTTCCTTCCAATCTCTACATGTTTTGGGCTAACTCTTACAGTTTCAGATGTCATTTATATACGATGTTGACTCCTAAATGTAAGCCTCTAGCCCTATATATACTCACAGTTTTCAATCAAACACATCCAACTACTGTTTTGAATCTCCACCTGGGCAATTTAAATGCCCTTCAAACTCAATATAATACAAATACTTCCTTGCAGTAAGCTGGGAGTCCTTCAAATTTTACAATCTCAACCCAGCACCTGGTATGTTGTCCCCAAAATATCTTATAAAACTGACCTGTTTCACTATCTCTAGTCTGATCTTCCACCATTTTTTTTTCCTTTGGCTGTGATAGTTCCTTGCTAATAGCCCTGCACATCTACTCTTAGGATGTTCTAGTCCATTTTCCACCCTGAAATCCCAGGGGCCTTTTACACATTGCAGATCTAATCATGCCACCTCTCCATTTAATACTTTAATAAATAACTACCCTTTGCATTAAGGACCAAATCTGGTCACCATCAAGCCCTGTGGCATCATGGTGAGCAAGTTTTCTTCTCTTCATTCCACAGAATTGCCCAAATTTCAGTTCCTTAAAGGAATCATGCTCCCTTCCTCCCCAGAATTTTTGAAATGCCATTCCTTCCAGAATGCCTCTGTCTGTTGAGCTAATTAACACCTACTCATCTTTCCAGTCTTCATCCAAATGCCATTGCCTTAGGAAAGCTTTTCCAAACATCCTCTGGCCATATTATGCTTCTCACATACTTTCTGTATGTTTTCCTGAAGGAGCATGTATTTTGTTTTGATTATTTCCTATCCATCACACATCCAACACCCCAATCCCAATCAGATTGGTAATTCCATGAAGATAAGAACCATATCTGTTTTATTTCCACTGTATTCCCAGTACCACATTAGCTCCTGGCAAACTGTAATACATAATACAATAGGTAATACAATAAATACATGTAAAATAAATGAAGATGAATGAATGAATAGATGTCTAAGAAGATACAATACAGACGTCTTTGAGTATCCCCAGTTAACTAGCATATCAAAGTATAGTTGCTTGTGCTAGGCTTACTTGGATGGGCAACTTTCCTCCTCAAACCCTAAGTTCTCTCCTACACCTGCCCCACTATGATGGCACCATGGAAAGAGATTAAACATATCTTCACGGATTTAATTAGTAAATCAGATTTCTCTCTCCCATTCACATTCCCAATGCACATGGATGTATGCGCGCACACACACACACACAGACTCAACTTCTGGGAAAAAGAAAATTGCATTATTGTACTTAGGGTATAATTTTCTCAGAATGCTGCAATTTCAAATTTGTATAAACCAACGGATGAGTTAAAATATAGACAATTATTAGAAACATATTGACTCATTGAACTGACCATTTAGTTTCTGGAAAGAACTACTCCAAATTATTTTGTTTTTTTTTTCCTCCCAGTTCTTCCTCGTTTTCCTCTCAAACCTAAAATATATTTAAAATTAAAACAGAAAAGAATAGGTTTGAAATATGGAAATTCTAAAATCCTCAATTTCTAAGTGCTTCAGTCTCCTGAAAGTTTCCTAAGAAAATGCTTGGCTGCCATTCAATCTTCAAGTGACATTAAGATTCCAGAGCAACTTATTTGATATGCTTACTTTCATACAGTGAAAAATGGGTAATGGAACAGAGAAAGTTATTTTAATATTTTACATTGTACCCAGTGCATTTATTACTGTCCCAAATTATTTGGTGCTAAATGTTGAATATGTAAATATTCTTCATATTTGGCCTGATAAAATCAATTTTTTTTTTTACAAATAATTGGGAACTGATGAGTTTCTTAATATAACTCATCAAATTATGTTCTTGAAAGAGGATATTCAGAAGATATATTAATAAAACTACCATTATTATCTGTAAGGACACCTATATTTTAATATCATAATTGCTGCCATAGAATATAATTTTGTCTCAGAAAGAAAAATCTGAATGTGTCATGATTTAAGAGTGAAATATCTTTTCAGAGAAAAATAAGTCTTTCATTGAAATACTTGCTTAGAAAAGGGAAAGGTTTTGATGATAGTGAAAGCATTTTGGATGATTTATTCACATATACAGTCCTTTGGAGGCAATCTTTGGAAGATTCAGAAAACATGCATATTTGCTTCTTTCGGCGGTAGTTGGCTTTTGTACTCTCTGATATCTTAACAACAAAGAACTGCTATTCAAATGTATTAGCGGCAGAAGGAGATGGTATTTGACTTTTTCTAAAAATCTTCTCGTATTTCCTATGAAAATTAATTCAATCTTTTTCCTTTTGTTTTTAAGACCATAAGCCCAATACAAATCAGAGTCTTAACTCAGAGTAGGTATAGAATTGATGTTACTTGAATGCATGTTGAATTCCCTACAAATCACAGTTTATTTTCTCATTATCCATACAATTTTCTTGTAATCATTGCTCATTTGTCTTACAAATAACATCCAACACTCCCAGTAATAATAGTGACTTTTGTATTTGGATTCTTCTGGTTATTCCAACTACAGTATAATTTTAGGGCTGTCTAATGTATGTGAAGTACATTAAAAATGGCATTTATGTAAATATTTATTAGTATTTCCGAAGTGGGTCACCTAACTTAGGAGCTCAGAGTTTAAACACTTGTTCGCCAACATAAACACTGCTTTCATATCTTTACCTAATTGTGTGGTTCCTTACCCAAAGACTATCCTTGAGGAAATAGAAAATCAGTGAAGTGTGATTTCACTGCCCCCAGCAACTGGTTTTGGAACTTCTTCCCTCTTTCTAGGATCTCAGTGTCTGTCTGTTATATACTACAAATAACAATCTTCAAACTCTACTAAAATTTTTATTTATCCTCCTGGGTAACTGACAGCTTAATTTGTTTCACTTTTTAAGCCTAATTATGTTTTATTAGCATTAGCAATAATAATAACTGACTTTTATTCATTGCTTCCTATATGCTAGACAATCTAAGTACTTTCCAAGTAATAATATTTTCTTTCTGTATTACCCCAGCATAAGCTACATTGACTACAAAACGGTTAGTAAAATATGTTCAACAATTTAAAGATGTACAACAGTATATTGCTTCTGAACCACTGAGTTATTGAGCTGGTCAAAAGTATATATTCTCTATGAGACTATAGCTGTACTTGATGCAGTTTTAGAAAACTTCAGTCCAACACCAAAAACATGGATTTTATTTTTCCTCATAAAAAATGCTGAAGAGAAAAAAAAATGGCTTTATGTTGACACACATAAAAAGAAAAAGAGACAAGAAAACAAAGCAAGAGTGAAGCAAATAAAGAATAAGAAATAGACTAACAGGAAGCCAAATTTATCTTGGAAAATTAAATTGGATGTACCCCCCCGCTCCACCTACTCTCTTGTCAAACCTTACAAAAATATCAGTGGTAATAAGAAAAAATATCAAAGATGTGACATAATCCTAGAGCTAAAAATATGCTTCAGATATAACCTTATCCAGCCTAAATCACATTCCGAAGCCCACAGAGGATCAGCGGCCACAGTCATGGGCTGATTGGCAGAGGAACAGAGAGTGCACACAGGTACTCTGAACACCAGGCCAAGGTAACTTTTTGGCCACAGCCACTGTCTTCTTCTTAACACTGAGTTCTTTGTAGGCATTTTATAGTATAGTAATTATGATTCAGAGTACAATAATTTGACTTCTGACTTAATTCCACACTGACTATATGACCAAAAGAAGGGGATTTACATTGGGAAACAAATTCACTTCTCTATAAAATGTTGTTTAAAGATATTGACTTCAGAAGATTGTTTTGTTGATTAAATAAGTCTGCAAATACCCTTTATGGGGCTTTGCCATAAAAATAACAGCTGATATTTATTGAGGAATTACTATGTGCTAGACCCTGTTTGAATTTATCCATATGTATTGATTATTTTATCCCAGCATCAGTTTGAAGCATTTACCTCACAGAACTGGAAGGGATTATGCTGGAAATTGATGATATCAGGTAGTCTGCCCAGAGTCTATATAAATTAACACAATATACGGGAAAAGTATTGTATATAATAGCAATGTAATAAGAATGAGCAACCTTATTCCACCTCAGAGCTTAATATAAAAACAGTACCAATAGCCTTAAAGATTGCACTGTGCCTTCCCTCATTGTGGCCTCCTTCCTCATGTCCAGAGCTGATCACTAACCTGAATTTGGTGTAATTGTTCCTTTGTTTTAACTCACAGTTTCCTACATCTGTGAGAAAAAAAGAATTGGGGGCACATAGATGGTTTCCATTTGCAATTTACCTTTTTTTAAGGTGACCTTTGATTTTTAAAAATTTTAATTTTAGGGTAGACACATTAACCAAAAATTTCCATTATGGTCAATGCCATGTTGGCAACCTATAAATATAAACAAATGTTACATATTAACACCGTGCCACACTCTCATTACTGGTCCATGCATAATCACTTTAGTTTCTTATTTAATTTTTGAATTTATTATGTATTATATAATTACATTATATCATTATGTGTGAAATCATCACCCATAACCAAAGCTAGGGCCTGAACCATAGCCTACATCTACCCCCCCCTTGTTTTCAATATATCATCAAATTTAAGTTCGATAATATGAAAATGGCAATAATATACATTTTGGTCCACAAGTGGAGAACCCTTACTATTAAATGGCAAAGTTTCAAAGACCTTATTAAATCAGTAGTAGCTTTTTCTAGTCCTTAGCCTCTGAGTGATAGTTTAACAAGGAATATTTTGGTGATCTTGTAAGTCAAAACTAAGCTCCAGTCTAACTAAACTCCATTCTACCACATAGCACTTTCTAGAAATTTCAGAAAACTTTTTGCTTAAATGATTCCATGAGTCCCCACTTATGTAAACACACACACACACACACACACACACAAATACATTTTTCAACTCTGCTCTTGGTGTTAAAAAATGACGCTTTCAGAAACAAGTTTCTTTTCACTATTTATAAGAATGATGTTGCTGTGAAAAAGATGACATTTGAAGAATTGCTGGAAAAGAATGATGCACTTAACCATAAAATTTAAGTCAAGGAATTTAAATGACTCTGACATTCCCATTATCTGTGCAGAATGTTCCCATTGTACAACATCCAATATGCTTTGTTTGCTGTGTTTCTTCCAACTTTGTTTCTTCCCCTGTTTATCCAAGTATCGGCAATAGAACTTTTTGGACCTTAATAACGTGAACCTTATAACTTCTGAGACAAAGACTTGGAAAGCATGAGGAGCCATACTAAATCGCACAATAATTCTCCAGTCAGAAGTATTAAAATGTAAGGTTACTGGAATCATGTTTAGCTGTTATTTTGTCATTTAGAGTGAATAGTTTACATATTTCTCTAAGGCAAACTCATGTTTCAGAGGTCTTTTGGTTTAATTGTAAATCATTTTGTTCTGAAAGTGCTATTACCTCAGGTAAGAGTAGGAAAACAGAATGAAAACTTCCCAGTGTTTCAGTGAAATAACAGAAGCTCCTGAGAAGCGTGCCTATCCATTTTGTTTGGGATTCAGTCATGGGAAAAATATACCTTACAAGTGGAATTAATCTACTTAACAATGGATCTGCTCTACTCAGGAAAATGTGTTAGGCACTAGAGTCCAAACTTAATTACTTCAAATAATCTTAAATTCTAAGAATAGAAACTATCTGGAAATATCTTTGATATCTACTAAGAGTGTTTAGAAACATGACAAGTGGATCCATGTACCATTGTGTTGAGATAGAGAAGAGCTGCCTGTGATGTCCAGGGTCTAGCCTGGCATGTCCAGGGAGGCCACAGCATCTGCACTTTCATGGAACGTCAGCAAAAGGCAAGGCTCCTCTGTGACCATGATGAATTGAGACAAAAATCATGGAGAACACTCTAATTATGAACACTGTCTAGTCTACAAGAAGGACTAAATATGCCTCTATCTTGGATAATATGAATGACTGTTGCTCCTTTACCAACTATACTTTTGCCTTGATCTACACCTCCCATCTTCTGTATGAGGTTTATTAAGATACCCAGTCGTAAAATCAGCCACAATTCCCAACAACCTCCAATTGAGAGCAAGTACCCACATCTATAAGCCCTTTCTCATACCTGCTGATATATATTCAAATCCTGTAAGTCATTTTCAACACCATTTTACTTCTATGTGCCTTCTCCCTCCCTGAAATGTGTAATAAAAGCAATTTATACAACTACAGGTTTGTTTTTGGAGCTAATTCTCTATCCCTTCAAATGGAAGACATTACAAATTGCAAGACATATTCTGATTTCATGGGTATTCAAGCATAAATATTGTGCATCTTACAATTGATGGAAAAATGCATTTTTACTACATTTACTTTCCAGATGCAGGCTTGCATTTAGTGTATACATTAAACCTAAAAACTGAGGGAAATCTTTTATGTTTAAGGCAAGACACTCCCTCACAGAGATTCCTAAAATATTCTCTAAGGAAAATGAACCTATACATCATATGAAGCAGAAGCTTGGTAATTTTTTTTTTCAATTTAAGAATACACGAACATATAATTGGATTTTTAAAAAGTATTCTAGACAGAAATTGATAAATTATGGTTCATGGACCAAATTTGCCCCCCTTTCTATTTTATAAATAAAGTCGAATTGAAATATAGGTGCATCTGTTCATTTATATATATTTTCAGTGACAAAGTTCGTTAGCTGCAACAGATCTGGTGGCAAGTGAAGCTTGAAATATTTACTGTCTGAATCTTTAGAGGAAAAGTTTGCTGAGCAATCATCTTTTAGAGTGAAATTTAAGCAATTACCTAAAATTAGGAATAAATATATTCCAGGTCCATAACACTTGTAAAATACATAACCACTTGCATGTAAACCACACTGATAATGGAATAAACAAAATCTGTGATCCAATCTCCTCACCCATAAAATCAGCATTATAATCATAGCACCTACTTTACATAGCTATTATGAGGATTATGTCTATTAATATAGCTGAAGTGTTTGGAACAGTCCTAGCATATAAGAACTGCTAACATAAGTGTTTTCTGTTTTCATAGTTGCTTACAACCCCTAACAAAACCAGTAGCAGCACTTACCTTTAAACATTAAAGCTCATTTCTGGAAAATAAAAAACACTGATGAGCACAAAAATAGCCAAATGAAGGCAAGCTGGTTTCTATCCTAATCCTGGCCAAAAATCATCCAAAAAGGAGAGAGAGAGAAAGAGTAAGGAAAAAAAAGCATTACGTGAAAAGTAATGCAATTATTTTATTGGAAACTAGGAAACAATTAATAAAACTGATTAGAAGCAACAACATACATGATAGCTTTTCTGGAGTGAGTGTTCCACCATTAGATTATGAACAGATGTGAATATAATAGAGTTTTGAAACACCCACATACTAATTAAATAGGAGAAACCTAAACATCCAGCCACACACCCGTCTTCTGGAGAAATACCAGTGTGGTAATTAGACTGTCCTCAGACTAGGAGTTAATTTCTGTGTCTTCCATTCTTACTTCACAATGTTCCTTGGAGGAGAAAACCCTCAAGTTGAGGCAAACTGATTGAGCAAATTAAGGAAAATACAGGGTAACGTTCTGTGAAATTTTATTATATCTATATAATCTATATATCTCCAGGTAGATTTTCTTGAAAACTCATGGGACTATAGAGTCTGACTACAACCAATAACTTTGTTTTCAAAGGTGACATTGTTACAGATTAAAGATTGGCTTTAACATTTCTGTTTACCAGATATCATCTTTTATTATTGAAGTGTGATTTTTTGGAAGGTGATATGTGATATTGGAAATCTAGTAGATTTCCTGTTTCTAAAGACAAACATAATTTTTCCAGATACAGGAAGAAAGTCTTGAAATAAACTGTTTTAAGTGTCGTTTTTCTCTGCTTCATTTAACAGGAAGGTATATGGAACACGTGGTAGAAGGTTTGGAGCCAAGAAATCAGATCAGCAAAAAAACGCAGTGATTCAGAAACAGGTTTCTACATGCAATGAATCAACCAAGCATTCAAAGTGCAATGTTTCCTCTCTCCCCTTGTCATAGTTTGAAAGAGCTTTGACTCAAATATTTGACCCACAGAAATTTCTACATGTTCTTTTTATTACTAAGTGACACCAGCTCTGCATTTAGATTCACAACACCTGATAGTTCTGTTAGATTAATACAGTTATTACCATTTTCAGGTTTGACTTCACCATGGTCATATGATCAAGACTTTAGAAAGCTACAAATTAAGCTGAGAACACTGCCAATATTCTAATTCTCTCCACTAGGTTGAATCAAAGTTTGGGAGAAGAAACATAATAAAGGAGAAGTAACAAAGGGCTTGTCACTTTTATTGCTACATGGATATCAGTCTGGAGAAGACATAAGGATTTCTGAAAAACGGTTCTGTGGAATAGAATAAGTTCAGTAAAATATACTCACTTGCATATTACAAAGAGTTATGAGGCCATTCATAATAGATTTCATGCTTTTCATTTCACACTAAGTTTTCCTTTATAAAATAATGCCAGCCAAAAATGTTATACATGGAAAGACTTATTTGTAGATAAAAATATTAAGAGGTCATTTTAAGAAAGAGATATCTACACATATTTATATGAAATGACTCTCAAATTCTATATTTGGTAGGAAGAAAATGATGGAGAACATTTTGGTGGGGTGACTCTAAGATGTCCCCAAAGATTTTTGCCTCCAGTATTCATACCCTTATGTAATCCCCACACCTTGTGTTTGGTGGAAACTGTAACTTGTTTCTAACAAGAAGAATATGACAAAGGTGATAGGATATCACTTAAATTTAGGTTACATATGATCATAACCTCCATCTTGCTAGTAGTTATCTCCTTGGTTTGCATCCTTTGGTATAGTGAGTAGCCATGTTGGAGACATCCCCATGGAAAGAAATTAAGGGCAGCCTTGGGCCAACAGTCAGCTAGGAACTGAATATCTCAATCCAATGGCCCAGAAAGAGAGCTTGTACATGGAGTCTTTCCAGGTTGAGTGTTCAGAAGAGACCCCAGACTTATATGACACCTTTATTAAAGGCTCTGAAAAGCCAGAAACAGAGGACCCAGCTAGGTTGTGTCTGAGTAACTGACCATGAGTAACTAAGATACTGAATATGCATTGCTTTAGGCTGCTTAATATGTGATAATTTGTTACCCAGCGATAGATAACCAAAACATATTTTGATACCTGGAAGTGGGATGCTTCTATAACACAGTGTAGAAGTGACTTTGCAACCAAACAGTAGTTGAAGGCTAACAAGATCTGGAGAAACATAATAAAGAAAGCCTAAATTCCCTTAGCCAGGCTGTTAGTAGCGATTTGAACATTGAGGGCACTGCCAATGAGGAGTCAAAAGAAATGAGGTATGTATTCCTGGAAACTGGAAGAAGGGGGATCCTTATTATGTAGTGGTAGAAAGCTTAGCAAAAATTTTTTTATCTCAGTTATGTGGAAAACAATATTTATATGATAAACTTGGTTACCTAGTTACCTAGTTAAGGAAATGTCTGAGCAAAGTATTGTATATGCCACCTGGTTCCTTTGTGCTATTTATAGTAAAGTGCAAGAGGAAACAAACAGAAAACGAATTGTCAAACAATAAAAGAACCAGAACTGATTATTTGCAAAGTCCTCAGCCTCTTCAGATGGCAAAGGATGCTAACATTAAGAAATGATTTCCAGGCATTCTCAGAAAAATGTATTCTAGAGGTAAGGCCTGACTCAGAGATAAAGTTGAGTGTGTAACTGGAAAAACCTTTGTTAAAACTTCAAAAGATAAAATATTAGAGTATTAAGTCACACACACACACACAAAAAGTCATTTAGAGAGATTAATGGTCTGCCTAACAGGGTCGGTCAATCAATCCATAGCACATTTGGGACCCTTAGAGCATTGTTCCTCAGCTTCTGTAGGAGCCAAGGTAGAAGAAAACTTAGCTAGAAGACATTTGGGATATGGCTTTTGTCTAAGGGAGTGAATCTCAATGAAATTCACAGGAGGCCCACCAAGTTTTAAGAAAATCTTGTCACCAAAAACACTGACAGTTTTAACTAAAAGAAATGAAGAGAATAGAAAATGAAATGATACTGTTGGTCTCCCCTAAATTTCTACTGGCAGTGAACACACTGAGAAAACTCTTCAGGTGCAAACACATGCTACTTTATATGAAAAATAAGCAGGGGGACTCAGAGGACAACAAGAAGAGCACAGAACACAGAGCCAGGAGCTCTCAAAACTAAGACCAGAACAATGAAACAAACCAAGGGAAAACTTGTTTTCTGCATTTTGACACCACCTACCATCTTTGTAAGGGCAATATTTTAACACTATGTTTCTCAAGTATATTCTCAGCTAGTCTCGAATGGATGTAAAAAGATTAAAGAGGAAGGTGGCCTATGTGGGACTGTCACTTCTCCTACTGCCACAGACTGATGTTGTTAGATGTAGAAATAAAGACTTTCACTAGCTTCATAGCTGCAAACATATGTGTTCCATAAGTTTTTCCATATGTCCTAACAGGTGGCAAACTGAAGAGCCAGAAAGCCATTCAATAGTAGTTATTTTTTTTCCTTCTTAATTTGCTAGGTAAGACCATTGGGATTTCAAAAGGTAGTAAATGTAGTAAAGGAATTAACACCTTTGAACAACTCCTGGAAAAAAATAATAAATTCTAAACTGGATACATAAATCTATAAACAACAACAACAACAACAACAAAACCAGTTTCAAAGGGTTACTCCCAAACCTTGAACATAATCAAGGACCTTCTAATATTTGTGCAGATGGATTTCAAAATCATTATGGATTCTTATTTACCTCCCATTTGCTCTGTTTTGAATAGGAATGTATGTGGCTGCTGTCCTATGTGTCACTCACCATTGTATGCTGGGAAGACAGGCAGGAGGCATGGCAGGCAACTTTCTCTTTAGTTTCAAATGTCAGATCAAGAGAAATTGTGTTCCAAGATTTCTACTTAACAAATTACACTTTTTTGCCCCTGAACCTGACCTTGAAGATGAGATTTTGGACTTGGAGCAAATTCTGTAACAGGTTAGTACTCATAAGGACTTTGGGGACGGGGAGGTTAATGTGTTTGGCATGTGAAAGTGATATGAATACTTCAGAGTCAGGGACCAGACTTTGGTGGGCTTCAATGATGGCTGTTCACGGACTTTGGAAAGCCCTCCCCTTAAGTAACTTGCTTCTAACCAATAGGGTACCACAGAGTTAAGGGGTTATAAATTCTCTGATTAGAACTTCACTGACTTTAACTTCTGTCTATCACTCTTCTTATTACCTTCTCAGAGATGTCCATGTGCAAGAAACTGAGGATGGCCTATGGAATACTACCAGTTAAGGACTGAGACTCAGTCTCATTAGCCCATTAAGAAATTAAATCCTACCAACAGATGTGAAGTTTAAAACATCTTTCACTGTTTGAGCCTTCAGATGAGACCACAGCCCTGACCAACACATTGACAGTAGCCTTGTGGGAAATCTTGCAGCAGCAGGTGCAGCTAAGCCATCGTCAAATTCTTGATACATAGAAACCAAGAAGTAATAAATGTGGGCTGTTTTCAGCTGCCAATTAATTTGTTATATAATAACAGCTTATAGAGATAGTATTTATGTAAACGCATGCTTTAATATGTGTAGAACATTTCTGATATAAATACAATAAGGAGAAGAGGGTGGTATCTCTGAAGAGAGAATAGGGCCTTTCTGAGATGAGAAGTCATACTTTTCTTTGTATACCCTTTGTAGTTTTTGAACTTTTTTTTTTCAAATTTTGTGTTACTAAAAATACTTATTATTTTTAAGGAAATAGTCATTTTCTATTTGTCATTTAAAAATTAACTAAGAATTCATCTTATACAACACTTACCCTATTAATTCTTTTTATTTTTAAGATTTTATTTATTTATTTGACAGACAGAGATTGCAAGTAGGCAGAGAGGCAGGCAGAGAGAGAAGGGGAAGCAGGCTCCCTGCTGAGCAGAGAGCCCAATGCGGAGCTCGATCCCAGGACCCTGGGATCATGACCTGAGCCAAAGGCAGAGGCTTTAACCCACTGAGCCACCCAGGTGACCCCCTGTCTAATTCTTTTTTTATCAAAAGGAGACAGCTTGAAATCTAAGATGGTGAATTTTGAGGATAACAAACTTTCAAATCAAAGAACAGTCAAGGTGGGGACATACCTCAGTTCAATCACTTGACAGGAAATGTTTTGGAGCTAAGAAACCAAATCTGTGATAATTTCTGTATAAGAAATTATATTTGTATCAAGAGCAGGTACCTGAATGTATCAGGTTCCGGTAAAGATATAAGTGGCAGGCTGTAGAACACTTGTGTTCTTGTTATGGCTTAGTACGTATAATAGTGAAAAATCTTATTTACTTTCCCACCTCATAAGTTTAATAATTTTTGTATCAGTAGTAAAATTCTTAAATCTGAAATAAAGTTAACCTGTATAACATTATTTTCTTCTTACACACATTATATCAAGAATGAAATAGTCTCCTATAATTTATTTCCTTATAAAAACATATACTGGGTACATATCAAATACTAAGGACCAATGATGAACAAGGTAATTTCTACTCATAGGAAACTTGTGTTCTAATAAAAGAGAGATAAAAATAAACCTTCAAGAACATGTCAGTATGGTAAATGTTATAAAAGGCATGTGTACAGGAAGGCCAATGGAAAAAGATAGAGAGACACCTGAGTCTATGAATGGGGAGACCTGAAAACTTTCCCAGAGGAGCAAATATGCAAACTAATGTTTTCTATCTCCTTCATGACTAATAACATTTAGAATTTTACTTTCATTTGCCTTGGAATTTTACTCTTATCTCTTGTTTGCTGTTGTGCCTTTCTGCCTGATAATCCCATTTTATTTTCAACAACACACAAGCTTGTTGGTGTAGCTATCAGATTATGCCGGTAGCAAGTCTTGAAAAGACTGGACATCTTTGCAATGTTGGATATGTGGGCTGGTGATACTAAGCCATGAAATAGGAGGGAAGAAGCACTGTGGAATAAAAGGAGCTATGCCAAAGGATCTAAAAGAATGTCAGAGAGTTGGCATGGGAGGACTTGAAGGAGCAGGAGAGGCACAGCAGGAAATGCTCTCACTGGACTATAGCAGATGGCAGAAGGGGGGAAAAAATTACACACACACATACACACACATTTAAAAGCTGTAGAGAGCAGCCTGAGAAGATTGAGTAGGCTGACAATTACCATACCATATTATCTATTATTTTTAGTTTGCAGATTCCTATTTATTTCACTCGGGGAGTGCTCTGCAGTCGACCACATATTTTGAAATGCAGGATTTTAGGGAAGAGTGGGTGAGTTCAGGAGAGATCAGAGTGACTCAGTGGAAAGTAAGCACAGATGCTATGGCAGACTGCCATCCTATCTTCCTGGGAGTGCACATAGACTGACTAATGACATTTCCTTGGGGGCTCACAGTTGCTCCAAAGCTCAGCCCCACAGAGCCCACATTAAGGCACATCAACTGCTTCACAGAATTCCTCCATCTCTGTGCACAAGAACAATCACAGCTGAAATTGTGGCATCTCTGGGTATCCTCACTGGATTCTGCGAGCTTCAGTGTGAACACAGTTGTGTCATGATTCTTGCTCTCTGAACAAAAAAAGAAAAGTTGTCCTTATAAACAAAACTGTATGCCCCAAGATAGGAGGCATTTGCTCCCAGCGGGAAGAAAAATCCTTCACAAATCTTTAGTTCAACAACCTTCCGTTAGTCCAGCAAATCATATAATGGTTTGTATAGGCTGGTATGCTAAAAGAGGAAACACGCAGAATGTTATTGTTAAAACACATCACTTACTCATAACAAGCTACTGAGAGCAGAAACGGGAGATAAGTTAATCCCATGGATAAATTAGGGTTTGGGCGAGTATTTTTGAATTTCAGTCTTATCCTTGTATGTACTTTTGGTCCTTCCACTGTTTGAATTAACCTCACCTCAGTTACACCGTCTTCCCAAAACATTGAAATTAGTTTGGCAAAATCAAGTGCTCTTATGGAAATAATAAACAAAATGTCAAAAATATGAAAAGTTTAAAGACACTGTCACCAATCCGTCATCAAGCTTTGATTTAAATGACAGGCAGGAAAAGTTTATGTGATACAGATTGTTTTTGCTTTGTTTTGTTTTCTGTTTTCCTGTTGCCTTCATCTTCTTTATTTTCCTTTGCCAGGAGGTGAGTTATTTTTCTCAAGATCCCTCACAAGCCAGGATAAGAGTAGAGAGGTGTGAATTAGTGAAACTATTCAAGCTAGATTTTTTTTTTTTTTTGGTCTGTGAACCTCAAATTACTATAAATCCAAACTAACAATTACAGAAATACTCTTGATATGATATACAACAATCGGGAAAATCACTGACTTGTTCACAAGGAAGTCAAAAGGAGGGGGGAGTAAAGCTGAAAGGTAAAGGGAGAATGTGACCATAGTCACAGATAAAATAAATACAAATGAAATTTATTTATTAATTTATTTCTCAGTCATGTAAATTTTGCATTTTATTCTACAATAATTACTGCTGCTAATAATGGTAATAATTATAACTTAACATTTACAGTATATCTCTCTTGTGGGCAATTACAAACTTAGTATCTATTACTCCATTTAAGCCTCAACACCTGAAAAATGAATAATCCAATTAAAAAATGGACAGAAGACATGAACAGACATTTTTCCAAAAAAGACATATAGACAGCCAACAAATACATGAAAAGATGCTCAACATCACTTATTATTTTAGGGAAATACAAATCAAGACCACAATGAGATATCACCTCACACCCATCAGAATGCTTAAATCAACAACACAAGAAAAAACAAAGTGTTGGCAAGGATGTGGAGAAAGGGGAACCCTCTTGCACTGTTGGTGGGAATGCAAACTAGTACAGCCACTCCAGAAGTATGGACTTCTCTGAAAAAGTTAAAAATAAAACTACCCTATTACCCAGCAATTGCACTACTACTATTTACTGAAAAATACAAAAATATTAACTCAAAGCAACAGATGTACAGCATCTATTCTTTGCAGCATTACTTACAATGTTTATAGCAGCATTATCTACAGTAACCAAATTATGGAAACAGCCTAAGTGTCCATCAATAGATGAATGGATAAAGAGGGTGTGTGTGTGTGTGTGTGTGTGTGTGAGAGAGAGAGAGTATTACTCAGCCATCAAAAAGAAATCTTGACATTTGCAACAACAGGGATGGCACTAGAGAGTATAAAGCTAAGTGAAATAAGCCAGTCAGAGAAAGACAAATACCATATGATTTCCCTCACATATGGAATTTAGTAAACAAAACAAACAAGCAAAGTGGTGGGGGGAGGGAGAGAGGGAGCCAAACCAAGAAACAAGCTTTTAACTATAGAGAACACACTGATAGTCACCAGAGGGGAGCTCAGTGGGAGGATGGGGGAAATAGGAGATGGGAATAAAGCACAAGGTATTGTGGTCAAGTGTTGAACCACAAGCTTCTTCCTCGTTAGTATAGTGGTGAGTATCCCCGCCTGTCAAGTGTTGAACCACTATATTGTACACCTGACACTAATATTACACTGCGTGTTAACTAGCTGGAATTTAAATAAAAACTTTGAAACATAAACCTTTCAAAAACTCTTTGAGATGCATGCTATCAATATCCTCATATTACAGATATGGAGAAGATAACATGAGATTCTGAGAACTTCATCACACCTGATGCCTAGTAACTGAAAGATTTAAAATTAAAATTCAATTCCAACACTATACTTCTCTGGACTTTAATATACACACTATAATTTTCTATAAATTTTAAGTGATATTTATATGCCTGTTAAATATATAAAAAGTTTCTTCTTCACATCTCAGGATTAAATATATTCTTATATATACCTATATGTATGATGGATATATCTATAAATATATTATATATATATATATACACATACGTGTTTGTGTGTGTGTGTGTGTGTGTGTGTGTATGATGAACCACAATCCTCTTTAGTAACTGAAAATTCATGCTTTTTCCCCCACATTCCAATTTTGTATTAACATTTTTCAATAAGAGTCTGGTTAGAAGTATTTATTTTAACTTTTGGTCACAACAGTACTTAAACAAGATGTAACTTACTTGTAGGTCATTACTGTGATACCTTATCAGGGTGAAATACAGTGGAGTCTGGTACCATAACATGAATGGCTGCATTATAGATATCCAACATACAACTGGTGTCTCAGCAGGGGGAACAAGGTTATGATAACAAGAAAGGAAACCAATAATTTTGGCAGAAAAAAAAAGAAAAGCTTCAGACTAACATCAAATACTCACTGTCACTGAGAAATGATACTCATTGAACTATGCTATCAGTAGAACACGGTTCTGATCCAGGAGTCAAATGCAACAAAATTGATTACTAAGAAAAATTAAACTCAACGAACAAAACCAGTGTTGCCTTTTTGTCATTGCTAGAAGTAAGCATCAAAACTACACTTCAAATACTTGAGAACAAATGAGCTCAACAATATTGCTGTGTGGGAAAATAAGCTATTATAGTTCAATGGATTTTTAATAAAAAGGAAAATCAATTAGTATTCATTTCTCAGATTAAAAAAACAAACAAACAACTCAATATGTTGCCTGAAAGGTATCAGTGGGTGACAGATCTTATTTTCAGAATAACAGTAATACAAGTAGGAAGTGTCACCAAATTCATACTTTATTCCTCCCTTAATTCTTTCTGAAAAGGAAAAGCAAAATGAAAAAATGAAGCAAACAAACAAACAAAAAACCCAAAGCCCTCACTGGTATGTTTTCAAGGATTTTCAAGTAAAAGTTTAGAACTCTGTTTTTAACATTGATAATGTCTGTGAGGACTCAGACTCAACAGAGAATCTGGGATGCATTTGGGCTGAGATGCAAATGAAATACAAGCCATTATTGAATCAAGAGTAAGTGACATGCATGGGGCACCTGGGTGGCTCAGTCAGTTGAGCAACTGACTCTGGATTTTGAGTCGGGTCGTGAACTCAGGGTCATGAGATCCAGCCCTGAATGATGCTCCACGCTCAGTGTGGAGTTTGCTTGTCCCTCTCCCTCTGATCCTCTCCCCCACTCTCCCTCTCTCTTTCTCAAATAAATAAATACAATTTTTTAAAAAAGAGTAAGTGACATGCATATTTGGAGAAAAATAAAGCCTTATTAACAAGGCAAATTTATTTTTTTTAACAAAGCAATTTTATTTTATTTTATTTTTTTTGTCAGAGAGAGTGAGCACAGGCAGACAGAGTGGCAGGCAGAGGCAGAGGGAGAAGCAGGCTTCCTGCTGAGCAAGGAGCCCGATGTGGGACTCGATCCCAGGATGCTGGGATCATGACCTGAGCTGAAGGCAGCCGCTTAACCAACTGAGACACCCAGGCGTTCCAACAAAGCAATTTTAAAAAGCATCTTATAATTGATGTCTAATCTTTGAGAAGTCGGGCAGAGAGACTAAGTTTTTCAGTCAAGGTCGTGATTATAAGATGCAGTATCTCCATTCTGGTGATGAAGGGAAAAGCCTATGAGGGACGCCTTGGATCATCAGAAGGAGCTGAGGAGAAACAACATCTGGCACAAGAAGAAAACCTAGCACAGGTAAGAACTGCGGCAGTTCTCTGAGTTACACCTCCTGGGGCTTTTTCTAACTAATCCCATTTGACTATATATGTAAATCAACATAAGGAAAACATATACCATGAGTAATAAAATATCTCCAATGTTGTTTAAGTAATTTTGTTATTATGCCATAGTAATCTATTAAAAATCAAATCTAGCAATAGATCTTACAAGGGAAGAAATTTCAGTGAATGTAAATTTACTGTTAAGAATTGGGGAGGGGAGGGGTAGCTAGGTGGCTCAGTTGGTTAAGCCTCTACCTTTGGCTCAAGTCATGATCTCAGGGTCCTGGGATTGAGTCCCACATCGGATTCCCTGCTGAGCAAGGAGCCTGCTTCCCCCTCTCCTTCTGCTGCTCCCCCTGCTTTTGCTCTCTCTCCTTCTCTCACTCTCTGTCAAATCAATAAATTCTTTAAAAAAAAAAAAGAATTGGGGAGGGTATGTGCTTTGGTGAGTGCTGTGAATTGTGTAAGACTGATGATTCACAGACCTGTAGCCCTGAAACAAATAATATATTGTATGTTAATAAAATAAAATAAAATAAATAAAATAAAACAAGTGCAGAAAAAAACCCAATTCACTTCATTATTTTCTATATAAATACAAAAAACATAAACTAATAAAACAATCATAAAGTATTCCCCCCAAATTAGGTTTTATTCAAAAGGCCTTCTTTTGGGGTACCTGGGTGGCTCAGCTGGTTAAGCACCCAACTCTTGATTTCAGCTCAGGTCATGACTTCAGGGTCATGAGATCAAACTCCTAGTCCATCTCCATGCTCAGCAAGGAGTCTGCTTGAGTCTCCCTGTGGCCCTCCCCCTGTTTGTGCTCCCTCTTTCTCTCTCTAAAATAAATAAATAAATAAAATAAAATAAAGGCCTCTTTTACTTAAATGATCATGTATGAATATATTAATTTTAAAATATAGAAACCAAGAATCATCCTTCTCACATAATCAAAAATAATTTGGTTAGGATACTGTGTCATTTAAGAATGGATGGGTCCCTTCCAATAAACACTCAATACAAATGTAAATCCATTCAATTAATGGAATTACATACCTAATATTTGATATGAAAATGAACATTTTGCCAAGTCTCTGATCAGATCCAAACAGTATCTCAAGATTAGAGGGAGTTCATTTTATTTTATATTTTATTTTATAGCATTGCTTTTTAGTATAGCACCCACTTCCAGCTCTTGGTCAAGAATCTAGAAGTAATCTTATTTAAAGATTTATGAGCAGTTATGCTCTCAAGATATTTTTTGAGCCATATTCAGGTTTCTTTTTTTTTTTTTTTCAGAAGTCCTCAAACAATGCTCAAACATTCCTACTTTCTGAAGCAATGTTAGAACATCAGAATATGCATTTTCTTTGGTGTAAGCTTTATTACAAACTTGTGTTGGAATGTTCTTTTTATGTCAGTGCTATAATGGGTTTCTAAAGTATACCTTTGTACACTGTCAGTCTTATAAATTATGAGCCGAGGGATTCTGTTTCTCTCAGGAAAGTAACTTCTCAGAAATATGTTAATAAATAAGTTCATATTTGACAGAAAATTTGTTCTTTTTATTTTTATAGAGCTATACATTCTTCAAGATTCATCTTCCTGAAGTCTTTCTCATTAAAAAGAAAAATATATATATTTGGCTTTTAGGAACAGCAAACCAGAGAGAAGATAATTTTTGGTGTTTGAAAATCTTTCCTTTGAAATAAAATTCTACAAAGGGAAAGGCTCACTTTAGGGACTATTCTTTTCATATTAATTTTTGAGTTTTGGCTAATGTGTCAGAATCTACCAAATAGGAATTCTAAAATTTAATTCCACATTAGCAATCATTTAACCTAAATGATTTGGTTAAATATTTGGAAAATGCCAAAATTAGAGGAATTTCTTTTAATATTAAAGTGTTCTACACAATTTGAATCCATCTCTGAGAATAATTAATACTATTATGTTGAGCATATTATGGAGGATATTTTAAGATGAAGAGTCAAAGGATATTTCAAAGTAATAATTCATAGACTTCAATGCAGCTTTATGATGTTATCTTATTCACTGACTTCATTTCAGGTATGCCTCAGACTCCTGGCATAAGCATATTACTTGCTCCATCAGGATCACAAGTGGTTGTAAAAATATGCATTTTCTATTTCTGTCCACTGTGAGAGAATGGAAGCATTAGCAACCCAGTAGCAATGAACGCACCTGGCACACAGGTATGAATTTATAAATGCCATTTACTTAACATAAGCTGGGCTCCTTAGAAAAGTTATTCCAGCACTGGAGCAGGAGATACACAATGAACCTGGAACAGCTTCTCATTCCAGAAAGCAAAGATTTGCTCAAAGAATGACAGAGAAGCCTCGTGAGAACACAGACATCAGCTTGAAGAAGCTCCCACTAACCAAGTCTGGGATAATTTCAGTGTAAAAGTAACTGATTACATGAATGGATTGTATCACATTGATTAGAATCCACCGAATGAAAGAGGAATAGAGAAGTGTATCCTGAAATAAATAAATGAAAGAAAGACATGCTCTTCCTTGTAATAGAATGCCAGCTGATAAGTGGAGTAATAACAAAGTGGTTAGAAAATCATTTGACACATCCTAGTAAAAACTGATGATGGATCAGATATTTCCCTGTTCTCAAATATGCTCCTAAAATATTAAAGTTAATGACATCAGCAAGGGCGTGAACCAACCACAGCTGCCTGATACGATGCATTTGAGGACACAATCACTTTTGTGCTGTGTCTGCAAAAATGTAAAACTTCTGTCAAATCCTGTGAAAACCTCAGGCAAAGGCCAAATCTAGAACATTCTAAGACAAATAAATAAATAACTGACCAGTGGTCTTCACAAATCTCAAGGTCATGCAATAAATACAGGGTGAGACTGAGGAATGCTTCCAAATTAAACTAGAAAGACATGACAACCAAATACAACATGTAACCTGAGCGAGTGTTTCTTTCCCTTCCTTCCTCCCTCCCTCCCTCCTTCCCTCTCTCTTTCTTTCTTTCTTCTCTTTCTTTTCTTTCTGAATTTATTTTTAAGTAATCTCTACGCCCATTGTGGGCCTCAAATTCACAATTCTGAAATCAAGAGTGGCACGCCCCACCGACTGAGCTAGACAGACAAGAGAGATTCTGTTTTTATGAGGAATTTTTAAGGATAATTTATGAAATCTGAACAAAAGATGTAGATTTTATTAGAGTGTGAATCATTAAATGACCTTATTTGAATCTGAGGCTATGTAAAAGAATGCCCTTATTCCTAGGAAGCATACATAACTTCTACATGTAAATGGCAGCATTATGTCCTCAAACCTCAACTGATTCTCAATGGGTTAAGATATATGTAAATTTTATTTTATACATATTTTTTACATGTAGGAGTGTGTATGTATAGAGAAAACACTATAAAGCAAATATAATTAATATTAAAAATAAGGGAATCCAGAAAATTGTATGTGGGGATTCTTTTCACTATTATCGCAAATTTTCTGAAATCTGAAACTATTTCAAAAATTGAAACTTACAAAAATATTTTTTATGCTATTTAGCTTTGAGTTCTCTGGAGTCATAGAAATTTAGTTAGCATCTACTCTAGAACACACTTCCTTTTTTTTTCCCTCTAGAACCACTTTTTTAAAAAATTTAGATATAATTGACAGGTAGTTTCAGATGTGCAACATAATGTTTCAACATTTCTATATATTGCAAAATGATCATCACAAAAAATCTAGTTAACAGTCATCACCGTACATTACACAAACATTTTTTTTCTTGTGATAAGAACATTTAAGATCTACTCTCACAGCAGCTTGTAAACGTGTGAAATGATGTTATTAACCATGGAAGTTAGAAGGGCAGTTTTAGCTGTACAATGCTTTTTTTTTTTAAGATTTTATTTATTTGACAGAGAGAGACACAGCAAGAGAGAGAACACAAGCAGGGAAAGTGGGAGAAGGAGAAGCAGGCTCCCAGCTGAGCAGTGAGCCCAATGCGGGCCTTGATCCCAGGACTCTGGTATCATGACCTGAGCCGAAGGCAGACAGGTAAGGACTGAGGTGCCCAGCATAAATGCTTTCTAAGTTTAGTTAGTTTAATGTAGCTTAATTTTGCTTCCGATATATATAGCATGAGATAAAATAGAATTAGTTTTAGTCACTTAAAAGAGTAAAATTTCGTATGTAAATGCAATTTCCAGCTTTCCTGGAATATAAATTTGGAAAATCAAGGCCCACAACTCCACAAGACAAGAACCAGAGATGAGTCACAATGCCCCCTTTCGATTGTGCTTGTGCTGTCCTGTATCACTGTTGTGTTACTGACATTATGATATTGGTGAGACTGCCGAATGATCACCTTAAAACACAATTATTTTATTTACCCATTAATGGATGAAATTAATCCTCAGTGGATATGTTTCCTAATGAATCCTGAGGGAATCAAAACAATCTGTCCTCCCTGATCTTGGATTGCCATTACAATTTTTCTTCACCCAAAGCTCAAAAATGTCTCTATAGGGCACCTGGGTGGCTCAGTGGGTTAAGCCGCTGCCTTCGGCTCAGGTCATGATCTCAGGGTCCTGGGATCGAGTCCTGCATCGGGGTCTCTGCTCAGTGGGGAGCCTGCTTCCCTCTCTCTCTCTGCCTGCTTCTCTGTCTACTTGTGATCTCTCTGTGTCAAATAAATAGATAAAATCTTAAAAAAAATAAGTCTCTATAGCAGAAAAATAATGGGCATAATATGTTCTGATTTGTTAGGTAAAAAAGGCAAATATTTTTATTTTAATTATCACTTATTTGGTTTTCTAACAAAGTTGCCATTTGCATACACTTAGCAAACAGGCTATGTCCTTTATCAGCTTTCTAATAAAGCATTTGGCTCATTTCGTTCCCCTATTTCTCTTTTCTTTGAATACAAAAGTATCACATAGAGTTTTAGGAAAGTGAAAAACGTGAAAGCCAAGTGAACTAGATTATGCACAGGCACTATTTGCATTTAATGTGCATGCTTCTAGGTGTTTTGCTATATGCAAAAAAATTATATATATATATATACATATATATATATTTGGCATCAATATGTATATAGAAACACTTAAAATTTTTAGTTCAAGGGATATATAAGTAAAGGATTGATGACACTACAGGAGAGATGATGCAGAAGTGTGGGCAGAAGGAAAGTAAGTGAAGGAGCTAAAGTAAAATCCTGCCCATGGGGCACAAGTGTCCTGGAAAGTGCAGACTGCTCAGCCAGGTGACACTGAGGTAGTGTAGTGTTAGGTAACAGCCTATCTGAATGCTTGTAGAGGACACGAATGTTGAATCAGAGATTAAATTTCATTTGCAGTAATGGAACCAGTATAACCAATCTAAGTAGCCAAAGGGATTGCTTCTTCATGTTCAAAAGATCAAGTGGTAGGTCAGTCTAGTTCCATAGCAATCGCAGGAAGATCCAGTGAACACGACAGGAATCCTGAGGATCTGGTCTTCTCTCAGCTGCCAGTGGATCGCATAAACTAGATCCTTCCCCAGTACATACAAATACTCTATTGAAGAAGAAAGGAAAGGGAAGAAGAGGTCTGGAACATTCACCCTCTAACAGCAAAACAGTTACCTAGAGAGTCTCTTTAAGTTCAGGAGTCGAAGTAAAATGATAAAATTAGGCTATTTTTTAATTTTGTGACTCTTTCCTCTCATCATTGGATGTACCAATCACATCATTATCAGAACATTTTAAAACTAATATGATTTTGTAATGAATAATTACACGAATTACCTGTACTATGTTCTGTTAAATATGCATAACCTGACAATCCATGTTAGCATATCCTCAGAGTTATACCACACTCTTCAGAACTCTCCTGAACATGTGATAGCACATGTGATATTTCTTCTATCTCATAGATTGATTAATTGACCCTATAACGTGAATGACCACTTCATATAAATTAAAATCTTTTAAAAGAGTCTATTTATGAGACCCTCTTGCATTCCACTATGGAATCAACTCAAAAGCTCTTGAATTACAATTATAGACCCTTGGAAAAATGAATCTTATTTGGAACTAAAGCTCTATTCTACAGACATCTGGGTCTTCTCTCGGAGGGGAAGCATTAAGCCTACTTATTATTTATATGAAAGATCTATCCCCAGAAGGAGAAAAGGCACTTTTCCAAAGTTTTAAACAAGTTCTTGGGTTTTAACAACCACGAGCAGTTTAATAAAGTCAAGTATTTAACCAATAAAGTCCAGCTTTACATTTCTCATAAAGTACAATCTTGTTGCAGCTTAGGATTATTAATATTTTATATTATAAATAGTATTTATCAAGCTTTTGCCTATCCTTGCTTCCACTGATGGCAGGTGGTTCAGTTTGGGGAAGTAATGCTCTGTGCAAAAAGAGCCCTGGGTCAGGAAAGCATCTGAATTCTACGGTTACATATCACTCCACACCCATTTTTTAACATGATCAAATTTTATAGCAGAGTCTAGAGGTACATTTCTAGAAAGAACAGGAACACAATCCTGAACTTCATGAAGATGATGTCATCAAAAGACAGATTTTTATGTTTTTTAAAAATATGTATGTATATATGTAATATGTATGTATGTATGTATGTAATGTATATATGTATTTAGAGAGTGTGAGCAGGGAGGGGCAGAGAAAGGAGAGGGAATCTCAAGCTATCTCCCTGCTCAGTGTGGAGCCTGACACAGGGCTCGATCCCACAACTCTGAGATCATGACCTGAGCCAAAATCAAGAGTCAGACACTTAACTGAGCCACCTGGGTGCCCCCAGATACATATGTTTTTAAATTAGAGTATTCTGCCTATACTGATGGCATATTGTGTAATGTCTACCAACCTTTTTACTAAGAATGGTGAGAAATACTGGAAAATATGTTTTTAAAATGTCTTTGAAGACATAGGAATGCTACAGCATAATGAATATAAAGCAGAGAAGTAAGAGAAGGAAACACTAGTAGTTGAACTTAGCACTGGGATATCTTTTCTACATGGGGCATCTGCCATTTCCTGAAAAGAGGGCGAGATACTGAGCAGTGATTGTAGCAGGCTCCAGGGGCTGGAGGATACAACTGAAATCCAGATCATGCCAAAGGGGTAAACCCTTATTGACTCCCAAGTATTTTATTTAAAGGGCTAGACACTAAATATTTCAGGCTTTGTGGGCCATACTGTCTGTAGCAACTGCTTAGTTCTGCTTTTGTCGCAGAAATGCAAGCACTGACAATGTAAATAGATGGACATCACTGTATTTCCTAAAACCTTATTGGGGCGCCCGGGTGGCTCAGTTGTTGAGCGTCTGCCTTTGGCTTGGGTCATGATCCCAGATCGAGCCCCACATCGGGCTCTCTACTTGGTGCAGAGCCTGCTTCTCCCTCTCTCACTCCCCCTGCTTGTGTTCCCTCTCTTGCTGTCTCTCTGTCAAATTAAAAAAAAAAATCTTTAAAACCTTATTTATAAAAGCAAGCACCTGCCATATTTGACCCACAGTCTGTAATTTGCCAACCTCTGCCCTAAAGAAAGAGTGAGCCGGAAATATACTAGACTTGAAATGAAGCTTAACCTAAATCATATTATTCTTTGTAACTGGGTTAAGGTAAAAATGCATTTCTAGCATCCATGGCTACCTTTAAATGTCATACTTAAGTCATGTCAAATGGAAGGTAGCAGGATCCTACAAATTATGATTATCCACAAATTATCTCTAAAGCTTTTTCATGTATCTCATAATCAACTGAAACAAAGTCCCACAGAAAATAAGATAAATAATAAACAAACAAACAGGTGCAACTATACAAAAATCCCAGTGTTTTCATTTTTTAGAACTTGATGAGTTCAGTCTACAATTTATATGGAAATTTAAAAGAGCAACAAAGAGAAATACTCCTAAGGAGGAAGTAGAAGGTGGGATCAGATTCTCTACTAAATATTCTTTTGAAAATACAGTATTTAAGAGTGTCCTATTGAAGCACTGTTAGATAAATAGGCCGATAGAACAGAATAAAAGCTCCAGAAACAGATCCATCTATACGGACACGTGATTTATGCCTGGGGTGACACTGGAATGTACATGAAGATATCAAAGATGAATTTTACATGAATTGTAACACTAAGTGTAAATGCAAAGAAGGAACCCCCACAAATATCATATGTGAGAATATCATGATGTGGAAGAGGGAAATATATTTTTAAAAGATGTAACTATAGTTAATAATGCTGTGTTGTGCTTTTGAAAGTCAGTAATAGTAGATCACATCACAAGAAAAAAATCTATTATGTGTTATGATGGACATTAACTTATTCTAGTGATAACTTGCAATATATACACAAATATCAAATCACTATGCTGTATACCTAAAACTAACATAATGTTTTATTTTTATATTTCATCAAATTTTCTAATATAATGTTATATATGTTCTATTAAAAACAGAGGATTGGATAGCTTTTCTTACATCAGTGAGGAAGAACTACTTATGCAACTAATTAATTATGCAAAAATAACATTAAGTATAAAATAAACACAAAATACACTGTAAATTTGAAAAGATCAAAACAACCATACCTGCATTATGGTATAAAAGAAAAGAATAAATGTGGTATAAATATATATAAATAAATATGGTATAAAATAAAAAGAAAAATCAAAATCAAACCAAAATCACTGAGGACGTAGTGATTAAAGTAGGCATGTTGAGTGGATGCTCTGCCATGTCCTCTGATGTTCTCTTTCTTGAGAACTCTTAGTGGTTACATGAATGTTTCCTTTTTGATAATCCTTGTGTGTGTGTGTGTGTGTGTGTGTGTGTGGAGCCCAACGTGGGGCTCAAACTCACAACCATGAGATCAAGACCTGAGCTAAGATCAAGAGTCAGACACTTAACCTACTGAGCCACTCAAGCACCCCACTTTTTGATAATTTTTAACTGTGCATTATGTTTTATTTCTTTTTGTCATGTGTGCTACAATGAAATCAAAGTTTACATTTAATTATATGTATCATCCAATGATTCAACAACTACAGTGATAAATCTATGCAGTTCTATGAAGTTCTATGACAGGCACAAAAGTATTAGTGTCTCAAACAAAAGACATTTACCTAATCCAAAGGGCAGAGAAGGCTGAATCTCTAAAGATTAACAAGATTAGAGAGGCTGAGTAGAACAAGAGGGCAAGGGGGTAATTTAGAAACATGATAATAAGAAGCAGGACAAGTTGACTCACTTGCTAGGACACAGCTGAGACATAGTAAGTTAGATGTTTCCACCAAGTACTTGGGAAAGTCAGGGGCTAGATCTTGCAAGATATTACAGACCATGATCAAAAAAATTTTTTTAAAGATTTTGTTTATTTATTTGACAGAGATCACAAGTAGACAGACAGAGGCAGGCAGAGAGAGAGGGGGGGAAGCAGGCTCCCCGCTGAGCAGAGAGCCTGATGCAGGGCTTGATCCCAGGATCCTGGGATCATGACCTGAGCTGAAGGCAGAGGCTTTAACACACTGAGCAACCCAGGCACCCCTCAAATTATTTTTAGAAATCATATTCTAAGTTGAAAATCAGTGAAATTTTTACACAGGAAAATATCAGATTTGCTTCTTGAAAAATGGCTGCTGTGTGTGGACCATGCAAGTAAGGTGAGACCGCAGGTGGGAAGACCTACAGAGGCTATCCTGACCATCCAATGACAGTGACGATCACTTTTGCTGGTGTGATGGCTGTGAAAGTGGCAGGTATTAAGATTTCTGAAATTAAGATATACTGCAAAATTCAAGGTGCGCCATAGTTTAGTTAGCAATGTTTTATAATTTTAATGTCTCTTAAGAATATATATGATATTTGTGCTTCTTACATGAGGACACTTATATTCAATGAAAATAACACTCCAGAGGTCATGGACCAGAACTTCAGATTCGATTGGATAGGAATCACAATTCGATTGGATAGGAGTCAGTTATCACAGACTCACCCCAGCCATGGGTAATTGTGCCATTTTGTGTATGCCAGTTGTGTATGGTGGCATTTTTTGAGGGGGAAAATTGAGGAGAAAAGCTTAAATCAAAAGTTCTTGGAGATCACAAGTTACATTTTAGTGGGCTATGTTTGAAATGCCAGTGCTTCACAAGAGGATGATACCACAGAATCTACTAAGACCCAACGGAGCTCAAAAGAATGATCCAGTTTACTATCTAAAAAAATTTAACTCTCTGGGCAACAATGAAGGACTATGTGAGGTAACAATCTAGTTACATATGTGATATCTTGTTGAGGAATTCTCATAATCTGAATGCTGAAAGGCATGTTTTTATAAATTAATATCTCAGTATATACTAATATATGTTGTGGCATGGTATACAATCATTCCATGTGCCCAAAAGTTCCATTTTGACACTTCCTGATTGAATCCATATTATTCTGGTATTTACCATATAATAGAGAATTTTTTTATTATTTATAAATTTCTAAATTGGTAGCAACTAGAATTATATACCTATCTCCTTTCAGACTTTCTTTTCTGTCCAAGGATGTTATTTATTCTTGTCAATAACACAAATGTTGATAATTTGGAGTTTGTAATTATTTGCACTTTCTTTTTTAAAGATTTTATTTTTAAGTAAGCCCAACATGGGGCTTGAACTTGCAACCCTGTGTAAAGGATAACTGTATTAACTCACCCACCTATAGTCACTGCAGAGAAGTACTATGATGGAAAACAATCTCTACTCTTTGGAAATACTTGGGAAAAATTCTTAGATGCCTTAACACATCTTAACATTACACACACACACACACACACGTATATACAGTATAACATAGATAGAGGCATGTAAATGTTAATATACATACCTCTGCCTATGCAGATAAACTTCAGCACAAGATAAAGTCATCTAGCCCAACAGACATGGGTTTTTTTTCTTCCATGAGCCTAGCAACTCTTTATTTAGAACCTGATTTTAACTGGAAAACAGTTTATTTTTATTCTGGAAATCAAACAAGGAAATTCTAGAATAGTAAGCATTAGAAAGTCAACAACTTCAGGAAAATGAATCCAAATTGTCTGGTATGTGTGATTTTGCCTTAGAATCCTAATTTCCTCAGGCTTTTCTAAGAAATTGCATTACCTCCCTTAATAAATGATTTTAACTTACAAAGGAAAATCAATACAAATTTAACCAACTAAAGTCAAATTAATTTACCTCAGTTGCTGGTATATTTTAGTGGTTTATGTTTGGATGACCAAGTTTTCCATACAGTCATTTAAATACTCCACTTTAGAATACAAAATTATTTAAATAGCACTTCAATAAACAAAATTTAGAACACTATACAAATAACTCATGTTTAATTCTCCTTAAAGAGTAAAAGATAATTTGGTTTTAGAACTTAGAAAAGTACTCCCAAGACATCTCAAGGTTTCTGGTTTGTTTTGTACTGTGTATCCTTGTCAGTTTTAATATAATCATTTTTAGCTGTCTTTGCCCTGTTGGATTGCTTTCCATGTCAGCTGACCCTAGCCTGAGTCTTTTAAGAACAAAAGCTTCAGAGAGTTCTGTGAATTGCATTTAGGTAAAAAAAAAAATAGGATTTCACTGTGGAAAGTACTTACATTTTTGTTTGAGCTTAGACCTTATGAGAAACTTTTACTGAAGAGTTTTTAGCAGGGTAGTAACTCAAATTTGAGCTCCATAAACTCAATGTTTTAGCTCTGAAGTAATCAAATTTTCCCCCACAAGGATTTATATTTAAAAGGAGGAATTCTAAATGACATAGAACCAAAAAATGATGTAAAGACAAGTGCAATTTTTAAATCTGACTAGGCATAACTGTCTTATTCTACACTTTTTTGCTGGGTAAAAACACCAAGATACTAGTAGCTGTTACTTATTTCAGTTAGTTAAAGCATGGGACTGATAAAGCCAAGGTTAAAGTTTTTTTGGGATCCAGTTATTTTTCTACTTTGTTAAAGTCTCCAATCTCAGCTGCCTAAAGAGAAAATAGAATATTTAGTCATAAAGGACAGAGTGTTAGTGCATTTGCTCAAATTTATTCTCTCTCCATCTATAAAAAATGCAACCTTCCATGATTTATAAAAGCTGAGAGCATCACTTTATTGAGAAGCACCTACCACAATGGAAAGGGTCATTATTTCAGAGTCTAAAGACATTTGCTTGAGCACTAAAACCATCTCTAAATTAGCTGAGTTCCTTCAGAGACATACAATTTGAGCCTATCTTTCTTCATCTGAAAAATAGAATGTTAGTCATGGTTCTCCAGAGAAATAGTAATATATATATGATTTATAAAAAGGAAGATAAAGATATATAAGTAGATAGATAGACAGACAGACAGACATAGCCATAGATATATAAAGAGATTGATTGTAAGTAATTAGTTCATGTGATTATGGAGGCTGAGAAGTCCCACGATTTATACCTACAAGTTGGAGACCCAGGAAAGCTAGTGGTATATTTCTAATCCAAGTCTGAAGACCTGAGAACCGGGAGCACCTATGTTGTAAGTAGCTATCCATGGGTACAACAGCATCAATGTTACAGCTCAGCAGAAAGTTCCAGCAGAAAGACAGAATTCTACTTTCCCCCATCTATAGTTCAATTGAGTTCCTCAATGGATTGCATGATGCCCTCCCACAGTGAAAAACACTCTGCTTAAACTCAGTCCACAGATTTAAATGAAACACATTCACAGAGACACACAGAAATAATACCTAACCAAATATCTGAGCAACCTATGGCCAAGTCAAGTTCACCTATAAAATTAATGATCACAAACAGGGTTGATAAAAATTGTACTAAAGGCCATTTTGGTTTTTTCAATAGTAAGTCAAATGAGATAATGTATGTAATTTTATTTCTGTATGTTAAATTTTGTGAAAAGTTTAATTACTTTTATTAAAGTATGCAAGTATTCTGTAAGATGTTTTTTTTTTATGGCAGATTCTAAACCTGAGGCATGATGTCAATGTAACCACCCAAGGAATGTGATGATTTCTGCCATTCTGGTAAAATGTTCCATGTAGGTGAATGAATTACACTAAATATAATTATAGCAACTCATTATATTCTGTGAACTAAATATAGATTCTGAAGTTTAATTGACATTTTGAAAGATGTGTGGGAGAAAAGGGTGATATGTTTAAGAAGCTTTGATTCATTTATCTTTTTATTTAATTGAGTACTCTTGCATTATCAGTACACATTATAATGAAAGATCATCATCTTCCGTTCTTTTAGAAAATATTTTTGATTTTACTTCATTGATACAGCACATGTGTTTATCCAGTTAATTTTTTCCCCTGAAGAACTAAGAAAGCATTTATGAAAATATTTAAAACATAGTTACAAGGGGAAATACAAATCAATATTTTCTGTGACATGTAAAAAAAATGCTGTGGAGGTGGTTTGAATCCTACTATGTAATGTTTTAAAACAGAATGTAGTGAACTATGAGATGATTTTAAAAACAGAAAAAATATAATGGCAGAAAATGATATACAAGAAATAAAGAGTAAAATCAATAATGCCAAAATTTGGATCAATGATGAAGAGAATGGCACTGAGAAAAACTCATACATAGAGGAAAGCAAGAATGATGTCGGAGCCATTATGGAGAAGACATTAGTGAAGGATTACAGGCAGTGAAAAGCTAACATATAATTAGATACAAGTTTTCTTGAAGAAGACAGGAAACTGAATTCACAATATACAGAGCAATACTAGAAATAGAAATCTTCCTGAACTAAAAGTTCAAAGGTGTTCATTGTATGAAATTAATCATTAACAGGTAGGACCTAGATTATAACTTAATAATAAAGTATTTGGTTTTAAGAACCAACAGCATTATTGAGACATAGAGAAAATCTGTTAGATGCAGAGGTTAAAATAATAAAAGTATTTTCAGATTTCTTTTCAAGAGTAGATGCTAGTAGACCTCTCTAAATCAAATACATATGACCTGGATAGACATATGGCATAGAAATATATGTATGCAAAAACATCTCCCAGTAGCAAGTGGGGTGTTTCTCAGTAAGATGGGAGTACTGAATAAGGGACTCAATTATCCCCAAAATAAATTAAAAAATTTAAGATAATTCCAGTTATAATATCAATCTAATTTTGATGGACCTTAAAAATACAGATTAAATTTATGCCCATAAAATAAACGTGAAAGAAAAGTCAGGAAATTTCTGAAATTTTAGCTTAAATAATAGGGGATAAACTCAATCACTTATTTAAAGTAGAAAACTAATTAATCAAAATAACATGTTTGTTGGTCCATTATAGGAAAATAGATCAATAAAGTCAAGAAGCAGATTCAAGAATATATAAATTTTAGTCCACAGTAAGTCATCATTTTAGATTAAAAGAAATTAAAAACCTTGTCAATATATTTAATTGATAGTGTTTAGTTGCATTATTTTAGAAAATACATCTCCAACACCAAAATAATATCCAAATAGACTGAATATTTATATGTAAAATATGAAGACATAGAAGTAGAAGTAAATATATGCAGATTTTTAAATATTATGATAAAAAGGTCTTCTTGAGCATGATTAAAAAGCTAGAAATGAATAACTAAGATTATGAAATGTATTCACTGTAAAATCCCATAAATAAAACTGAAAGACAAATAAGCTCCTGGTAAAAAGCATTTGTTACATATGTCACAGATAAAAGCTAATAACCTCAATAAATCAAGAGATCACACAAATTTGTAAAGAAGGAATAAGTACCTTGTAGAAAAACAGGCAATTAGATAGATCTATCACAAAAGAAGAAATACAAGTGGTCAATAAACATAAAAAGGTATTTCCATAAACATGCAATGCATGAATATAAAGGAGGTCAGATTTTCAGGATTCATGTGAGTATAAAATAAACATCTTAATGCATAAATCTGGAACAGGTGTACATTCATGAGCAAAGTATAATGTATTAATAAAGTTATCCTAGAGGGTCAACATTTCATGTCGTTTCTTTTTTTTTTAGTATATGTGCTGCCGAAGCGAGCACTCATGTTGTTTCTTTTTCCTTTTGGCTTACTTTATTATCTCTTTGTTCCTTAGGTTTGGGTCCATTTAACAAAAATTAAAGACCTTACTTAGAGTTTTCTATGTAGTGGGAATTGTAAAATATGGAATATTAACTAGAAAGTTTTCCAAGAAGACTAGAAAGAATATTTGACATTTGTGAGCCTGTATTTCCTGTCTTGTCCTACTGTTAACTAAGGCTATTTGATTACACACTTTATAGCTTTTAATGACAATTTACTTTATCTCATTTCAGTTTGGCCCCTCTTAACTATGAAAATGTTACATTCACACTTTGCAGTACTCTGTGGGCTTTGAAAATAATGTAAGAACAGTAGAATTGTCCCATTTCATCAGAGGTCAGTGCCACCATAAGTGTGAAAGGTCTGATACACATTTCCAATAAAAATCTCAAAACCAAGTTTATTTTTAATAACCCAAATCATCCCCAACAAGCTATTTTCAGTGATTTCTAGCCTGGGTGATTCTGAAAGGTTCCCAACAATGTGATAAACGGCAGAGTTGCCCTCCAAGGTTAAAACACAAAAGGGGGTAGACTATGCGTAGCATGTCAGAGACACACTTATTCTACCTGCCACATCATGGCCAAGTTGTACTTAGAAGAATGGACAAATGTCAAGAGAAGGATATTAGCAGTTACTGCTGAATTATTTTCACATATACGATTCCCACCAAATTAAAACATAAATTTATCACCTTTGATTCCCTTAAGACTGAATGTTGCAGGGAGTGCCTGGGTGGCTCAGTCAGTTAAGCATCATGATCCCAGAGTCCTGGGATCGAGCCTCAAGTTGGGCTCCCTGCTCAGCCGAGCTCCTGCTTCTCCCTCTCCCTCTGCTGCTCCCCCTGCATGTGTTCTCTTGCTCTCTCGCTCTCCCTGTCAAATAAATAAATAAAATCTTAAAAAAAAAAAAAAGACAACATTGTAAAAATCTGTAGGTTACCATTTTTCTATATTCAAATACTGCTAAGTGCTTTAACTTACAACCTGTGAAAAACATACATCAAAAAAATTTAGATCAATTGCTCCCTTCAGAGATCTTTGAACTTTTGTTGCTTTAGCAAAACTTATCTCAAAGAGAGATTTGTCATACAATCCATCTCTTCTCCAGAAACCCACAAGTTTCTTAGAAGAACTCATACCAGTTCTCAATGATGCGAATACGGTCTATTGAGTCATAGGATGTTCAGATCCCTATCTCTCCACATATTTTGGTGCTAGCTCCTTTTTTTGGCTACTTCAGCATTACGGTGCATTTCTCAAAAGTGAGGCTGGTTAACACAAAGTGAGTTTCAGTGAACTATATTTTAGACTGATTCAGTTCATCCCATTAAACTTCCAATATTGAAGTTTTAATATTTTTATTGAAAACAAGTACATATGGATATAACTTATTGAAATTCTTGGTGTCAGCATTAAAAATCTACAAATCTAAGGGTGCCTAGATTTGTATGGCCATATTCCTTCTTAAGCTTTCTATATCTCCTACAATGGTGGTTCAAGTTCCCCTCACACTTTGTAACTCTGTGACTTCCCTTCTGTCACATGTGTCTTGCCTACAGCTAGAGAAAGTTCTCTGCTTTGAAGAGGTCATGTGATTAGATTCAGCCCACCTGGATAATCCAAGATGATCTCTCGATTTTTAAGACCCACATACTTAATTACATTTACAAATCCCCTTCTGCACTGTAATGGGACAATTTACAGATTCCAGATGGCTCAGTACATTACTTGTCTGCTTTTAGCTCATGTCATGATCCCAGGTTCCTGGGATCAAGCCCCATGTTAAGCAGGGAGCCTTCTTCTGTCCCTTCCCCTTAACACTCATGCTCTCTTCCTCTCAAATAAATGAATGAAATGAAATATTTTTTTAAAAAATCTATAAACCTAAGTACTTCAGTGGAAATGTTAATGAAAATGATGGATTAAAGTTAAATATATATTCCTCAAAAAAAAAAAAATTGAGATTAAAAAAAACAAAAAAACAAAAAAAACCCTGGCTCTATCACCAGACCTCCCAAGCCCTAAGAGAGTTCGGCTTGAGATAAAGCTTTCTATTCCCATTCAAAAAATCACAGATTATTTAGTAAGAAAAATAGCTGCCTGAAGATGTCCACACCTTAATCTCTGGAATCTGTAAATGTCCCATTACAGTGCAAAAGGGGATTTGTAAATATAATTAAGTATGTGGATCTTAAAAATCAAGAGATCATCCTAGATTATCCAGGTGGGCTGAATCTAATTGCATGACCTCTTCAGAGCAGAGAACTTTCTCTAGCTGCAGGCAAGACACATGTGACAGAAGGGAAGTCACAGAGTTACAAAGTGTGAGGGGAACTTGAACCACCATTGTAGGAGATATAGAAAGCTTAAGACGGAATATGGGCATCCTCCATAAACAAAGCCTGGCTGACAACCAGCAAGGAAACAGGACCTTGGTCCTACAACTGCCAAGATGGGAGTTCAACCAACTCCCAGAATGAGCCTGCAAAGGAATTCTATCCCAGAGCCTTCAGTAAGGAGTGCCTGACAGCACCTTAATTTCAGCCTACAGAGACCTAACGCAGAGGACCCAATCCAACCCACCCAGACTCTTGACTTATATAAACTGTGAGATAATATGTTGTTTTAAGCCACCAAATTTGTAGTAATATGGCATGAACAGAAAAAAAAAAAAAAGTTATCGAAGGAGCATTCCATCGCGGCAAGCAGGTTTTTGTGTATTTGATCTAAAGCCACTATCTTGTCCTGTTTTATATTTACTGCAAAATCAGAAATAACCATTTACAATTTAATCTTGCTTTCTTAGAGTTTCACTTTTAAATAAATCCATTAGAATTCACTGATAAAGTGTGTTTGAATTTCGCAAGCACGCTTTCATCTCGCAGTTTCCATCTTACACAAATATCTCATATGTCTCACCTTCCATCAAAATATAAAGCCTGGGGCGCCTGGGTGGCTCAGTGGGTTAAAGCCTCTGCCTTCAGCTCAGGTCATGATCCCAGAGTCCTGGGATGGAGCCCCGCATCGGGCTCTCTGCTCAGCAGGGAGCCTGCTTCCTCCTCTCTCTCTCTCTCTCTCTCCTGCCTGCCTCTCTGCCTACTTGTAATCTCTCTCTGTCAAATAAATACATAAAATCTTTAAAAAAAATAAAGCTTAACTTGAAGTAATATTTACTCAGGGGATTTTACTATCAATAAAAATCATTTATAAGTTTGGTAATTGTTCTTCCCTAATGAACACAGAGAATATGTATGAAATGGTTGTAGAATACTCAATGCACTTCAGGGGCCTCGATTATGAAAAATAGCCACTACTTAATTAAGAACATCCTGGGACACGTGGGTGGTTCAGTCATTTAAACATCTGACTCTTGATTTGGGCTCAGATCATGATCTCAGGGTCATGAGATCCAGCCACGAGTTGAGCTCAGTGCTCCGTGGGAAGTCTGTGTGGGATTCTTTCTTGTGAGAGAATCCTGCTTGTGCTCTCTCTTTAAATAAATAAATAAAATCTTAAAAAGAAAAAAAAAAGAACATTCAGGTTTGTATTCATTTTGGATAGGTTTCTGTTTTTATTACTAATCTTAGAAACACAGTATAAATTAAATATATATGCACAACTAAAAAAAAACAATGTTAACTAAGTAAACTATACAATGTTATATGATAATCTATCCACCGGAAATGATTTATTGTGCATTTACTATCTGGCCAACACTCTGCTAGGCACTGTCAAAGGGATATAAGACATTATTTCTGGAGGCAGAACCATAGTCAGGGAAAACACATTACTACTTGGAAGGAAGTGATTTATTTATATGTGATATAAGTGATTTATTTTATTTATGGGTTGAATGATTAACAAGGTACCAAAGTCATTAATTCAGCAAAAAAAAAAAGGCTTTGCATGAACAGTAGAGTGACCACAAGCCCGAAGACTAAGTCTATGCTCTCAACAGTCTAGCCAGGGAGTCACATATTAATGACAGGACTACATGAGAGAGAAATAAGTCAACAGACCTACACACAGTATCACACATGAGGTCCAGGAGTATCAGGCAATCAGGGCTCAAGAAGAGTTTTCTGTAAGAGAAACCTCTGAAAGGAGTCCTGAAGGATGAGCTGAACTATCTCCCTTAAGAGATCAGGGCATTTAAACCAAAAACAGTTATTGCATTGAAAGGACCAGAGGCAAAGAGAAAATGAAATATTTGTGGCTGCCTGTACATGTTTTAGTGAGGAAAAACACACATCTATGAGTGGGGATGGGAGAGATGACAAAGGGCTGATTCCAGAGGGCCCCTGTGGCATTCTAAAAAGGAAAGACTTTATCATGAAGGTGGCAGGAAGCAATTAAAGAGGTTTCAGTAGGATATCACATGGGCAGATTTGCATTTTAGAAAGTTCCCTGGTGGCAGAGGATAAAAATAGTTGGAGAGAGGCAAGATTTTTCATAGGGAGATATGATTGGACGTTGTATAGAAATCCTATAGCAGCAGCGTCATAAAGTTATCACGAAATATAAGTACATGGCGTGCTGTCTGACAAATCCTATTAAGTGAGGAAAAATAGATTGCTCTTTGATATTTAAATTATGAAGGTAACAGATAGTGGAAGAATTTGTTCAAACCCCACTAGCTTGAATAATAACTTGAGTGTAACAAGATAATCACTCCTGAGTCTGCCAATAGGGCTGTGGCAATAGGCAGCCTGCCCTTACTGCATGTTCAGCTTTCTTCTGATATGAGTTCATCATTATAAATAATGTTATGAATACCCCTAAAGGAAAAAATAAATAACAAAAGAAGATAACCAAAGAGCACAAGGGGTTGGGGGGAAGGCCTAGGGGTTTTCTCATTGTAAATTATATTAATAGTTCATTCCACTCTTTAGTTCCCCTTTCTAACCAAGTCAGTTTCTCATGGTTTGCTGATGGATTACTGACAAGATAACATCTCTCAAAATGGAGCCCTCAAAATGGAAAACTAGGATCTTCAATGTGGTGAAGAACTTTACTACCAGTAAATCTTTTCCTTCATGCAATTTCACATCCTTCTTCAAATGGTTAAATTCAAGAAATGTTGAGATAGTAGGGTCAAAAGGAATTCATACTTATCTGGAGAGAAGTGTGTGGATTCCAAAGATGGGAATAAAAGAGGAAACTTTTGAATAACTTCCAGCATTCTAGCTTGAGCTACTGGTGAGTAATATTGTTATTCACTCAAGTGGAATAGAATCAGGTCTTGACTTGGATACAGAGGGAAAGGAAGGAAGATGGTGGATCATAAATTTAAAACATGCACATGTGAGGTGTCCGCTCTGTTTTGCAGCTGGAGATTTCTCATATAAATTGGAAAGTTAGGTATGAAACTTAAAAGGTGATGACTGAAACATGAAATTTGAAGCCATCATTGTATGGCTGAAATCAAAAGAGTGGGTAAAGTCACCCAGTGGAGGAAAAGGATCAACTAAGATAGGTGAAGAATATGAGAGGAGATGGAGAATCAGGGGGTATAAATAATAAGACTTCAGTAATGAGGAGAATAAACAGGAAGTACAGGTTATGTGAAAGTGATCAGGAATTAACCAAAGCTCTAGGTTTGGTTTGAAGTATGTACTCCTTATGGAGTACATGGGGTTCAATTCAGGGTAAATACCGGAATTTAAGCATCATCCATATTTGTTCTGGAAGAACACTGAACAAAGAAATGACATAATGAAAGCAATGTTGCAGATTTGAGAAAAAGCATGGCTTGTTCTTACTGTAATATGCCAATAGTCATAAGGACTCAGACATAAGTAACAGTAGCAAAACACTTCTAAAGAAAGGAATAAAAAAAATTCTTAAACTAATTTCACCTCTTGTTTAATTTCCACTTTTTCATATTTTTCTTCATTTGCTTCACTGGGAGAAGAAGGAAACTAACATTTTTGAGTGTCCCTACATGCTAACATTTGCTCTACCCTAACACTGAGATCTAATTTAAACCATATGACAACCTAGGAGGAGAAGGGCACTGCCAATTTCACAGAACAAAAACTCAGTTTCAGTGAATTTAAATTGCTTGGGTCATCAAACCAACGAAGTGACAAAATTTGCATCCCATCCAATTGAATCCAATTCCCAAGCCCAGGTGCTTACCACTACATCTGCTCTCTCTTCCTCAGGTGCTCCATCTCCCACAAAATTTATCCTGGATTGTCATCACTTGTCTCTTCCATCTCTTCCAATCTCTCCACCTCCTTAAGGTTTACCTGAAGTTCTACTTTGTTTGGGAATTCTTGCTAATGACTTTATCTGAAAAGTGTTTTTCCATTCTCAGAATTCTTACAGAATATTTTTCAAAATGTTCTCTGAAAATACTGGTTTCCCAAAACTCTACAATTGGGTCCTGTAATCAAATAAATTAGAAATCCTGTAAGTTAAATCTATTCGGGGTGCAACCTAGTATTTCTTAAATCTTTTTTTTTTATTGAAAGAGTATTCTTCAGGCACCCTTATAGTTATATAACATTAACCCGAGTCAACTGCTCACATGTTATTTTATCTTTGTTCTGGTAAGTCATCTTAGGAAATAGATTTTAATCTTCAATGTCATGACCAAGCAGAGATTACTCTGCATGTTTAATTATATGAGAAGTAATTAAAATAAGTTAATTGATTCATTTGTGGGAAAAATAAATATAGACTATTCTTTCTGTCTAAAACAGTAAGAAAAAAATTCTGGAGATTTAGAAAATGAGAGGGGGTGTGACAAGAAAAAAAATCTTTTCTGCAAGTTTGAATCTATCTTTTCAAAATTTTGTCACATTGAAACTGAGTAAACAGGTTTTTCTTATGACTCAAATGGAGAAGGGTATAAAAGACCTTCACTCATGTGGTAACACCAAGAAAAATCCAGATAAAATTTTTTTTTAAATCTTATGAATAAGACTGTCAAAAGCAGTGGACACACACACACAAAACAATTCTTGATTAACTGGTTTCCAGAGAGAAGAGACTTTCATAGGTTATCTTTAACTTAAGGCAAACTCAGTAGGCAAACATTATGTCAGGTAAAAGAGAAACCTTATAAAAGACAAAGAGTCAGATGTGCCACGGGCAAAGGGAAGGACAGGAGGTAATAGATTAGAGTCTGAAAGACTCCTAAATGCAATGCAATTTTTTTTTTTTTTTTGGTACAGCATTACAATTATTCTCCCCTACAACCATGTCTGAATTTTGCTGAGAAAAAAGAAAGTAACTTGAGATTGTAAAGCAAAATGAACCCACATAGCTCAGTGTTTTTAAAGCTATCATCAGGCCCCAAGAGAATAAAAACTTGGTAAAAATCTGAAAGATCATCACCTCCCTTCATCTTGCACACATAAGGAAAAAAAATCACATTCTTTGCAAAAAATAAAAGATAATAGTCTACTTCAAACTCCACTAATTTTTATACAAAGTACTATATACTATCAAATATGATGAAATATACAAAGACTACAAATATGCTAAAAAAAAAAAAGAATGCACACACAAAAAAAATCACAAATCCAAATAAGTAACCTAGACAGAGCAGTATCTTCCATTATCATTTTCTATGACCTGACCTTGACACTCTTCCCATCCAAAGGTAGAATCTCTGCCCTTTTCACTTGAATCTTGGCAAGCCAGTGACACATGTTTAATGGAATGTGACAGCAGTGATGCTGCATGACTTCTAAAGGTGGGACAGAGAAAGCAGGAGCTTCTGCCATGTTGCCTGGGACACTCATTTTTGGAACTCAAAGTCACTAAAGAAACAGGCTCACTACCCTGAGACTTCTGTAGTGTCACAAGACCAAGTCTCCTGGAAAGTCCACATACTGGCATTTTATCAGCAGCCATAGTGTCTGAGATATCCCAGGCCCAGTGCAATAAATGGTCTGAATCCAGCTTTTAGCTAACAAGTCACAATGATATTTTAGTCTTCACAGATGATGAGGCAGTCCCAGGGGAGCAGACACAAGTTTCCTGAAATGATTTTCTTAAATTACTAACCCACAGAATTCATAGTCATAATAAAATGATAGTTTTAAACCATTTAAAATTTTAGGATAATTTGTTACACAGCAATCGAAACAGCTGCTATACATTGCAGGGGACACAGATTTCACTGCCTCCTAGAACTGAAAACAATAATTGTCAAATAAGCGAAACAAATTCCAGAGATTTCTATATCATTTATAATGTCTGGTTTTTACACCCAAATCACAAGATATGGAAAAAGGAGGAAAATGTGAACCATATTTAGGTAAGAATAGCATTGGAATAGGATTAGACACTGAACAGTTTCAGATGATGGCTTTAGTTGCCAAAGTTTTCAAAGCAGCCATTATTAGCATAAATTAAAGGAAATATATTTGGTATTCAAACAATGCCAAAAGAAAAATGAAAATATTTTTTAAAACATCAAAATGGATATTCAAGAACTTCAAAGTATAATCTCTGAAATAAAAAATTCACTAGACAGGAGGAGTCAAGATGGCGGAGAAGTAGCAGCTGAGACTACTTCAGGTAGCGGGAGATCAGCTAGATAGCTTATCTAAAGATTGCAAACACCTACAAATCCAACGGGAGATCGAAGAGAAGAAGAACAGCAACTCTAGAAACAGAAAATCAACCACTTTCTGAAAGGTAGGACGGGCGGAGAAGTGAATCCAAAGCGACGGGAAGATAGACCGCGGGGGGGAGGGGCCGGCTCCCGGCAAGTGGCGGAGCAACGGAGCACAAAATCGGGACTTTTAAAAGTCTGTTCCGCTGAGGGACATCGCTCCAGAGGCTTAACCGGGGTGAAGCCCACGCGGGGTCAGCGTGGCCTCAGGTCCCGCAGGGTCACAGAAGGATTGGGGGTGTCTGAGTGTCGCAGAGCTTACAGGTATTAGAACGGGGAAGCCGGCTACAGAGACAGAGCCGAGGAGTGAGCTCTAAGCCCGGGGTTACCTTGAACCGGTCGCAGGCTCGGTCAGTTCGGAGCGCGGCCCGAGGCAGGGTGACGGGAGTAAATCGGCGCTGTTCTCTGAGGGCGCACTGAGGAGTGGGGCCCCGGGCTCTCGGCTCCTCCGGGCGGGAGACCTGGAGGCCGCCATCTTCATTCCCGCCCTCCGGAACTCTACGGAAAGCGCTCAGGGAACAAAAGCTCCCGAAAGCAAACCCGAGCCGATTACTCAGCCGGGTCCCTGGTAAGGGCGGTGCAACTCCGACCGGGGCAAAGACACTTGAGAATCACTACAACAGGCCCCTCCCCCAGAAGATCAACAAGAAGCCCAGCCAGGAACAAGTTCACCTACCGAGGAGTGCAGTTTCAATACCAAGGAGAGCAGCGGAATTCCAAAGGAGGAGAAAGCAAAGCACGGAACTCATGGCTTTCTCCCCATGAGTCTTTAGCCTTGCAGTTAATTTAATTTTTTTTCTTTTTCAATTTATTTTTCTTCTTCTGCTAAATTTTTTTAACTTTTACCCTTTTCTTTTTTAACGTTTTTTACCTAGTTTATCTAATATATATATATATTTTTTTCCTTTTTATATTTTT
>NW_019154096.1:3602417-3703369 GCF_002288905.1 Enhydra lutris kenyoni
CTCTTTTTATCCCCTTTCTCCCCCCTCACGATTTGGGATCTCTTCTGATTTGGCTAAAGCATATTTTCCTGGGGTTATTGCCACCCTTTTAGTATTTTACTTGCTCCTTCATCTACTCTTATCTGGACAAAATGACAAGGCGGAAAAATTCACCACAAAAAAAAGAACAAGAGGCAGTACCAAAGGCTAGGGACCTAATCAATACAGACATTGGTAATATGTCAGATCTAGAGTTCAGAATGACGATTCTCAAGGTTCTAGCCGGGCTCGAAAAAGGCATGGAAGATATTAGAGAAACACTCTCGGGAGATATAAAAGCCCTTTCGGGAGAAATAAAAGAACTAAAATCTAACCAAGTTGAAATCAAAAAAGCTATTAATGAGGTGCAATCAAAAATGGAGGCTCTCACTGCTAGGATAAATGAGGCAGAAGAAAGAATTAGCGATATAGAAGACCAAATGACAGAGAATAAAGAAGCTGAGCAAAAGCGGGACAAACAGCTACTGGACCATGAGGGGAGAATTCGAGAGATAAGTGACACCATAAGACAAAACAACATTAGAATAATTGGGATTCCAGAAGAAGAGGAAACAGAGAGGGGAGTAGAAGGTATATTGGAGAGAATTATTGGAGAGAATTTCCCCAATATGGCAAAGGGAACAAGCAACAAAATCCAGGAGGTTCAGAGAACCCCCCTCAAGATCAATAAGAATAGGTCCACACCCCGGCACCTAATAGTAAAATTTATAAGTCTTAGTGACAAAGAGAAGATCCTGAAAGCAGCCCGGGAAAAGAAGTCTGTAACATACAATGGTAAAAATATTAGATTGGCAGCAGACTTATCCACAGAGACCTGGCAGGCCAGAAAGAGCTGGCATGATGTATTCAGAGTACTAAACGAGGAAAACATGCAGCCAAGAATACTATATCCAGCTAGGCTATCATTGAAAATAGAAGGAGAGATTAAAAGCTTCCAGGACAAACAAAAACTGAAAGAATTTGCAAACACCAAACCAGCTCTACAGGAAATATTGAAAGGGGTCCTCTAAGCAAAGAGAGACCCTAAAAGTAGTAGATCAGAAAGAAACAGAGAAAATATACAATAACAGTCACCTTACAGGCAATACAATGGCACTAAATTCATATCTCTCAATACTTACCCTGAATGTTAATGGGCTAAATGCCCCAATCAAAAGACACAGGGTATCAGAATGGATAAAAAAACAAAACCCATCTATATGTTGCCTACAAGAAACTCATCTTAAACCTGAAGACACCTCCAGATTTAAAGTGAGGGGGTGGAAAAGAATTTACCATGCTAATGGACATCAGAGAAAAGCAGGAGTGGCAATCCTTATATCAGATCAATTAGATTTTAAGCCAAAGACTATAATAAGAGATGAGGAAAGACACTATATCATACTCAAAGGATCTGTCCAACAAGAAGATCTAACAATTTTAAATATCTATGCCCCTAACATGGGAGCAGCCAACTATATAAACCAATTAATAACAAAATCAAAGAAACACATCGACAATAATACAATATTAGTAGGGGACTTTAACACTCCCCTCACTGAAATGGACAGATAATCCAAGCAAAAGATCAACAAGGAAATCAAGGCCTTAAATGACACACTGGACCAGATGGACATCACAGATCTATTCAGAACATTTCATCCCAAAGCAACAGAATACACATTCTTCTCTAGTGCACATGGAACATTCTCCAGAATAGATCATATTCTCAGTCCTAAATCAGGTCTCAACCGTTATCAAAAGATTGCAATCATCCTCTGCATATTTTCAGACCACAATGCTCTGAAGCTAGAACTCAATCACAAGAGGAAATATGGAAAGAACCCAAATACATGGAGACTAAACAGCATCTTTCTAAAGAATGAATGGGTCAACCAGGAAATTAAAGAAGAGTTGAAAAAATTCATGGAAACAAATGATAATGAAAACACAACGGTTCAAAATCTGTGGGACACAACAAAGGCAGTCCTGAGAGAAAAATATATAGCAGTACAAGCCTTTCTCAAGAAACAAGAAAGGTCTCAGGTATACAACCTAACCCTACACCTAAAGGAGCTGGAGAAAGAACAAGAAAGAAAGCCTAAACCCAGCAGGAGAAGAGAAATCATAAAGATCAGAGCAGAAATCAATGAAATAGAAACCAAAAAAACAATAGAACAAATCAAGGAAACGAGGAGCTGGTTCTTTGAAAGAATTAATAAGATCGATAAGCCCCTGGCCAGACTTATCAAAAAGAAAAGAGAAAGGACCCAAATCAATAAAATCATGAATGAAAGAGGAGAGATCACAACTAACACCAAAGAAATACAGACAATTATAAGAACATACTATGAGCAACTCTACGCCAACAAATTGGACAATCTGGAAGAAATGGATGCATTCCTAGAGACATAAACTACCACAACTGAACCAAGAAGAAATAGAAAGCCTGAACAGACCCATAACCAGTAAGGAGATTGAAACAGTCATCAAAAATCTCCAAACAAACAAAAGCCCAGGGCCAGATGGCTTCCCGGGGGAATTCTACCAAACATTTAAAGAAGAACTAATTCCTATTCTCCTGAAACTGTTCCAAAAAATAGAATTGGAGGGAAAACTTCCAAACTCATTTTATGAGGCCAGCATCACCTTCATCCCAAAACCAGACAAGGATCCCATCAAAAAAGAGAACTACAGACCAATATCCTTGATGAACACAGATGCAAAAATTCTCGCCAAAATACTAGCCAATAGGATTCAACAGTACATTAAAAGGATTATTCACCACGACCAAGTGGGATTTATTCCAGGGCTGCAAGGTTGGTTCAACATCCGCAAATCAATCAATGTGATACAACACATTAATAAAAGAAAGAACAAGAACCATATGATACTCTCCATAGATGCGGAAAAAGCATTTGACAAAGTACAGCATCCCTTCCTGATCAAAACTCTTCAAAGTGTAGGGATAGAGGGCACATACCTCAATATTATCAAAGCCATCTATGAAAAACCCACCGCAAATATCATTCTCAATGGAGAAAAACTGAAAGCTTTTCCGCTAAGGTCAGGAACACGGCAGGGATGTCCGTTATCACCACTGCTATTCAACATAGTACTAGAAGTCCTAGCCTCAGCAATCAGACAACAAAAGGAAATTAAAGGCATCCAAATCAGCAAAGAAGAAGTCAAACTATCACTCTTCGCAGATGATATGATACTCTATGTGGAAAACCCAAAAGACTCCACTCCAAAACTGCTAGAACTTGTACAGGAATTCAGTAAAGTGTCAGGATATAAAATCAATGCCCAGAAATCAGTTGCATTTCTCTACACCAACAACAAGACAGAAGAAAGAGAAATTAAGGAGTCCATCCCATTTACAATTGCACCCAAATCTATAAGATACCTAGGAATAAACCTAACCAAAGAGACTAAGAATCTATACACAGAAAACTATAAAGTACTCATGAAAGAAATTGAGGAAGACACAAAGAAATGGAAAAATGTTCCATGCTCCTGGATTGGAAGAATAAATATTGTGAAAATGTCTATGCTACCTAAAGCAATCTACACATTTAATGCAATTCCTATCAAAGTACCATCCATTTTTTTCAAAGAAATGGAACAAATAATCCTAAAATTTATATGGAACCAGAAAAGACCTCGAATAGCCAAAGGAATATTGAAAAAGAAAGCCAAAGTTGGTGGCATCACAATTCCGGACTTCAAGCTCTATTACAAAGCTGTCATCATCAAGACAGCATGGTACTGGCACAAAAACAGACACATAGATCAATGGAACAGAATAGAGAGCCCAGAAATAGACCCTCAACTCTATGGTCAACTAATCTTCGACAAAGCAGGAAAGAATGTCCAATGGAAAAAAGACAGCCTCTTCAACAAATGGTGTTGGGAAAATTGGACAGCCACATGCAGAAAAATGAAATTGGATCATTTCCTTACACCACACACGAAAATAGACTCAAAATGGATGAAGGATCTCCATGTGAGAAAGGAATCCATCAAAATCCTTGAGGAGAACACAGGCAGCAACCTCTTTGACCTCAGCCGCAGCAACATCTTCCTAGGAACATCGCCAAAGGCAAGGGAAGCAAGGGCAAAAATGAACTATTGGGATTTTATCAAGATCAAAAGCTTTTGCACAGCAAAGGAAACAGTTAACAAAACCAAAAGACAACTGACAGAATGGGAGAAGATATTTGCAAATGACATATCGGATAAAGGGCTAGTGTCCAAAATCTATAAAGAACTTAGCAAACTCAACACCCAAAGAACAAATAATCCAATCAAGAAATGGGCAGAGGACATGAACAGACATTTCTGCAAAGAAGACATCCAGATGGCCAACAGACACATGAAAAAGTGCTCCACATCACTCGGCATCAGGGAAATACAAATCAAAACCACAATGAGATACCACCTCACACCAGTCAGAATGGCTAAAATTAACAAGTCAGGAAATGACAGATGCTGGCGAGGATGCGGAGAAAGGGGAACCCTCCTACACTGTTGGTGGGAATGCAAGCTGGTGCCACCACTCTGGAAAACAGCATGGAGGTTCCTCAAAATGTTGAAAATAGAACTACCCTATGACCCAGCAATTGCACTGCTGGGTATTTACCCTAAAGATACAAACGTAGTGATCCGAAGGGGCACGTGCACCCGAATGTTTATAGCAGTAATGTCTACAATAGCCAAACTATGGAAAGAACCTAGATGTCCATCAACAGACGAATGGATAAAGAAGATGTGGTATATATACACAATGGAATACTATGCAGCCATCAAAAGAAATGAAATCTTGCCATTTGCGACGATGTGGATGGAACTAGAGGGTATCATGCTTAGCGAAATAAGTCAATCGGAGAAAGACAACTGTCATATGATCTCCCTGATATGAGGGAGAGGAGATGCAACATGGGGGGTTAAGGGGGTAGGAGAAGAGTAAATGAAACAAGATGGGATTGGGAGGGAGACAAACCATAAGTGACTCTTAATCTCACAAAACAAACTGAGGGTTAATGGGGGGAGGGAGGTTGGGGGGGGGGTGGGATTATGGACATTGGGGAGGGTTTGTGCTATGGTGAGTGCTGTGAAGTGTGTAAACCTGGTGATTCACAGACCTGTACCCCTGGGGATAAAAATATATTATATGTTTATAAAAAATAAAACTAAAAAAAAAAATTCACTAAACAAGATGAAGAGCAGATTTGAGATGCGAGAATAAAGAATCGATGAACTTGAAGACTGATCAGAGGAATGATCTATTTCCTCTCCCATCCTCCCACTCCCCCCCTAAAAAAAAAAAAAGGCAAAAAATAAGACTGAATGAGGAGGAATAAAGCCTTAAAAACCTGCAATACTATAGCAAGTGGTCCAACTCATATATCACTGATTAGGATATATAATAGCTACTTCGATTATCTGTTTAGAAGTTTCTTATAAAATATACCTACTTATCTACCTGCAAGTCAATGCTGACATATAAACCCAAAAGAAATTCAAACATATGCCCACAAAAAGATTTGCACAAGAATGTACTTTGCAGCTATATTCATAATAATAAAATAATTGAAACAATATTAATCACCACCAATGGAACTGATTAATTGTGGTATACTTATGAAATATACTACTTAGATGTAAAAAAATAAATGAATGATTTGTGCAAGAAGACAGCCAAATCTCCTAAGTATCATATTAAATAAAAGAATCCCCATATAAAAATGAATGCACTATATAATTCCATCTATGAAGTTCTAGGTCGCAGAAGAAGTCTACGTGGGTAAAAATTAGGGTAACTGTTAGCTCTCAAGGTGAAGGGGATTGTTTAGAATGAGGCACAGGGGATTTCTATGGTGATACCTTGAAAAGAATAAGGGTGAAACAAGTGTAATTATTTGCCAAATTCATCGAATTACTCAGGTATGATCTCTGTATTTTACTCTGTAGTTTTACATGATTTATTTAAATTCCAGAAATTAAGGAATATTTGTGATATTTCTTTTTATTTATTTCTTCTTAGGAAAATTAAATTGCATGAACTATTTTTTGGTTCCATTAGTCATTTTCTTTAATTATTAAAACATTGAGATTAGAAACTATAGGAAATCAGAGTATTTTTGAATAATCTCAAGTGATTATAATAATCTCAAAGTGAATCATTTTTTGTATTTGGCAAAATTTAAGTTAGATACATCTTTATAGTTAACGGGCTTCACAAATCCTCAGTTTAAATAAGGAAGTAAAGGGTCTCTGCTCGATAATGATGTAATAGTCTATTGTAAGCCACTAATATATTTGAAGGTAATGAAAATAAATTTTCTTAAATAAAATCTGTATTTCTGTTTTCTATTAATTCAGATTATTGCATTAGTTACATAGCTCAAGTTATTAAGGTAATGCTTTTTGATTGGTATAACAAGGATTTATTATATTTTCATTCCTATCACATTTCACTACCTCGAACCTTTTCTAGACATGTTACATAGATCTAAATAAGTAGGCACTTGTATTAATGCTGTTTCATTTGTGTTCTTACATAACACAAAGTATGGTGCTGAATAAAAAGTGGAGGTAAGATTAAATGTAAGATCACCAAAGATGTTGTTAATTTCAAGTAGATGAATAGGGATCTGTGTACTATGGAAGTGCAGCCCTCAACAATATTTTCTTTCTTTTTTTTTTTTTAATTTTTATTTACTTGACAGACACAGTGAGAGAGGGAACACAAGCAGGGGGAGTGGGAGAGGGACAAGCAGACTCCTGGCAGAGCAGGGAGCCTGAAGGGGGCTTGATCCCAGGACCCTGGGACCATGATCTGAGCTGAAGGGATGCACTTAATGACTGAGCCAAGGAGGCACCCCAACAATATTTCCTTTTCCACTCTTTTTTAACTTTTAACATGGAGATAACTTTTTAAAAAAGAAAAATTCAGGGCCCCTGGGTGGTACAGCCAGTTAAGCCTTGGACTCTCGATTTTGCTTCAGGTCATGATCTCAGGGTCTTGAGATGGAGCCCCACCTGAGACTCTAAGCTCAGTGAGGCATCTGCTAGAGTCGCTCTCTCTCTCCTTCTGCCCCACGCCACACATATGCATGCACGCACACTCTCTCTGTCTCAAATAAATAAATAAATCTTTTTAAAAATAAAAGGGAAGAAAGAAACTCAACTTAAAATTAGTTCTAGATACATTTAACTCATGAGATTCAGGTAATGATTAAGTTATGTGCTATTTTCTTTTAGTCATGAAAAAGATGGTAAATATCTTTATCGTGTCCAGACAGGTTGAAAACATAGAACTGCCTGTCACTTAATAACTACGCCAGTTAAGGGGGAAAAGGTTCAGTTTTCTGAATCTTGAAAAGATATTTTGCTGAAAAGATTTTAGGGACACCTGGGTGGCTCAGTCACTAAAGCCTCTGCCTTCGGCTCAGGTCATGATCCCAGGGTCCTGGGATGAAGCCCCACATTGGGCTCCCTGCTCAACGGAGAGGCTGCTTCTCCCTCTGCCCGTGGCTCCCACTACATGTTCTCTCTCTCTCTGACAAATAAATAAAATATTTTAAAAAGTATTTTAACATTATAATTTTATAGAATGCATGAGAAATACTATGTATAATACAGGCGCCTGACAAAGAAGAGGCTTGTACATATGTAACTACATAAATATAAAACTTTTCATTCTTATTACATTTACTGTTATGGCCCATCCAGAGGAGGACACAATACAGAGGGTCCCACACATTCTCATTTCATGGCCCCCTGAGCATCTCAGAAGCCCTACAGCAAAGCAAACATCTGTTTCTTCATTAAGTAGATGACACTAAACAACTTAATAATATTCATGTCATAACATTTAGTATTTTAAAATATAATACAGATGAGGGATGCCTGGTGGCTCAGTCAGTTAAGCATCTACCTTCAGCTCAGGTTGTGATTCCAGGGTCCTGGGATCAAGCCTCACCTTGGGCTTCCTGCTCAGCGGGAAGTCTGCTTCTCCCTCTCCCTCCATCCCCCACCCCTTACCCCCACTTGTCCTTGCTCTCTTGCTCTCTCTCTCTCTCAAATAAATAAATAAAATCTTTAAAAATATATATAATACAGATGAATTAAACACAAAATAATAATTCACTTTCACTCTGAAAAAATCCCAATAACTGAAATATGAGATGTGGGCATTCGCAACTTCTCAAACCTCAGAAACAGACTGTACAACATTGTCCCCATTTCTTAGTTCACATCAATTTGTGCATAGCAACTACCAAAATTCGGCTTTGTAAAGATATACTCTAATCAAAAGAATGTAGCATGGTCTAATGTTGAAATTATGAAATATCTCAAGCCAGCAGCCTATACAGTGTTCAACATGCTGGTATCACTGTGATTCTTTATAATTTAAAAAGATATCACTGTGCCCCATGAGTTTGCCATCATGGCTTTTGGCACTTTGTCAAACAGTTTGGGGGATTGTGCATATCAATAAAAATAAAACAATAAAAACTTCTGATTATAAAGTACAAATTGAAGGAACATTCTCTGGAATTAGTATGAGAAAATATGTAACATATGAACAAGTATTAGACTGAGAAATTAGTAATTAATGAGTTAGTAATTGCCCCAAAGAGAGAATGAATAAAATATAGTTTTTTTTTACTTTCATGAGACTTAGAGCAATTAGGAGAACTGCAAACCAGAAACAAGGCTGCCACACTGGAAAAAAAAAAAAAAGTGTTTTATAAACACAGAATGTTACTTTAAGATTTTACCACATAATATAAATGTTTGACAAGCAATAATCCTGAAAATTCCATGACTTACTCCCACATTTTGAAAAGAATTTCTAATGATTCCCTGAACTACCTTCAGCTCAAGAAATAGATGTAATAACCCTTTAAGATATTTCCCTTACAGAAACACACAACAAGATTATAAAATACGATTGGGAGATGATTGGGAAATGGCATCAATTTTTTATAAACGCTTTCAGGGAAAAATATATAGTTTATATAAAAATGAGTATGATATTTTCTTAGAGTGAAAATGGTAACAGATGTAGTTTGTGCTGATCCTATGATGTAAAATTGTGATTATAAGAAATAAATACATCAGAGTACAAATATTCTCCAGCATGAGATTTGACTATGTGCCTTAGGAGTTTGTAGCCTATGCGTTAGACCAAGTGAAGATTATAGTGGTCCACAATCCTTCACTGATAATTCTAAATAAGACAGAAAGGCTCTGTGGAAATTTGGTGTTAAAACTTTTTGAGGAAGGGGTTGCCTGGGTGGCTCAGTGGGTTAAAGCCTCTGCCTTCAGCTCAGGTCATGATCCCAGGCTCCTAGGATCGAGCCCCACATCGGGCTCTCTGCTCAGCAGGGAGCCTGCTTCCTCCTCTGTCTCTCTCTGCCTGCCTCTCTGCTTACTTGTGATCTCTCTCTCTCTCTCTGTGTCAAATAGATAAATAAAATAAAATAAAACAAAACTCTTAAAAAAAAAAAACACTTTTTGAGGAAGGAATCTGTGTCTACAGTCAAGATGGAATAACAGAGACCAATTTACCTTCCTGCCTAAAACAAACCAAAAGTTCTAACCAGGGTTGTTGTACCTTTTTTTCTTTGATGGCTGTTCATTGTTTGGTTGTATATTTTTTGTCAACATTCCATGACAATCTGACGACAATCTTTCATTGGTTTACTTACATATTAAAAATGACAAAAAAATCACCATCATTCATCTAAATTTCTTTTTTTTTAACCTTTTTTTTTTTGGAAGATTTTATTTATTTATTTGACAGAGAGAGATCACTAGGCTGGGAGCATGACCTGAGCCGAAGCCGTGTAGCCAACTGAGCCACCCAGGCGTCCCAGGAATCTCCTTTTCATAGAACTTACAAACTATCCCAAGGGGAAAAAAAGAACAAATAATAATCAAATACCTGTAATCAGAGCTTATAAATATGGAATCTAGGGTCCAAGAACGGTCTCCTGAGGAGGTTACATTCACACTGAATACAGAAAGATGAGTCATACACACCTTAACAAAAAAAGGAGAGAAAAGAGAGAAAATGGAATCGGGCATGACAAAATTAAATAAAAGTTATGAGTGAGTTTTGAGAGCTTTTAATTGAGTTGAAATATTATTTTTAACTTTAATTACTATATAATTACTTGTAGGTAGGATTGTCAATCCCAGAGTAAAAATAGGGAGAAAACAAAGTTTAACCATCACAAATATATGCGTAGGCGCTTGGTTACAAGAGATCAATGAAAAATACTACTAGAATTTTAAAATTTAGAAAATGTTCTTTCTTGCCTCTCCAAATTCCAATTAATAATTCAATGTGGGGTGGGGGTGCCTGGGTGGCTCAGTCAGTTGAGCACCTGCCTTCAGTTCAGGTCATGATCTCAGGGTCCTGGGATCAAGCCCCACATCAGGCTCCCTGCTTGGCAGGAAGCCTGCTTCTCCCTCTTCCTCTATTGCTCCCCATGCTTGTGTTCTCTCTCTCAAATAAATAAATAAAATCTTTAAAATAAATAATTCACTGGAGGAAAAGATAGCTTATAATAACTTTTGAAGAAAGGAGAGTAAAAAAACTACATTTGCCTGTATTATTTTGAATATTCAGAAATCAGTCTTAAGAAGCTCTAAGAAAAACAGTAATTAATAAAATGAGAACATTTAAAAATCTAGCATAAATATTAGCACAAAATAAATGGCTCTTAAAATTTTTCGTCTCTTAATTCAGTATAATCTTCAATATATCATCAGCATGAATTTAAAATTTTGAAGAATGCAACCATAAAACTGGCATAAAACTGAAGGAAATTATATTATCTACCTTAGCAATAATTAAGGTATATATGTATAAATAGATATATATAAAAATGTAGACATAAATGTTTGTGTATTCATTATATATGTATATCTATATATATTCACTTTATATATTCATATATATGTATATTCACTTCAAGTACACTTGTTTTCTATATACTAACCAATTAGTTTTCCTTTAAAGTCTGGGTAAGCCTGCATGGAAACCAATACAAAGACCTTCTTTTTGTTTGCTTCTTGAGCACAGTTATGAAACCAGTTTTTAAACGTAAAAATACAAAACAAACAAAAACAAATGGCCTTTAACTGAGAAAAAAAAAACTAGAAATATTTCAGACTATAATCAGATTCATGTCCTGTTTGAACATTGACAGGTATTGTAAAGAGACACTTGGTTGCCAAACTGTGGAAGGAACCAAGATGCCCTTCAACAGACAAATGGATAAGGAAGATGTGGTCCATATATACAGTGGAGTATTATGCCTCCATCAGAAAGGACGAATACCCAACTTTTGTATCAACATGGATGGGACTGGAGGAGATTATGCTGACTGAAATCAGTCAAGCAGAGAGAGTCAATTATCATATGGGTTCACTTACTTGTGGAGCATAAGGAATAACATGGAGGACATTGGGAGAAGAAAAGGAGAAGGGAGTCGGGGGGAAATTGGAGGGGGAGATGAACTATGAGAGACTGCGGACTCCGAGAAACAAACTAAGGGTTTTGGAGGGGAGAGAGGGAGGGGATTGGGGGACCCTGGTGCTGGGTATTGTGGAGGGCACGTATTGCATGGAGCACTGGGTGTGGTGCATAAACAATGAATTTTGGAACACTGAAAAAAAATAAAATTAAATTTAAAAAAAAAAGAGGCACTTGGTCTGGAAGACTCTTCAGTAATGAACAGCAAATTACTAGAGTATGGAATAGAAAAAAGAGTGATAATAGATACTCAAATTCAGTTCCACACTCTTTTTCAATAAATTTCCCTATATACTAAGGTACGGATGAGAAATTGCCTTAAGTGCAAACCCTTCAGAAACGTACTTCCTGAATTGAAGCACAACGCTTAGCTCAAAATTTTCTAAGACCAGTTGATCACAGTACAAGATTGTCTTTTGAAAGTAAAGATAGCCCACCGGAACAAATTTACCACCACTCCGAATGCTCTGACAGGGGAGTATCAAAGAAAACTATCACCTACTTTATTTTATTTTAAAGATTTTATTTATGTATTTGAGAGAGAGCGAGAAAAAGAGCATGAGCAGAGGGGAGAGGCACAGGCACAAGGAGAAGCAGGCTCCCCGCTGAGCAGGGAACCTGAAAGGGGCTCAATCCCAGGACCCTGGGATCATGATCTGAGCCAAAGACAGACCCTTAACTGACCGAGCCACCCAGGCACGCCCACTGCTCACTTAACACTTAGAAATGGAATACCATGAGCCAAGCTTATTGCCAAACATCCAGGAAAACTGAATGGAGCCAGCAGGCATGCAAAGGAGCCTACAATGATCAAGTATCGGGATATTTGCCACACGAAAAACAACAATGGCAAGACCTTTCAATCCACAAAGATAAAGTTTTTAAGGTAAATAGTGATGTATAAAAATTAGGAATACAGTTAACAAAGGCTCACCTAAGAAATTGTTGAAATATTTCAAACAGGCATTCTTTTTTTTTTTTTTTTAAGATTTTATTTATTTATTTGACAGAGAGACAGATCACAAGTAGGCAGAGAGGCAGGCAGAGAGAGAGGAAGAAGCAGGCTCCCTGCCGAGCAGAGAGCCGGATGCGGGACTCGATCCCAGGACCCTGGGATCACGACCCAAGCTGAAGGCAGAGGCTTTAACCCACTGAGCCATCCAGGCACCCCTCAAAGAGGCATTCTTCAAAAATTCTAAAATTCTAAAAAAAGATCCAGTAACTTAAAGGAAAGCATCAGTCACTACCAGAGAGCGAATTCATTAAAATTCAATTCCTGATGTTTGCCATTTTTAAGGTCAAAGTGCCTAGGAGAAAAAAATTCACCTCTCCTTCCAACGAATAGACCTCCCTTTTTTTCAAGTAGGATGATTTAGAAATAATTCCAGGTGTGAGTTATGCCAAAACACCTGCAATAATTCTACAGCATGGGGTTTGGGCCCACTATCAGAGTACTGAACTCATAGGTCCAATGCCCCAAGTCTACATTTCTTCGGGGCTATGAATACTATTAATACTACGATTCCTTTGGTAGGGTTTCTCCTATATGACACAACTATTTCTATAAAATGTTAATGCCTTCCTGTTAAAATGAAAAATTGTGTTATGGATTAAAGTCTGTGCACTGAGTTTAAATGAGAGCGATCAGGAGTGCTGCGCTTTCACAGATGGTACCTGTACAAGAATGGGAGCCCCGCTCTGTGTTGAAGGGTAATCTGCCTGAGGTGATAGAAAAATACATCAGGCTGACAGAAGCTAAGCGATAAGTAATAGATTTTGTTATGAAGAGAAGATACCGTTTCCTTGTATACACTTCTCAACTAGGTTAGTGAATGCTACATTAGTAGGGGAAAAAATAATTTGCTGTTTGATGTAGCTAGTGGGATTGTCAAACCCAGACAGATAAAAGTCAGAGTCAGGGGTTCATTAGAGCCCTTTCTAGAAAGCACATTACCAAAACATTTCTGTAAAATAAATAACTATATTTTTAAAAGACCTTATAAATACAGTCAAGGTAGTTTTTTCCTCTTCTGTGTACAGTTTGTTCAGAGAAAGGAAGTTAATTAGCACATACGGAACATCTACTAAGAACCGGAAACTGTTAAGTGCTTCACATAATCTGTCACTTGACTCTCTAAAGAAATCTTATAGGTAAATATTATATTCTCTCCAAAGATCAGGAAGTAGGCATCACTTATTCCACCTCTTACTAAGCCAATTCTCCAAGAAGTCTTACGTACTGGGCATGGAGCTAACTTCTAAGGGTCATGTGGTGAGTAGTATGGGTACAGTCTCTTGGCCTCATGGGGTTTACACCTGTCAGTGAAGAAATACATCATATAAATTGTTGTTTTAAATTTGTTTTTTTTTTAAGATTTTTTATTTTATTTATTTATTAGAGAGAGAGAGAGAGAGAGAGAGCATGAGCACAGGCAGACAGAGTGGTAGACAGAGACAGAGGGAGAAGCAAGCTCCCCGCTGAGCAAGGAGCCCGATGTGGGACTCGATCCCAGGACGCTGGGATCACGACCTGAGCCGAAGGCAGCCGCTTAACCAACTGAGCCACCCAGGCGTCCCTAAATTTGTTTTTTTTAATAACAGCTTTGCATACTATGACAATTTTTTAAATTATAAAAACATTTTTTATTTTATTTATTTTTTTCTCACCATGTATATGCCCTCTCTACTGACCATCATCCAGCCATATTATGACAATGTTAATAAAAAATATGACAAAAGCAGATACAAAGATGACCTGATTTTATTCAGGGACTGTGGAAAATTCTTCCAGAGAAAATAACTTTATGACTCAGAAGATTAACTTGTCCTAAGTTGTAGAGCAGCTTGTGGAAGAAACACCATTTGACTTTGTCAGTCTGATACCACAGTCTATCTACTTCACTGTCATGTGTTGTAATATTTAGTTAGTTAGATAGCCAATTAGTTGGCTATTCAGAAAGAGTTCGTGTGCATTTGCTGTATAAGTGTCTGTACAGAATCCATGTCCAGGAGGATATCATATGTGCCTTAACCACAAAGGAAATAACAGGCACTGAAAGGACCTTGCTCCATCACCCACTAGTGGAGAATCCAAGGAGCACCTCAGAAGTAATCTAGACCAATGGCAATGGGCCAAGAACTAGCAACCCCAGACAGTCCTCTTTTCCTGTCAGGTCCCTTTGCACTGATGTTGGGTGACCTCAAGCCACATAGTTCAAAGCAGCAACCGACAGCTAGACTTCAGCTGCATACTTTCCTCCTATAGTAGCCTGTCTTCCATTCATCCATGACCTCAACCAAGTCTCCCAATTTGTCAGATCTGACTCAGTGTGATAACAGGTGTGCTTTGGCCCATTAATTCTGTAGATGTGTTTCCTCTCTGACACCTGCGACCTGCTGCCTTCACTGGGGCACTGGGGCTCATGCCCTGCACCTTTCCTTATCAGGCCCAGCCCAAATATGAGTGACCCAGAACAAACGTACAGATAGCGGCCCACATACGATAGTCCAATATTCAAAGTATATATGTCTCCAGCCCATAAACCAAGTCAGCTAAATCCAAAGTCAATCTGTAGCACTTCCTTTCAGACCCACTATGTGTTAAGTTCATTTGTCTAAGTTTGAAAACTGTTTTAATCTTGCCACTGAATGAGTTTTGATGTGGGAAACAAAGGCAGAAGAAAAATTATGAAATTTCCTTACTACTTAGAGCCCACTGACAAGGTCTTGAAACAGGCAGAGTGACACTCCTCTAGGGACTCAACTGCCTTGATGTTGATATCAACTGCCTTGATGTTGACACTTCGCTAAGGGCAAAAGGCCTAGCCTAAGGTCAGTCCTAGCCTGACCCCTAGGACCATGTAAGTCTACATTAACATATAAAAATATCTTTGGAAACTTCTTTTATCTCTACTCCCCCAAGATACATGTTGGCAATCATCCCCCAAGCATATGGCCCACCAATATACATCTGAAGGGTCTCATGACTCGGGTTTTATTAGACAGTAATAAATGACTTTTTCCCAATAATGGCTTGCCCCCTCAAGGTCTGGAAACCTTGGATCCAAAACTCCTTAGCTCTCCCCAACCCCCTCCTGACTTGAAAGTATACAACAGGCCACTCCTCATGTCATGACCCCAGTGCAGCTCTTTCTACCCTTGGGTCCTGTCCCCACACTTTAATAAATCACCTTTTTGCACCAAAGACTCCTCAAGAATTATTTTTAGGCTGTCAGCTTTGAACTCTAACATCTTTCCTACATCAAGTTTCATCTAATGGAAGTATTAGCTGACATTTTAGATGACAGTATTAATTAACACATTAGAAGACTAGTTTAATGCCTCCTCAAACACAGTAACTGAATTTTATATAATTCAGGCCAGTGTAAAACCAAATGGCTATAGCCAAAATGATATAGAAACGTGGCATAGAATTTACGCTGCTCCTCGGTGGGGGAATCTTTTTTCGCTTTAACTCAGCTTTGAGCTTACTTTTCTTACTAGAAGAGCAAATTTAAATTTCACCCACTGCCAGGATCAAGGCACAGCAGCAGGGGATGTGATGGGGAGGAGGAGAAAGGCCAGAGGGTGAGGCCTGCAAGAGAAGCACCTTCGAGGGGCCAAGGAGATAGCATCAGGGATTTGACAAATGCTGTGACTTTGAATAACACAATTCAAGAAGAAGTAACGTTGAAAAACCTTAACTTTAAATAATGATGTGCAGAGAGAGACATCTCTATAACCAGTAAATAATGCTCCTTTTACCAAGAAAATACAGTACTGGGCAGTCTGACAAGGGTCCGAAACAACATACAACACCCCAAAGAGGAACAACTTTATGTTAAATATATAACATATAAAATATAACACTAGCACACTAGCACACTATAGCACACTAGAGAATATCCCTTTAGCCACAGTGGGTCAGTTCTTAGCAGAAAATATTATGTGAAGACTGGCCTATCTCTATAATATTTTAAATGTTTGTACAAAATCACATATAGCCATAAAATAAACCATATCCAATTTTCATTCCAGTGGCAGCATTCATGTGTATAGGTGTTTTCAACTTCTTCTTTTATTTATGATGAGTATTTATGACTACGATTGAAAACTGGATTTAAATTAGCACAAATAGTTATTTCAATAAGCATTCTCATGCATGGAGTGTGCAGACAAAATAAACACTTCTCTTTAAAGATTGTGAAATTGGCCAGGCTTCTTCCCTGTGGATTTGCTACACCTGACATTAGCATATCATACTCCATTTCAACTAATTTATTCCGGGAGAGGCCCTGTTAATAGGCCTCTTATGTTGTGTTTACATATTAATAATAGTAGTAATAACTGATCTGAGAAATGAGACTGCTTTTTCAAACAGCCACTGAGAAGGTCTTATATAAGGAAATCATCACAAAAATTACAAATCCAAATGCTGAACAAGGGTGAAAGCCAGGCAGCATACACATTTCTTTAAAGAAAGCAATACAAAAAAGAAGAAGAAGAAGAAGAAGAAGAAGAAGAAGAAGAAGAAGAAAAAGAAGCTAAACATGCCAAAGAAAAGTACTTTCTTTCCTATTTCTATGCTAATTTAGGGGGTTTACATAATAAAATAAACAGCGTCAACAAGGTGTTTCCTTCATAAAAGACAGCCACCTCAGTACCTGCAAGAGACTACAGATTTAAAGACTTATCTTGCACAGATTTTTGATGACAACAGCATTTTGTATTTCAACAAATTTTAAGTTCACAGTTGTATCCTTAATGATTTTGCCAGTGAAAATGTGCTGCTCAAAGGTAATTAAAACCTGCTTCTCTGAATATTATTTTTTTATACAAGGATGCTACAGATCCAGACAAAGCCACTGGATGGCTGCGTTTGAGACCTTTCGTTTCATAATAAAATAATTTTTGAAAAGGAGAAAAGATAGAATATCCCAATATAATGAAATTCTCTGAAGGAAAATTCTACAGAGACAACTGATATTTAATTTAGTGAATCCTGTTAATTGCTTATCTTTAAAGTTTGAACTATAATTGTAATACATGAGATACAAATTGAAATCTTAAGCAACTGCTGAAGGGATACTTTGATTCAATGAAGTAGAAATTTAAGCAACTTAATCTTCAAATGTTGGAATAAGATTATTTAAATATAGTAAGTATCTAACTGTACATGTTTGCCACCCAAGTTACCAGAAATGTGGAAGTCAAAAATTGCTAGGCATTTGTATTTTTTTTTTAATGTAGTCTCTCCTTTCCACTGAAAAAAACGATAGCAATTTAAACTATGATTGCAGTTGGGGAAAAGCTGTTGAGTACAATTTGCATCATAGATAGAAAACATGTAATTAGAGATACCCAGAGAGAATTGCTGACAGGTCATCTGTCTGTGTTAGGTTGATGGTCATTTAGAGGAGTGAATCTTGCATGATACGGGTTATTAGTAAGATGTTTTATTTACATCATTTGTATTGGAACTAAATAAAAAGTGGAACAGATAACTTAAACCCACAGAAAGGTGAACCTCCATATTGCATTACATCTGTTCTTTAACCTAACAAGTAACAGTCAGGGTACGATTTCCAAACTGTTAACCTTATCACAAAAATTAACTGTTATATGTTGTGTGTGAAAGATAACTCCATATGAGGCCCATTAATGGACTCTTCTCCCAATCCCATCACTTCTATCCTAGTCTTGTGTTCTCACTCTTCTGGGATGTCACTCCTATAATGCTTTCAACTGCTGTCAGTTTTCCATTGGCTCTCACATCAAGATCCCCATCTCCATGCCCTGAGATCCTGGAGCATACATCCAATGGCTCGGTGCATGTTTCCATCTGCTTTTGATACAAACACCTTAAGCCTTTCTGCCCCCAAGTCAGTCCCCCTCCACCATTTCCCAACCATTTCTGCCTTCAGTGCTCCCATCCTGCCATCTACTCATTTATTCTTGAATCATCTTTGACATATACCCCCTATTTTCTCTTCACATGTAATCTACTGCCAGGGTCTTTCAGATCTACCTCCAGGATGTACCTCGATGACATTTTCTTCATACCACCTGCATGATGACATTCCTTGTCTGAGCTATTATCAGCATTTGGCCACACAGGTGTGATGCAGCCCTCCTGCTCCTTTCCAAGCCATCCTCCACAATTAAGCCAGAAAAATACCTCATGATACAATGCCCTCATGAGTGCTTGAAAACCTGAACTGCTTCTAATTAATCTTGTGTGAGATCTGGAGGATATGAGTCATTCTCTCAAAAGTCATGGTCGGTCAGATAAGGTGACAAACAAAAGCAAAGGTGTCTAGCAGGCCTCAGATCATGCTCTCTTCTCTGTTTCATGTACATTTTAACCACCTTCTGGCCCTATTGACCAAGAACAGCCCCAGGTTCTCTACCAGGTCCTTGGATGTGTACCTATAGGAGAAGCAGCTACACAGAGACAATGGGTTCCCATAACCCTCCCTCCAATCTTCCCTTTTTTGTCCCATCTACGGTGGTTGGACCAGGTTGACTTCTCATATTTTCCCATTATTCAACTACTAAAAGACCAAAAAAAAAAAAAAAAGGCAAATCTTAAAATCAGCAAGGGAAAAATGAAAGATGATGTGATGAACAGGGGAATGATGAGCAAATAAGTAGCTTTTTTCTGACAAGAAGCCATTTGCCTCGTTGGTTAGGTTTATTCCTAGGTATCTTATGGTTTTTGGTGTAATTGTAAATAGGATCAACTTCTTAATTTATCTTTCTTCTGTCTCATTGTTAGTGTACAGAAACACTCATGAAAGAAATTGAGGAAGACACAAAGAAATGGAAAAATGGTCCATGCTCATGGATTGGAAGAACAAATGTTGAAGTGTCTATGCTGCATAGAGCAATCTAGACATGCAATGTAATCCTTATCAAAATACCATCAGCTGGAACAAATAATCCTAAAATTTGTATGGAACCAGAAAAGACCCCGAATAGCCAAAGGAATGTGGAAAAAGAAAACCATAGCTGGTCGCATCACAGTGCTGGACTTCAAGCTCTATTACAAAGCTGTCATCATCAAGACAGTATGGTACTGGCACAAAAACGGACATATCAATGGAACAGAATAGAGAGCCCAGAAATGGACCCTCAACTCTATGGTCAACTGATCTCCAACTAAGCAGGAAAGAAGATCCAATGAAAAAAAGAGACTCTTCAACAAATGTTGTTGGGAAAATTGGACAGTCACATGCAGAAGAATGTAACTGGACCTTTTGCTCATGCCATACATAAAAATAGACACAAAATAGATGAAAAACCTAAATGCGAAACAGGAATCCATCAAAATCCTAGAGAAGAACACAGGCAGCAAACTCTTTGACCTCAGCCACAGCAACTTCTTCTTAGACATGTCTCCAAAGGCAAGAGAAACAAAGGCAAATTGAACATTAGGACTTCATTGAGATAAAAAGCTTTCACACAGCAAAGGATACAGTTGACACAAACAAAAGACAACCCACAGAATGGGAGAAGATAGCTGCAAATGTCTTATCAGATAAAGGGCTAGTATCCAAAATCTATAAAGTATTTATCAAACTCAACACCCAAAGAACAAACAATCCAATCAAGAAATGGCAGAAGACATTTCTGCACGGAAGACATCCAAAGGGCCAACAGATATATGAGAAAACACTCAACATTACTTGGCATCACAGAAATATAAATCAAAACCACAATGAGATACCACCCCACACTAGTCAAAATGGCTAAAATTAACAAGTCAGGAAATGACAGATGTTAGCGAGAATGCAGAGAAAGGGGAACCCTCGTACGCTGTTTCTGGGAATACAAGCTGGGCAGCCATTCTGGAAAACAGTATGAAAGTTCCCCACAAGTTGAAAATAGACCTACCCCATGACCCAGCAATCGTACTAGTAGGTATTTACCCCAAAGAAACAAATGTAGTGATTCAAAGGGGCAACTGCACCCCAACGTTTATAGCAGCAATGTCCACAATAGCCAAACTATGGAAAGAGTCCAGATGTCCATCAACAGATGAATAGATTAAAAAAAGATGTGATACACATACACATACACACACACACACACACACACACACACACACACACCAAGGAATATTACTCAGCCATCAAAACAAATAAAATCTTGCCATTTGCAAAAATGAAGATGGAACTAGAGGGTATCATGCTAAGTGAAATAAGTCAATCAGGGAAAGACAATTATCATATGATCTCACTCATATGTGTAATTTAAGAAACAAAACAGGCTCATCGGGAAGGGAGGGAAAAATGAAACAAGATGAAATCAGAGAGTGAGACAAATCATGAGAGACTCTAAGTCATAGGAAAAAAACTCAGGGTTGCTGGAAGGGAGGGGATGGAGGGATGGGGTAACTGAGTGATGGACATTAAGGAGGGCAGGTGAAGTAATGAGCACTGGCTATTATATAGGACCAATGAATCACTGAACTCTACCTTTGAAACTAATAATACATTATATGTTAATTAACTGAATTTAAATTGGAAAAAAGAAAGCAGAAATTGAAAGAAGAAGAAGAAGAAAAAAAAAAGAAACCATGGATGTCAGTTTAGAGTGGAACAACAACTGTAAAATGTTGAGAGGGGTATCTGGCTGGCTCAGTTGGTAGAGCACACAATTCTTGATCTCAGGGTCATGAGTTCAAACCCCACACTGAGCTTGGATCCTACTTAAAATTAATTAACAAATTAATTAATTGTTTTAAATGCTAAAGAAATCTACCCAGAATTCTGTATCTTAATGAAAATACTCTTAAAAAATGAAGGCAAAATAAATTTTCAGAGGAAAGAAAACTAGCAGAATTCTTTGCCAGCATATCTGCTTTATATGAGATGATAAAAGAACTTCTTCAGGATTAATGGAAATTATATCAGACAAAAACTCAGATCCACAGAATAAGCCAAAGCATAATAAAAATGTTGTGTCAAAGTAAATTTAAAAAGTGAAATAAATTTTTTTTATTCTTCTTCATTTCTGTATAAAACACATAACTGTTTCAAGCAAATATATAACATTTCCTTGGGGTTTATAATCTATGTAGATATGATATATAATAATTACAACATGAAAAGTTAGGGGTAGTCATGGCAATATACAGTCACAAGGTTTGCTATATTTTACATGAACTGATACAGTAATAATAATACACTTAAAAGTTAAGGGCATATGTTTTATACAGGAGAGCAACCTCTTTTTAAAAAAAAATTTAGCTGAAGACCCAGTAGAAAAATTAAAATGAAATTCTGAAAATATTCAAATAAAAGTCAGTAAAGGAGAAACTGAGGAAAAAAAAATAAATAGAAGAGAGAAGTGGGCAATAAATAATAAAATGGTAACCCCAAATTCAAACATATGAAGAATTATATCAGATATAATGGACAAAGACTGAAAGAGGTTATCGGATGGAATTAAAAACTAGTCCCAACTATAGGATATCTATAAGAGTTACAAATATAAAGAGAGGTGACATGAAAGGGAATATATGGAAAACACTTGTCATGCAAACAGTAAGGACAGGAAGGCTGCAGTGGCTAAATTAGTAGTTGCTAAAGTCACCTGTGGGAAGCAGGTGACTCCAGGGCAAACCACTAACACAGGTCCAATAAGGATGATCTGTGTCTTTAGTATAGTCAGGGGCTGCGGTAGGAGCTGGGGTTGGGTCTGGGGTTGGGGCTGGGGTTGGGGCTGCAGTGGGAGTCACTGAGTTCAGGAAGCTCTTGTGAGCTTTTGGTTTCCCACCTACACAAAGGAGGAAGCACTCAGGCTTGCTTTTCCCTAGGAAAAAAAGAAAAATCGAACAGCAATATGATCTGTCACCTACCCTAAGGAATTAGAAAGAGAAGAGAAAGTATTCCCAAAGTATGTTGAAGGAAGGGGAAAATAAATTTAAGAGCAGAATTCCATCAAAGAGAATATAGAAAAATAGAGAAAATCAATGAACCGGTTATTTGAAAACTGGTTATTTGAGAAGTTTATTAAAATTGATAAACCTCTAGCAAGACAATCTAAAAAGAAAAAGAGAAAAAGCTGACAATTTTAGGAATAAAAGTGAGACATAGCTATCTTACATACATTAAAGTGATAATAAGGGATTATTATCAACAACATAATATCAGTAAGTTTGACAGTGTAGATACAATGGACATAATCTTCAAAAGGCAAAAATTATTTGAAATTGACTTGTAAAAATTAGAAAACTTATAAAAGCTCTATATCAATAAAAATAATCAATTAGATATATAAACCTTCTTCAAAGAAAATGAGGATATGGCTACACTGGTATGTTCTTCCAAATATTTTAGGCAGAATCATTATTCTGTTAACACAAACTTACAGAAAATAGAAGAGGGCCGTTACCACCATGACACCAAACCAGTCAAAGAGGAAAAGAAGAAAGCTACAGACAATTATCCCTCATGAACACAAATAAAGGCCACCTGTACCCCAATGTCCATAGCAGCAATGGCCACAGTCGCCAAACTGTCGAAAGAACCAAGATGCCCTTCAACGGACGAATGGATAAAGAAGATCCGGTCCATATATACAATGGAGTATTACAACTCCATCCGAAAGGATGAATACCCACCCAACTTTTGTAGCAACATGGATGGGAATGGAGACTATGCTGAGTGAAATAAGTCAAACAGAGAGAATCAATTATATGGTTTCCCTTACTTGTGGAGCATAAGGAATAACACGGAGGACATTGGGAGAAGGAAAGAAGGGAGTTGGGGGGAAATTGGAGGGGGAGACAAACCATGAGAGACTATGGACTCTGAGAGACAAACTGAGGGGTTTTGGGGGGGAGTGGAGGGTTGGGTGAGCCTGGTGGTGGGTACTAAGGAGGGCACATATTGCATGGAGCACCGGGTGTGGTGCATAAACAATGAATTTTGGAACACTGAAAAAAATTAAAATTATATTAAAAATTTAACAGAATTTTAGTAAAATGAATTCAATGATATGTAAAAAGAAAAATATTGCATGACCATATAAGGTTTCTTTCAGAAATTACAGATTTTATAAGAATTAAAATCATCCCAGGGTCCTGGGATCGAACCCTGTGTTGGGCACTCTGCTCAGTGGGAGCTTGTTTCTCCCTCTACCTGCAGCTCCCCCTTGCTTGTACTCTCTCTCAGTCAAATTAATGAATAAAATATTGTAAAAATAAATTTAAAGAATAAAATTATCAAATGTAATTCTCCATGTTAATGGAATAAAGAGAAAAAGAACACATAATCATTGCAAAAGATGCAAGGAAAAAAAGCACTTGACAAAATTCAACTCCCATTTAAGATCAAACCTCTCAGGAAACAAGGAATAAAAGGGAACTTAACCAAATTAAAGTCATCTGCGATAAAATTTGCAACTAGCATTAAAATACCAAGGTTTGGCTTTCTAGCTAAGACCAGGATCAAGGCAAAAATGTCTGCTTTTGAAACTTCTATTCAGTATTATACTGAAGGCCCTAACCAGTGCAGTAAGACAAGAAAAAGACATACAAATTTGAAGGGAAAAATAAAACTCTTAATTTGAAGTGACATGCTCAAACAGGCAGAAGTTCTTAATGACTCTACCAAAAAAAAAAATTAAATAAAATTACTAGAATTAAAAAAATAAGTTGGGCAAATTCACAGGATACAAGATAAATGTACAAAGATAATTAGTATTCACATGCAGTAGCAATGAAAAATTGGAAAATAAAATTATAAAACAATTCCATTTATAATAACATCAAAATACTTGAAATAAATTAATGAAAAATACACAATAAATATACTGAAAAATATAAAATATTGCATGTTTTGTAAAACTCAAGGTAGTTAAAATGGCAATTCTCCCCAAACCAATGTATAGAGTCCACACAATTCCAATTAAAATACCAGCAGGATTTTATTTTTAAAGAAATAGACATGTTGATTTTAAAATTTATATGCAAATACAAAGGACTCAAAGAACTAAAAGGAAAAGAGGACCAGATTTGAAGAATTTGCACTCCCTAATTCCTAGGGTTATTACAAACTACATTAATCAAGTCAGAGGGCTATTAGCTTAATGAGAGAAATACAGATCAGTGGAACAGAATAGGGTCAATAATAAACCTATATTTACATGATCAACTGATTTTTCCAAAAGTTTAAATGTAATTTAATAAGTGAAGGCAATGTTTACAACAAATGCTGTTAGAACAATAGGATATCTACTTGGAAAATAATAATGCTCCCTAACCTCACACCAGAAATAAAATTTAACTCAAAAATGAATCATAAACTTAAATATGTCAGCTAAAACCATAAAACTTCTAGAAGACACTAAATAACAAAATCTGAAACTGGGTAAGGAAAGATTTCTTATGAAGAACACAAAAAAATCTGGAAAAGAATAAAGCAATTAATAAGATAAACTTCACAAAAATTAACACTATATCTTCTTTGTATTAGGGTTTTCTAGAGAAACAGAAGCATCAGAATATGGATAGATAGAGGACAAATATAGACAGACAACAGATAGATGATTAAATAGATTATATAGAGGGGCACCTGGGTGGGTTAAACCTCTGCCTTCGGCTCAGGTCATGATCTCAGAATCCTGGGATGGAGCCCCGCATCGGGCTCTCTGCTCAGCAGGGAGCCTGCTTCCCCCTCTCTCTCTGCCTGCCTTTCTTCCTGCTTGTGATCTCTCACTCTCTCTGTCAAATAAATAAATAATGTCTTTTAAAAAATAGATTATATAGATAGATAATAGGTAGAGGATAGATAGGTAGATGATGATAGATATTTAGATGAAAAAGAAGAAAGAAAAAAGAAGGAGGGAAGGAGAGAGGAAAGAATGACGGAAGAGGAATTTTAAGAAATTGGCTCATATAATTTTGTGGAGACTTGGCAAGCCCAAAATCTGCAGGGTAGGCCAGCAGACTGGAGACCCAACGAAGCTACAGTTCTAGTCTCTGGGCCACCAATTTTAATCTATTTAAATGTCAGTTCAATCTAAAAAACACCTTTACTGAAACATCCAGAATAATGTCTTACCAAATATCTGAGTACCACTGTCTAGCATTGCAAAGTTGTCAATAAAACTAGCTATCATGTCTCCAAGTTAACAAAAGACAAGCTACATTTGGCAGAAAATATTTGCAGAGCATAAATCTGGAAAAGAGCTTGCATCCAGAATATTTACAACACAATATTAATACGACAAATAATCCAATAAAAAACAGGCTACATACTTGTTTGAAGCTGAAAGAACTAATATTATGTTGGCAAGAATGTGGAGCGATTGGAAAAATCATGCCCTGTCAATGGGAATGACAAATGGTACAACCACTTTAAAAATACTATGTCAACACACTCTAAGTTTAAACATAATTTTACCATTTGACCTAGCAATCCCACTCACGGCATTGTGCAATACAACAGCCACTAGCCACACGTGACTATTTAAATTTAAATGTAAGTTAATTAATTTAAGTTAATTAATTTAATTAAATTCAATTGAAATAAATTAAAATTAAATAATAAATAATATCCAAATAAATAATATCCAAATTTAGCTTTTTCAGTCACACCTGTCGCACTTCAAGTTCCAAAGAGTCACATACGGCTAGGGACTACCGTGTCATATAGTGTGGCTATAGGAACATATCTATTATCACAGAACATTGTATTACATCGTACTTCATTAAAGATATTATCTGAGAGAAACCCAAGAAAACATATATCTCCACAAAGACTTGTCTAGTGATATTCACTAGCAGCATTATTCATAATAACATCAAATTAGAAGCAACACAATTGTTCATTAACTGAAAAATGGATAAACAAAATGTGGTATATTCGTCATATGGAATGCCAGTGAACAATACAAAAGAACCAAATATTAATAGACACAACAGTAGGGATGAATCTCAGAAAAACGCCAGAGAAATCAGTCTAATACTAAATTCATGCAGTATAGTACGTTCATACAGTACGAACATATGTACATGAAATTCTTGAAAATGCAACATTAGTGACAGAAAGCCTGTCTTTCTGTCGGTAGTTGTGCCTGGCTGGTAGTCTGGAGGGATCTTCCTGCAAAGGGGACTGAGGAAACATTATAGAGTGACAGTACTCTATATCTTGAATTGATGGGGCTCCTCTGATCGTATATAATTAGTGAAATCCATATCTAATATCAGTGGTTTTTTTAATATATAGAGTATATTTCAATAGGGGTGCCTGCGTGGCTCAGTTGGTTGAACCACTGCCTTCGGCTCGGATCATGATCCTGGAGTGCCAGGATAGAGGCCCACATCAGGCTCCCTGCTCAGCGGGGAGTCTGCTTCCCTCTCTGACCCTCCCCCTTCTCATGCTCTCTCTCTCTCTCGTCCTCTCTCTCTCTCTCAAATAAATAAATAAAATCTCTAAAAAAATAAAGTATATTTCAATATAACTAAAAGAAACATGAACACACATACACATAGATACCAAACCACTATATATGACTTAGTTTACCCGAGTTTTGTATTTTTCAAAAGAGAGACCAACCACACACCCGCATAGGTATTTTGATAAAGATGTCATTGCAATGCAGGATGAACTTTTTTTTTAAATAAATATTACTGTGTCAATTGGATATGCGTTTGGAAAAAGTGACTCTTGATCCCAACCTCACACAGCATATCAAAATTAATACCATATTCATTGCAGATCTAACTGAAAAAGGTAAAACATATAATATCTTCGGAACTTTGGAGGAGGCACAGATTTCTTTCACAGGGCATGAAAATAAATAATCATAAATAATAACAAAAACTTCAATGGGTCAGAACATACTATAGTTAAGGACTATCATGAATAGAGAGAAAAAGGCATGTCATGGAGTGGGAGAAGATATTTGTGATATCTGAACAAAGGCTTGCATCTGTAATATAAAGAATTTTTACAAGGTGCTAAGAAGTCAAGATAAAATTTAAATATTGGCAAAAACTTACTCAGGAAATTTGTGCAAGTATATTCCACTGGCCAAAACGCATATAATGTGTGCTCAACCTCTTCGATATGAGGAAAATGCAGGAATCATGCCATATAATTATATTCCTATGAGAATGGATACAATGTGTAAAGAGGATGAAGGAAAGGGAGAAGAAAATATATACTAAGTTTTGGTGAGAATGTAGTAAAACTATGACTCTCATATATTGTCAGTAGTGTTTATATTGATGTATTCACTTTGGAAAACCATCTGAGAGTGACTAATAAAGCTGAGTATGAGGTGCCTCGTTAGTGCAGTAGGTAGAGTGCTATGATTCAGCAATTCCACCCATAGGTATATATCTGATACATATGCATTTGCATTTACCAGAAGACATGCCAAAAAAAAAATTGTTCATCAATAGTGAAGAAAGAAAATTACCTTTACTATTAGTTACTGTTACTTCTTTAACAGTGAGAATGATCTGCAACTATACGCAATGATATCATAAACTCAATGTTGAGTGAAAGAATCCAATCAGGGGGTGCCTGTGTGGCTCAGTGGTTTAAGTGTCTGCCTTCAGCTCATGATCTCAGGGTCCTGGGATGGAGCCCTGGGCCTGGCTCCCTCTCCCTCTGCCTCTCCCACCGCTTGCGCTTCCTCTCTCTCTCTCTCTCTCAAATAAATAAGTAAGACCTTAAAAAAAGAAAGGAAGGAAGGAAGGAAGGAAGAAAGAATCTAGATAAAAAAGGAGTACATAGTGTTAAATTCCAATTCCTAAAAATATCAAAAAACAGGCAAAACTATTCAATGCTGTTAAGAGATTAGGACAGTAGTTGCTCTTGGCGGAGAAAGTCACTAGACATTAAGGAGAGTTTGTGTTTTGTTTTTTTATCTCTATGCTCTATATAAAGATGTGAGCAATTTGTACAGATTTTATTAAACTGCACGCTATTTGAATGTTTAGTATATTTTAAGAAAAGTTGCTTTTAAAGACAGCAATTGAAGAAAAAGAAAGAAGTGGTTTATTATTGAAAGCATGGCATCAAAAGCCCAAAGGGCTGGAGATGGGACAGAAAACAGGAATTTTCAAGCTACACAGAGAAGCATTATTTATGGAGGTATGAAGAGCAGTTTTCTAGATACTCATCCCAACTTCCTCAGAGATCTATTAGCTAATTGAACAACATCACTTATTTTGCTCCCATTTTAAGTTGGTCCTAAAAACTAAAAGATCTCTGGATCTTCACACTGCAAATACTGAAGATGTCCACGTTAGTATCAGATGGCTGACAATGAGAGATAGTACAGTAATGGCTCTCCCTTGATAGGCAGTAACATCGTGTGAAATACAAACAAACATCTGCTTGTCTATTTGTGCAAAGTGTTTTCAATTCCTTATCACATTTTTTTTCGAGTTGAAGTTTCCTTTCTGCAAGAGGCTGGCAAAACCTGAAGGAAAAGGTCCGAAAGAGAATGTCTTTCAAATTCAGAAGGAGATAAAACACCCTATATGTTAGAGAAACAAAGAGAAAAAAATCTGCCTTCAATTGAGTCATTTGCATGATGTTATGAAGAGAAAACTCAGAATCTTATTCATGAAAAGTGAGAGATCATTGCAAATAAATGAAAAGGGCATGCAAGTTGTATGAGCTTGAAAAACCTAATGCAAACATATTAACCAAATACAATGGTTCCTATAAATAGAACAAAGCCAACGGGACTTTCCCTTTGTGAAACTGACATAGCAGATTTTCCACACAAATGGGAATCACATGAATTTTTGTCTACTTTAAAGTTGATAAATAGGATAAAATATTAAAGTGTAGGCAATCCATAGTAAAAACCAAATGGCAATGCTATTTCTAAGTAAAATGTCTTCCAATTTGCATGTGAATTACCTGTGGTGAAGAAAGGGAAACACACATAGGCACACAAAAGAAAAAGTTGCCCTGATGTCCATTATCTGCACAAGCTATCCAATAATTTGAAGCCTCCTTCAAAAGGAAAAGTGGTTAAGTATAACTTTTTCAGGAAGATTTTCCCCATGAAGAGCTTCTCCCCACCAGAAATTTAGCAATTAAATCTTCAGAAATTAATGTTAAGTCTACTGAAAATGAATTTCACAAAACAAAGGAACAGTGGCACATAACTCTTGAAATCCTTGAAGAAAAAAAAAATGGAATCCCAGAAGAAAAAAAAAAGCAAATAAGAAAAAAATCAGGGTAAGTTTCAAGGAAAACACACAAGAGTTTTTAAAGTATTTTATACTATTTTTTATTTTCCATAAGGGTGAAAGAATTTTTGAGGCTTAAAATTCAAGGTAAGCCCCTTCAGTTCAATTTCATCAGTTTAAATAAGTGGGAAATACATGACCAGCAGAGTTAGATCAAGTTCTCAAATCACATAATAATCCTGTTTCAGAGGCAGCCCTCGCCCCCAGCCTCCTGATTGTCTCATCCACGATTCATTGACTCTTCTACACCTCGTCTCTTTAGGACTGAGATACAGTGGCTTGCTATGCATTGCTGCAAAAAAATGAATGAAATTTTTCCCAAACTCCCAGTGCCCTGAATCAAACATTGCTGGCTATAAAAATCAAATTATCTCCCCAGGCTTTGCCTTCATGACATCAACTAGAATCACTGTGTGTTTTTTTCACCGTGATTCTTGGAAGGTCAGTCTCCCTTCTTGTAAATAATTCTTTAAATATGAGAGTTCTGTATCTCCAGTTTGTCAACCCACTCTATCATGCCTGCACTAGTATATTTGCGAGAGCTGATAAAATCCTGTTTTTATTCCCTCAGAAGTAGCCCTACACTAAGCCTAGTACAAAAGCTGACAGGAGGGTAGAGGTTAAGTGCCAGGGTTTGAGTTTAGGCTAATTGAACAAGAAAGCCATCTACTGGATGAAACATTGCATTTGAGATCTATTCCAATCTTGCCCGTGAGTGACGGTCCCCTGCAGCAGCTCTCTTTCCCTCCTTTCTTCTCCAGATAAATGAGATTTGGTAATAACATCTGAGAGCAGAATGGCAAGGATTAAAAAGCAAGCAGTTCCTTTCACGTACTTCCCATTTATCAAAGATACATGGAAGCTGGCATAAATAGTACAATTTCTGGATTCCATCCACCTGAATTGAGCAGTAAGAAATAACATAGAGAATCTGTGTTCACTCTTGACTCTTTAATCTCTCCTCTAGACACTCGGAACACCCCAGAGGTAGGTCTCAAACTCTCAAGCTATCTTCCTGTTGATGACGACGATGCCTCCACTTACCTAAGCGTAGGTACTGCTCACTATTTTCTTCTAAACAGTTCCACGTAGTAAGGACCGATAGGATTATATCATTGCCATGCTCAAGGCAATGGAAGTCTGCTCACCATAAGATACAGAACAAAGTCACTGGCATAGCACCCAAAGCCATCTACCAACTGGTTCCAACGTCTTTCTGTCTGCCAATATACCCTCAACCCACCACGGAAATTCACATTACTTTTCAAGTATTTCAAACACCTGTAGAACACTATCCTTCTATTGATTTTTTTTTTTTTTTTTATTTTAAGGAGTCTCTATGCCCAGCATGGGCTCCCACGTGGAGCTTGAACTCATGACCCTGAGATCGAGTCCTGCCTGAGCTGAGAATGAGTTGGATGCTCAACTGACTGAGCCACCCAGTTGCCCCCTTCCTTTTCTTGAATTCTAGCTGTATCCCTTTGTCAGCTTTTTAACAAATAAATTCCATGTTCCCTATGAAGTTTCCCCAAACCTCCCCTGTTCAAATATTTTTAATTTCCCTTTGTGTTTCCTCTATTCTGCCTCTCAGATCATGTCGCAGGGTGTCTTACATAAGCTGTGTGCTTTCTCTCTTCCAGCACGTGTCCTTTGAGCTCCTGAATCGTATTTATCTCCATGCTTGATCAGTACCCCGGGCAATGCTCCTCATAAATAAATAGTACACACACACTGTGGCAACTCGAGAAGTATGTATGTCACACTAAATTGAGAGGTGAATACGATGAGGCCTCGTCTGACTTGGCAAACATAGAAGGATTTACTCTGGAATGAAATTTGAGATCCGTTTTTTTCAGAAATGAAGAAAATTAGTGTATCAGTGTTTCATTAGGGAAACGGACATTACAGCAGCTCTTCCAAGAAGGAAGGTATTCGATACAGAAAAAATAGCAGCTCTCAAAACTATTTGGAGACCTCGCAAGCAAGGTCAGGAAAAATCTACTGATGTTCAAGAAATTAGGAACTGCAGGAGACAACAGCCAGTGAGCTCACAGCGACCTGCCGCTAGGTATGAGGGATGACTCGCAGGGGGATGCCTGGAATCACTGGAAATGCCAAGGCTTCCAAGGCCAAGGCCCACACTCCTGCCCCAACCTGCCAAGAGGCATCATGACTTCTGTTTGTTTTCCACCTCCCAAATTTCATACAAGTGTCTCTAACTGATGCCTCCGAGTGCTGGCAGAGGTTCTGAGAAATGTAGTTACACGATTCTAGGCCCTATTATGTAAGAGGCAATATTGAAAAAGGAACAAGATTGTTAAATGTTTAATGGCTAATTGGGCACACAAAGACCCGGAGGTCACCCTGAGTCAGGACTGTTTTTTTGAGCCGTGGAATTGAGATACAAACATACAGGACTAAGTGAGAGAATTATATGCAATGGCCCAGAACTTTAACCCAGTTCAGCTAAATGAGTTGACTCAGGATGTCACAGTGTAGTTACTTAGCTGACAGAGACCCAATTAAAGACTCAAAAAACAATAAATTATGCATTTCTGAAATGTGTCTTATTGCAAATTCTAAGTGATACCATTTTAAAAGAGGGGAACTAAGATTAATTGAAAAGAAGAAAAAAAAAACTTTGAAATTTCATTATTTTCATGTGAAAGAAAGATTGTTTTTACCATAACAGCGATCTCAGTGTTTTAAGAGGCTGAAGTTTCCAAATCCATACTAAAACCTATTACTTCGATGTGGAAGAAAAAAAAAAAAAAAATAGAGCCCCTGACCTGAACTCCACCAGAAAGCCACCAGTGTTCCATAATTGGCTAGAAGGAAACCAACATTTTCCATGCTTCTTTCTTTCATGTAACTACATTTATATTTGTAATGCAGCAGCTTCTGGAACATTAAAATTCTGTCAATTTCCACTCATTTCTTCAGTCTGGCTTTTTATTTCTGTATTCTTCAGGATTTGCATGAGTGTGTTTTAGGAAAAAAACAAGACCTGGATTGTAAGAAAAGCATGAAACCCACAGCTGTGAGGTTCAGCATGAGTAACGTTTAAAGCAAATACTTTCAACATCTAGGATGACACATTTTTAGGACATTTGTCCCCTTGCCAAATAGGATGGGGGCTATAGGGGTGTAGAAGAGGGGGAAAGCGAGAAAATATACACAATGTATGTACGTCTGTGAAGCACTATGAGATGTTGGTGTTTATATCACTAAGAGGTGTGTGACATTCGACAAACTATAAAATATCTCTGTTCCTCCATTTTGTTTGTTCTTTAACCATATCAGTGATGTAAAACTGTCTGCCTCTAGCCCAGTCAGGCATTTCTCTGATGGGAGCACCCCAAACTGTGAGGCTCGTGACCCTCACTCTGCTTCAGCCTGTGCGGTCATTCTCCCTGGGGAGTCTGCGTCAGAGTCCCCCGGAGCCGAGGACGGCTGAGCCCAAGAACAATTTCAGAAACACTGGTTTAGTGAACTACGAAAGGTGATGCCCTAGGAATGTGATGTTTTCTTTTTGTCGGGTGGCATTAGATGAAACCTCCCAAGGGATATAAACATCTGTCTATTTTAAGAGGTGTCCAGGAAAGAAGACTTCATTATGGCTTTTGTGCTATATTCCTCAGCCTTACTTTCCTCCTGAACTTCTCTTTGGGGGATTTAGTTCGGCTTCACCAGTAATCAAAGAAATAAATGAATGCCCCTATAAAAGACCATTTTTCACCTATCCGATGAGGGGAAAAAAAAAAAAAACTCAAAAGGAGAAATTTTCTAAAGGATGTGTATAGACAACAATTTCTTATATTTCCAAAGGGGTTCTAAATTGGAACAGAGTTGTGGGAAGGAAATAAAATTGGCAATACATGTCGAAAGCATGCCATGTTCCTGCACATTGAATCCGTAGTGTCGCTTCCACAAATGAAGCCTAAAAAACAGTCCAATGTTTCCAATTTTGTCCAACAGTACAAAATTATTTGTCAATCCAGATACTCTTTCCTGCACTATTCTCTAGCACAGATTAAGGGTATCACATTAATTGTGCTACATACATGCATATACTGGTATATGTAGGCAATAAATACAGGCTTTCGAGGATTATTAATGACACAGGAGACTCTTCTATGATGTAATGTTAATTGTAAGAAAACAGAAAATGCATAGCAGAAATGCTACAATACAGTAACAGGGGCTAAGGTGGTGAATATTTGTAAGATTTTCCATTTATAATATGTTCTGTATTTTCCAAAGGATAAATATCAAGTTCATCATAAACAAAAGATTATTTATATAGAAAATTGAGCAATTTTATATGCAGTGGAGTCGCAGAAGAAAAAAATGCGTGCTCTCTCCAAGATAACTATGATGTAATGAATGTGTTTTAGACTGTGTCTATCCTTTTAAGTCAAAGTGAAGAACATTGTTGGTCTACTTTATTTTATCTCAATTTCAATAAAGTGCAAAGCATTCTTTCTTTCAGCAATCTATTACTTGGCATGAGAGTTGACATTTCACCTCATAGTACTGACTCCTCTAGATTCAGTTTCCCAATACCTAAATTTAAAGATGATCACTTGTTTGCTAAACTACCATCAACAATGAACAAAGTCCGACACGAGTTAAAGTGATAAGGACAGATTTTAATCAGTAATAACTATTGCAATGTGGAAAAGAATGCACCTTGCACAGAACCCCACCTCGATTTGCAGACGACTGGATGTGTTGAAGGAGGAATGATGGAGTAGAAAGGGAGGCAGGCAGGTGGGGGCTCAGGAGACTCCGGGAAGGGAAATCGCCAAGGGTTGGTCAGTGTAGATGTGATTCGGCCGGTAGTTATCAAAGTTAGGATTCTATCCTCCCACAGAGGTCCGGAGACAGAGGCTGTGTCCTTCCTGATGATTACATTTGAAAGGATGGCTTTCAGATTCTTGAGAAAGACCCTCCTATGTGGTAGTAGATACACATACACCTCCAACAGTCAAATGAAGTATCGCCACTGGCAAGTCTTTTGAATAAATGCTTCACAAAAACATAGTCAGGGGTGTATTCTCAGGTGCTGTAGAACAGTCCATCCTTGTGAGGGTCTGGTGCTTTCTCAGGCAGACACTTCAAGGGGGCTGGGGTCAGTCTGGGGATGCGACCTCGAGCTATTGGAAACTATGTTAGAGTTTGTTCAAGTCATTGCACTGCAGAGTTCAGACCTAGTGGAGACAAGAGCTCAGAGAAGCCTGGCTAGAATTTGGTCAAAGAGAAAATCTTTGTCAATACCAACATCTTCCAAGTGGAATCCCACTGCCTAAAGTACATCACACAAGAAAGAAGAAAGTTCTTGCAACTTAGAAAGCCCATGCATAATGTATTTATCCTCTTATCCTTATATTTAGCAGAAGTTTTTTTTTTCTTTTTTAGCTCCCAAGGTTCTGACATATATGCTAGCCGAATAATATTCAGAGCTTGAGGATGATCTATTGAAGTCATTATTACTCTTTGTTTTTACTAGAGAAGCCCAAATAAAGTACTTTTTTTAAAAAAGAATTTTTTAATTTATTTATTTGACAGGAAGAGACACAGTGAGAGAGGGAACACAAGCAGGGGGAGTGGGAGATGGAGAAGCAGGCTTTCCACTGAGCAGGGAGCCCGATGCGGGGCTCGATCCCAGGACGCTGGGATCATGACCTGAGCTAAAGGCAGAGCGTTAACCCACTGAGTCACCCAGGTGCCCCTCAATAAAGTACTTAAAGAAATCAATAATACATATAAATCAAGTTCATACTACAGATTCAGCTATATAAAGGTAATATTTATATATAAAAAGTAACTTGGGGAAAATAGCTAAATTTTTAAGTCATATACCTGTGCATAATTCATTCATTACATTCAATTCAACAGTAATTTATTTAGAGTCTGCTTATAACAGGTAATGTGTTTTGTAACTCACTCAGTACCCATCTCAATGAGTTCTTCCCATGGTAAGACAATAATTAAAAATGAATGTTTTTGTGGAAGATGTTTCAGGAATCTTTTAAAAATAAAGTTAGTAGTCAAGCAGGCTTCATCCTGATCTCTAGTGTGAATATTCCCATACTAAGCTGGGATACGATATCTGTATTTTCAAATACAGTTGTATTTCAAGCTGTATTTTCAAGCTGTACATGTTTGTAGTTTCAAGAAAGATATATTAGAAACTGACCAAAGACTTGTATAATTTGATAACTTTCCAGAAGTAAGATCATCTTAAAGGAAACATCGAATATTGGGTTTAGAAGAAAGGTCTTTGGAGTCAGGCAAACCAAGAACGATAGTTCAATTGTTCTCCAGGAGTGTGACCTGGACAAGTCACTAGGCTTCTCTGGGACTCCATTTCACCTGTAAATTAAGGCTAAATTTTACCACATAGAATGTTGCTCTAAGGTTAGATGAGAAAATGTAAGTGCAACCCCTGATACATCATTATGTCTCAGTAATAATTGTTATGTAGATTCTTTTTTTTTTTTTCCATTACAGACATGCCTTGGAGATATGCCAGGTTCAATTCCAGATCATCCACAATAAACCAAATACTGCAATTAAGTGAGTCAAATGAATTTTTTGGTTTCTTGGTACATATAAAAGTTATGTTCAGGAACACACAGGTGGCTCAGTGGGTTAAGCGTCTGCATTCAGCTCAGGTCATGGGATCGAGCCCTGCTCAGTAGGGAGTCTGCTTCTCCCTCTCCCTCTGCTGCTCTGTCCCCCACCCCACTCATGTTATCTCTCTCTCTCAAATAAATAAATAAAATCTTTTTTAAAAAAACTTAAGTTTAAACTATTCTGTATTGTCTATTAAGTGTGTAACATTATGTCTAAAAAGTAATATGCATACCTTGATTTTTTTAAAAAAATACATAATTGGGACACCTGGGTGGCTCAGTGGGTTAAGCCTCTGCCTTCGGCTCAGGTCACGATCTCAGGGTCCTGGGATCGAGTCCCGCATAAGGCTCTCTGCTCGGCAGGGAGCCTGCTTCCCCTCCCTCTCTCTGCCTACTTGTGATCTCTCTCTCTCTCTCTCAAATAAATAATAAAAATCTTCTAAAAAAATACATTATTGCTAAAAAATGCTAATCATCATCTGAGCTTTCAGAAAGTTGTAATCTTTTGGCTGATGGAGGGTCTTGCCTTGACGTTGATGGTGCTACTGATCAGGGCAGTGGCTGCTGAAGGCTGGGGTGGCTGTGGCAATTTCATAAAATAAGACAACAACGAAGTTCACTACATTCATCAACTCTGCCTCTCATGAATGATTTCTCTGGAGCATGGGATGCTGTTTGATAACATTTTACTCATGGTAGAACTTCTTTCAAAATTGGAGTCAGTCCTCTCAAACCCTGCCACTGCCTTATTAATTAAGTTTATGTCGTATTCTAGATCTTTTGTTGTCATTTCAACAATCTTCACAGCCTCTAGACCAGGTGTTGATTCCATCCCAAGAAATCACTTTCTTTGCTCATCCTTAAGAAGCAGACCCTCATCTATTACAGTTTTATCATGACATTGCAGAGATTCAAATATAATAATATGAAAAAAATTGAAATATGCTGAGAATTACCAAAGTGTGAGACAGAGACACAAAGGGAGCAAATGCTGTTGGGAAAATGACACCGATAAACTTGTTCGACACAGGGTTGCCACAAATCTTCAATTTATAGAAAATACAATATCTGCAAACTGTAATAGAGTAAAGCATAATAAAACAACGTATGCCTGCCATTGGAGTTCTTCTTCTTCTTTTTTTTTTTTTTTTTAATATATAAACATGGAGCCCAATGCGGGGCTTGAACTTGAACTCATGACCCTGAGGTCAAGGTCTGCACTGAAATCAAGACTCAGACCCTCACTTAATGGACTGAACCTCCCAGGCATCCTTGTAATTAGATTTTTCTATGGGACCCCTGAATTAGAAGAATATAATGAATTAGAATAGACAGACCAACTAAATGATTCATATCAATATATGAAAACACAGATGTACTAAGTGTTCAAATGGAAAATGAAATATAACAGGATAATAGTTGATTTAAATCTAACACTGCCTAAAGAAATTCCAGAAAGATCAGAGAAAACATAATACTTGAATTCAGTCTCAAGGAATAAATACATTTCCTAGGTAAATCAAAAGAAAAATTTGTATGTAAGAAGCATCATGTCCAAAAACTAAAGGATAAGGAGGGTGATCTGGGGAAAGATGAAATTAGTGTCATTGAGGTAGACTCTTGGTTGGGGGGAATGCAGTGATTTGGGGAGATTAAAGCTTAGTTTGGGTCACATTATGTGGGTGTTGACCTGGAGTTGTCTCTTTTAGATAGCATGTACCCAAATGAAGAATTATTATTGTTGTTGTTGTTATTGTTATTATTTTAAATTTTATTTATTTATTTGACAGAGAGAGAGAGACAGTGAGAGAAGGAACACAAACAGGGGGAGCAGGAGAGGGAGAAACAGGCTCAGGCTCCCCACTGAGCAGGGAGCCCAATGCAGGGCTCCATATGGGACTCCATCCCAGGATCCTGTGTGACCTGAGCAGAAGGCAGACACCTAATGACTGAACCACTTAGGGGCACCTAAGTGAAGACTATTATATGCACATCTGTGTTTTAGGATAATGGCTTGGGCTTTGCCCCATAAAGTATGCAAATCCTACCTTTTCTCTTAATAGACATACATTTGGAACAAGTTCATGAGTTACAGAAAGGCAGGGAGAACTTTCAGTTTGCAAATTAGTAATATTATTGAGATTTTTAAAATTTGTTTGCCTTGGCATTTACAACACCCAGCCTTACTTTTGGGCCTAGAAAAAGTACAAGTCCCCTCTCCTAAGTGCCCTGCCACAGAACCCATAACAAATCTGCAGCTGAGGGTCTCTGCCCCATGTTCCCTTGCACCAACAGAGAAGGATTCAACACACACGAAAGCAGAGGTCAGCTCTGAGGGGATTTATTGCACATAAGGAAGCCAGGAAACCATGCCATCAGTGCACAAGTAGGCTTAAATTGGAGAAGAGCTTTCCATGTTTGCTGCTCTGTTGGACATTTGTGATAATATCTGAGGAAGATTTCTGTTTCTGAGGAAATTTATTTATGTATTTATTTTAGAAAGGGAGAGAGCCATGGGAGAGGCAGAGGGAGAGGAAGGAGAGAATCTTAAGCAGACTCCCCGCTGAGGGCAGAGTCCAATGTGGGGCTCTATCTCATGACCCTGAGATCGTGACCTGAGCTGAAATCAAGAGTCGGAAGCTTAACCGACTGTGCCATCCAAGTGCCTCTAAATTGTCCTTTCATTATTGCACCAAAATAAGCTGTCGAATACCCAGCAGTACCACACCTTGTTTCTATGCTACCAAGTTTATTTCCTAACATAAATAATACACCTTTCAGAGTTTAAAAGTTCATGTGGATAAATGGCTTTGCATACTTACTATGTAGTGCAGATCACCTTGATGGTCATCAAAACTCTTATTACAAAATTTATTTTAAAACCATAAACTGTTAGAAGATAAGGCTACACATACTTCAGGCCTAATTGTCATTTCACACAGGTAGGTTTCATCAAAAGGACTGAATTAATCTTTAGTAACATGATCATTGAGAACTAGTGACCAAGATGACAATCTTGCAATGCCCAAAATCAAATCCTTGATATATCTGCCAGCCACACCAAACCGAATTGTATTCCGTATTCCATTTCCTCTTACTTCTGTTAATAGAACCACTATCCTTCTAGATAGCCACGCTTTAAACCTCAAAATTGTGTTTAAATTCCTCTCTCCCTTATCCCTTCAAAATCTGGTTGGCCAAAGCCCTATAGGTTGAAATATACTATTTCAAAGATATCTCTGATTATATACACATACATATACATATATATAGTGTGTGTGTGCGCGTATGTATTTTATATGTGTGTGTGTGTGTGTGTGTGTGTGTGTGTGTGTGTGTGTGTATGCTTGTTATCTCACTAGTTCAATCATTATTTCCTTATCTGGACTATTCCAATAACTTCTAAATTGCCCTATTGCCTTCAGGCTGTCTCCACTTAAGCCAAACCACACAGTGTTGTCATAGGAACTTTACTCCCTTTGGTCCCTGATCAAATACTTTCAACAGACTCCCCTATGCCTACAAGATAACTCATTAGCTTTACATACCAGACTCTCCAAAAACTGTTCTCAAACTCTCTTTCACTGTACTTTTTCATTCACTGTCTATTCTTCCCAAACAGGATCTCACCATTGGTCTGACAATCATCAGTGGTATTTTGAGATTATTTTGGTTTACATGATGCATATCAATAGTAGTGATAATTCTTCCCACTTAAAGGACTAGAAAATTTGCTTCTAAATATTGTTGCATCTTACGCCTTCTAGCATGCATTACACACAAGCATGCACACACACACACACACACACACACGTAAATTTATGTTAGGTTTTCCATAATAGCATTTTTCTTAAAGATTTTATTTATTTGACAGAGAGAGAGAAATCATAAGTAGGCAGAGAAGCAGGCAGAAAGAGAGAGGGAAAGCAGGCTCCCTGCTGAGCAGAGAGCCTGATGTGGGGCTTGATCCTAGGACCCTGAGATCATGACCTGAGCCAAAGGCAGAGGCTTAACCCACTGAGCCACCTAGGCGCCCCTCTCCATAATAGCATTTTAAAGCTTTGTTAATAGGATCTAACTGGAGGGCACAGGGATTACTATTAGGAGAGAGAGAGGCCTGGAGAGAACTAGCAATAGCATAACTCTTCACAGACCCACCACTACTTCAATCCAATAGCTAGGAATTTTTTTTTTTTTACTTTAATAAAGTATCATATGGTATTCAATTTTATTTTTTAAGTAGATTTATTTGTTTATTTATTTATTTATTTATTTATTTTTAGAAGAGAGACAGAGAAGGAAAGTACAAGCACGGGGTCAAGGGTGTAGGGAAAGGGAGAGAGACTCTTAAGGAGGCTCCACGCTGGGCATGGGCTCGATCTCATGACCTTGAGATCATGACCAGGGTGGAAATTCAGAGTTCGCTGCTAAACCGACTGAGTCACCCAGGCACCTTCCCCCACTTTTTTTTTTTTAAGTAGTTTCTACTGTTTTTTTTGTTTGTTTGTTTGTTTTTAAGTTTGGATGCTTATTTCTAAGTTTAAAAGACATTTTACCCTGACCTCCTAAGTATCTGTATGGACAGGAGATCTAACACACAATCTCTCGGGATTCTCCAGAATCAAACTTCACCTAGAAGGGGGTAGTTCTCCCAAGAACTTCGAATGTAGCATCAAAGGTGAACTTTAAACTGAGAACCCCATGCTCCAGGCCTCTGGCTGACAGTCTACTTAGTCTTTCCACCATTCTCTTCCCATTGTCTTCCCCCACTGCCTTGCTTTAATGTATTTGATTGCTAGAATGAAGTTCTGAAAGTTTCTTCTCCTAACCCTGGTTGTCTGGGCAAATCTTGAGAATGAACACAGAGGCATGGGTATCAAACCTACCTTATCTAAAAATTCCAAAAAGGGTGGGATCTATTCTTCTGACTGATTCCTGCTGGGGCAGAATTTGTTGTAAGAGGCATGGTCCCAACATTTCTGATACCCGTCCTGTCCATGCTTGGTTTTTTGTTTACTTATTTGAAAGAGAGATTGAGAGAGAGAGAGTATGAGAGTAGAGAGGGTCAGAGGGAGAAGCAGGCTCCCCACTCAGCAAGGAGCCTGATGTGGGACTTGTTCCTGGGACTCCAGGATCATGACCTGAGCTGAAGGTAGTTGCTTAACCAACTGAGCGACCCAGGCACCCAAGGTAGCTATTTCAGAAGTCAGCAACAGTTTCTCTGCTGACCAGAGGACGGCCCAGAAAAAGACCTTGAAAGACTAAAAATTTCTACTGTGGCACTTGCATTACTTTGACCCCCGGAGCTTTCTCTCCGCCCTCCCCCCCATTTTTACAAATGACTTTAGCCCCTGCAACATTTCCTATTCCACCTTCTTGCTAAACCTAAACTATCCCACCAGCCTCTGCCAACTGCAAGAGTAATTCTTCCCTTTTCCAAAGATTCTTTGACCTATTCTTCCTTAAACTAGCTGAATTTTTCTTATGCCTCTCTGGCTAACGCTCTGTAAAAACTCCACCTTTCTTTCCCAAGGAAGAACACTACTTCAGAGTTCTCATGCCAGAGTATTACAAATAAAGGCTTAGGTTTAACATGTCTTGGTTCATCTCCTTCCACATTACCCTACTCAAATCAGATAAGAACTGGCAGAGCCCCAACTCACAGTCAGATCTTCTGCCGATCTTAGTGGTATAGGACACTAACTCACAATCACAGCTGTCACAAGAACATGAAGTAGAGAGAGATTTTTTCCTGGTGACAGGTGATGGAGCTGATGCTTAGGAAAATACAAAACTCAAGCTTAACACTCTGGACACGAACATGTAATGAGATATCCTTCTAGAAGGCATATATGAAACAAACAAATACCAAGCGAGCTATAAAAATTTCAAGACAACCTATTCCTACTTACACTCATGGAGGAGCAACACTATCATTTCCTGAAGTCCCTCATTTAAGAATTCTGCTTCTTTGCATTTTCACTTGTAGAGATCAGGAAGAACCTTGCTTTTAGTGTCCAAAATGAGCCAAAAACAATGTTGACATTTCATTTCTTCAGGGATCAACGATTTATGCTCAAAGCCATGGAAATAAAGGTTAGAGCCCTCTTGCAGCTTTTAGGAATGGTCACTGGCTGCTCTGAGTAGGAGCTCACAGGAAGCTGCTGTGTGGACGCCTCTGTTGTCTGACCCCTTCCCTATCACCCCCGCCACCATCAAGCAACCAAATATACCAAACTGTAGAGCTCAGGAGGGTCAGGACGATAAAAGTCTTCCACCCTCAGGAAAATCGCTAGAAGCAGGGAAGGAGAAACCTGAGTGTGATGGGATAGGCACTCTATATCAAGGATGCATTGCTTTTAGAAGGTCAGAAAGAACTTTGACTGATTTTCAGGCTTTTGGTCCCCTTGTGTTGTCATTAAAAAACCAAAGCACAGCACAATTCAGAGATGTAGGAAGTACTAAATTCAGCAGACTACATGAGATGGGGTTAGAATGCAAGCATATACCGAGATGAGAATGGCACGGAGCCTTGCAGATTGTAAGGAATAGTTAAGCAGGGCAGTTCTTCACAGCTGGATATAGAGTGACATCTCTGGAAAGAGGAGGCACCTAAAAGGATAAATACTACTTATCAGCTCTGCCTCAAACTACGAATCAGTGATCAGCTGTGTTGGCTGTCGTGCTGCCCAGATCCCCTCCTCAGGACCAAGATGCTCGATCCCCAGCTGGTGAATCCCTCTCTAGGTAAGGTCTTCAGGCCAAAGGGAGCTGCTTTGATCAAGGTTGTAACTCCATCCAGGGACACCCAGCATCCACTGACTGGTGGATATGCAGTGTGAGGAACGCATCTGATCTCCAGTTAGAGCAGTTCTGAAATTGCTGGGAACTGTGCTCTCAGTTTACAGTAGGTCAGCTTCTCCATCAGCTCAGTCTTATGTCCTTTGCTGCTTTGCAGGTGTTAAAGCACCCACAGAACACCCACAATAAACTTCTGCACACATTATTTTTCAGGAAACCTGGCCTAAGACAACAGCTTTCCTAGGGTCAAACTTCTCAAATCACCAATTCGTTCATAGATGTTATAAAACCACCAGCAACAGAACCTTTGAGTTAAAAAAAGGACAACCGGATGAATCATCAGAATACATTTAACTCCAATAGAAAAATTTGTATCCTGAAGTTAATTTTCCTGATCTTACACGGGACACTCTGGGAACCATGGTTCTATTTTTAGAGTCCACTAGTTTAGACAAATGTGCATAATTTGGAGAGGTTTCAAAGGCAAGTTAAATGATTAAATAATGAGAATGAAATTAGTATAAAAGTGCTAGGAATATTTAGCTTTTTGAAATAAAGGGGAAGAGGCTATCTTAATAGCTTTCACATAATACCTATTTATTCAAACGAGTTGAGGATAGAGGGTTGTGAGGTTGAACTGGAGAGACAGACAAGGATGGGAATCACCATGGACCCAGGTTCTTGCCCTGGCCTCTGTTCGAGGCACCCAGTTTCCAGTCTTGACCCCTTACATTTCAGTCTCTTACCAGCAATTCTCTAAAAAGCATCATGACAAATCAGTTTGTTCTTCCTCTCAAATCTGTCTCTTTGCTTCCCATGACACCTAGAATAAAATTCTAGGTCCTTATCATGACTTAGAGATGTTTGGGGATCAGGCCCTTGCTCTGTGGCCTGTCTCCTCCCATCGGCCCTGTACTGGGGTTCATGGGGGCCTCCAACAGGCCAGCCACAGTTGGGTGTAGGGATCTTTCCATAGCTGGGCTGGTAGACCAGGAGTTCTACCACATCCAACACCCTCTCACTTGGTCCCTGCTCAGTGGCTCCTAAGAAGGGATTTGAAGTAAGACTGCTACCTACACTTTATTCTCTTACCCTGGTTTATAATGCCTCAGAGAATGTTTTAGTTCTCTAATAAACTCAGAGTATTTATAACTTTTCAATTTTCTAATATAGGTATTGATATATTGCTCTCTCTATATCATTATAGATTAATGCATATATAATTTATATTTAATGCACATATGTATATTAAATGCATGTATATTATAGGTTAATGCATATATATCATTATAGGAGAATGCATATTTATATTTAACAAATATAAATACATAATGCATATATACATGTGTTCTTTTTTTTAATGTAGACGAATTCATTTAGACTCATTTAGACTCATTTGGCACCCCCACCAAAATGTAAGCTTCCTAAGAGTAGAGTCTCCAACACTTACTTAACTGCTCTAAGACCAATGTCCAGAAACATGTCAGACATTTTGGTAGATAATAAATAGTGGGTAGCTGGGCGAATGTGTGAATGCGATTGCTGTACTCTGTCTTCTCACTGTACCACCTCCCTTAGGTATCCAGTAGATAAACAACCCAAACTCTTTTTATCCACTCAAGTTGGGGGTGGCCCTGGTCTTTCCCTCCTGCTCAACCTGGTACTATGGAGAGCTGCCCAAGGTTCCTACACCACCAGGCTCCTTCTTCTGAATGCTAGAATAGAAAGAGGATTATTTATTATTTATAAACAGTGATCTAGCCCTGGTATCTTCGAGGAGTACTAAGGGTAAGGTTTTTGGAAAATTTAAAGCTACATTTGGTCTTTAGTTAGGAACACTTAATCACATGTTTGTTTGTTTAGTTGTACCATCTGTTTTCCCTCTTCACTAGAATTTTTATTTATCAGGGTGCTTGGGTGGCTCAGTGGGTTAAGTGTCTGACTGCTGGTTTGGGCTCAGGTCATGATCTCACGGCTGGTGAGAATGAGCCCCGGATTAGGCTCCACTCTCAGCTGGGAGTTGGCTTGAAATTCTCGCCCTCTGCCCCTCCCCCAACTCATGTTCACTCTCCCTCGCTCTCTCAAATAAATAAATAAATCTTTAAAAACAAAAGAATTTTTAATTATCATTTATACTATTTGGGTTTTTAAAAAAGATTTTATTTATTTGAGAGAGAAAGAGAGAAAGCATGAGCAGGGAAGGGGTGGAGGGAGAGGGAGATAATCTCAAGCAGACTCCACCCAGAGCATGGAGCCTGACTTGGGTCTCCATCCCAGGACCCTGAGATCATGACCTGAGCCCAAATCAAGAATCTGCCACTTAATGGACTGAGCCACCCAGAAACCCCTGGCTTTGTTTTTCATTTATGTTCTTTCCTTTCTCATTTATGTTCTTTCCTTTCTCATTTCCATTTTAATGTTGAGTTTATTTTTGGTTTTCTAACTTCTTGAATGGAACACTACATTAATATGTATATATATGTGCTCTCATATATATTATACATACTTATATGAGAACATATGCATATTAAGTAAATATGATATATATTATCTTAGATGACAGGTAAAGATATACATTATATTTTATATATCTTGGTAACTCTTAATATAGTTAATTCTTTAAATGTCTTGTATTTCTTGAAAAGAATATACAGTTTTTTAAAAGATTTTATTTATCTGAGAGAGAGAGAGAGAGAGCATGAACGGGGGAAGGGACAGAAGGAGAAGGAAAAGCAGACTCCCCACTGAACAGGGGGACCAGTGCAGGGCTCGATCCCAGAACTCTGAGATCATGACCTGACCTGAAGGCAGACACTTAACCAAATAAGCCACCAAAGCACCCCAAGAATATACAGTTTTATTTATTGGGTATGATGCTCTGTGTTTAGCTATTAAGTCAAACTTTTTAATTGTGTTTTTCAGTTTGACTCTATGCTTAATGTTTTGTATTTACTTCATCAGTCTCCAGGAGACTAACATTGAAATCAATTTCTGTAAGAAAACATGTTCTCAAAAGTCTGCAAAGTTGATTACTTTTAAAACAGTTTACTTATACAGTATTTATTATGGCCCAGACACTCTTCCAGAACTTTGCAAATATCAATTCACTTAAGGCCAGCATTATTGCATTTTCTCAAATAATTTTTTCTGTTGTTATAAAGTACTTTTCCTATCAGGATTGAAGTTGTTAGATTTTCTATTACATGATGCTTAAGATGTAAAATTATTATCTCACACATGATGCCTTTATTTTAGCAGTAGATTTAGTTTTAATGTGATGGTGTTTGGGCTCATTGGTCTCTTTTGCTCTGCCTGCATTATTAAAGGGTATTTTACCTGGGTATACATTTATAGATTAAAGATATAATTCTGTTGCCTTTTAATGTCAAGTCTACTAACAGTATAATTACTGTGGATCTTAAGATAATCCTTTTTTTCTGGTTGCTTTTAAGAATTTTCTTTTTTTTAATCCTTGATATGGTTAAATTTCACTGCATTTTATCTACGTGTGGGTTTATCTATCCTTCACAACACTTGTATTACTCAGTTACCATTGTATAAAAACGACTCAGTGCTTTTAAAACATCACTCACTGATAATCATGCAGCTACAGTTACTCTTGGGATCAGCTGACCTAATATGACTTGGCAAGAGGGAGCCCGCAGCTGTAGGCTGGCCCCGGACAGAACACTCTCACCCCTGCTCACATGTGATTGGCTGAAGCCAGACATGTGACCAAATACAGAATCAAGAGAGAGGGAAGGGGACGTTTCCGCTAAGTGGAGGGACTGTCCCGCATGACAATGGGAGTGTTTCATAAGGGGGCTAAGATTCATTCTACCATAATCCTGTAAATTAGTCCCAGGCTGAAAACTCTCCTACCAATTTATTATAAATATTCTCAAACTTCATCCTTTAGAATATTGTTTCCAACTATTCCCTCTGTTTTCATCCTCTGTAGCTTTCTTCAGAACATGTGTTGCAGGCTGAGAAACTATCCTCCACGTTTCAATTTTATTTTTCATAATTTTTTCTATTGAGTGTATATCCCTTTTTTATTCCTGACAAGAAAAATTACATTCTAGCAAGTAATTTTTTCTTCCTTTTGGGTAGCTAAAAATAAGTTTTATTTCAATTACATTAATCACACAATAATATATGCTCATTCTACAGAAATCTTAAAATGTCTATAATGTTAACTCTTCAGACTTCTCCAGTCTCTACTCAGATGCTGAATGTTAATTCCCAACTCCAAAAATAAACATTTTTGTGCATTTAGTGTATATTCGGAATTCCTAATCTGCTTGTTAGAAAATGTATATATACATGAATATATAAAAATACATCTTTGTTTTGTGAAAGCCTTTTTTTACACATGTGATATTATAAGGTACATATTTTCAGGGGCAGATCCAAGAATTGGACAGGCCCCATGAGAGTGGTAAATTTGCCCGTCCATATATACATCCACTTGCTTTTTTTTCACTGAGACATTTACATTGGATCTATTTTCATTGCAAAATAATACATAGCTCACATAGTCTATTTTAAATATTGCATTTAATGTTTGTATTAAATCATCATATTGTAGTTTTAATCAAAATGTTTGTCAGCCTTGTTGTTAATGGATAAATATTTCTTCAGGATGCACAGCAAGAACCCTAGTCTTTGAATAAAAGATATACATATTTTTAACCTGAGCATATATTGTGAAATTATCCTCCAAAGAAACTGTTATAATTTATACTCTTTTTCAACAAGTGGTATTATTAATCATTTCCCCCATTTTTAAGCATTGCACTCATTGGTATATCTTAATGCTTTGTATTCTATATTGATGAGTTTGAATTTTTAAAATGTGTGCTTTTCTTTGTTAAAGAGGATGAAACTCTCGAGGGATGAGATGGGAGAATAAAAATAAAATATATATCATTTAATGAGCTTGAAAAACAAAACGCCAAGTGAGACAGCCCCATTCTACTTCATCAAAGAAAACATAAAACAATGGAAACACTTACACATACACTTTGGAATAATAATGTGGCATTATCTACTGACCTGATGATACATGTATTCACAGTTTCCCCCAACAGTCCTAATTTACTTGTTGTGCCAGCATACTGTTCCGTTTAGTACTAATGGTTAGGGCACCATTGTTGCCCTTGGCTGCCACTTGGTTTACCAACCATCTGTTCCTATACCAGCATGCAGTCGGCAAGATGTGGAATCTTCCACATCTTGCAAGAAATTATAATTAAAATAGATGTGAAATATACATCTTTTTAAAAGCTGAGCCATCCTGCCACGAAATTTCTTTTTTTTTTTTTTAAGATTTATTTATTTTAGAGAGAGCATATGCATGCAAGCAGGGAGAGGGGCAGAAGGAGAGAGAGAATCTCAAGCAGATTCTCTGCTAAGTGGCAAGCCTGACACTGGCCTAGATCTCATGACCCTGAGATCATGACCTGAGCCAAAATAAAAAATTGGATGCTTAACTGACTGAGTCACCAAGGCGCCCCCAGGAATTTCTAAATAATAATCTGAATACTTTTGCTACAGTACCTTTGATATTTATAAGCTGTACATTTATTACTATTTTACTTATTATGATGTTTGATAATGTTCTTTTTATTTTGTAATAACCTCTTTAAGAATAAATGGCTCAAAAGTCAAAAGTTACATATAAAATGTAAGTAATATAAACTGAAAAAATGAGCTATGGGATTTTCATTTCATTTCATTTCATTTCCATTTCTTAGAAAACTGAAATGGACAAACATTTCACAAGCATTAACAATGTTTATGACATCATAAACATTAGCATTAACAATGTTTATGATTTTCTTATGTGTTAAAGTGATATTGTTGTCAATACTTTTTTAAAAACTAAAGAAGATACAATCCTGTGGAAGGATACTCAACATCCACTTTAAAAGTTAGTAAATTAAACACAACTACCCCTAAAGTGGTGATTTAACACACAAAACTGGGGTGCCTGGGTGGCTCAGATAGTTAAGCATCTGCCTTTGGCTCAGGTCATGAACCTGGGCTCCTGGAATGGAGTCCCTCAGGGGGTTCCCTGCTCAGTGGGGAGTTGGCTTCTCCCTCTGCCTCTGCCTTTCTCTCTCTCTCTGTCTCTCATGAATAAATAAATAAAATCTTTAAACACACACACACACACACACACACAAAACTGAAGAAGATGCATTTGTTTTGAGAGAGAGCACACACGTGTGGGGGGTGGGGTTGCAGAGGGAGAGAGAGAATCTTAACCACATTCCTCACCCAGCATGGAGCCCAGCATCAGGCTTGATCTCAGGACCCTGAGATCACAACCTGAGTGGAAATCAAGTTGGTTGCTTAACAACCCGAGCCACCCAGGCACCCCAGAAGATGCATTTACACATGAAACATTTAAGTCTGTGAAGCACGACTTTTCATTTAGATCAGATGTCTAGTCTCTTAAATAAATTTTTCTCATATCAATGAGTTATTGTGAATAATGACAAAATGAATTGACTCCCAGAGGCTTCCATTGAGGTTAAACAACCCGTTAATATGGTGACTCCTGCAGTTTCATCAGATGCTTGAAATAGAAATCAATTAATTCCAACAGCATTTTTTTTTCATTGAAATTAAGGAGTCAAAATAAAGTGTTTAGAAATTCATTCTGACATGACATTATAATAAATGCTTTGGTGAATTTATTAAAATGTTGGAAGATAAAACTGCTTGGTTCATGGTAATAATAGAAATACAAATTTTCATGGACCATGAGAACGTCCATGTTTCACAGTGAACACAAAGTTCTTACAAAATTAACAAACCTGGGCCACAGAAATGAACTTGGATCTGTGGTGCATACAAAAATTCATAAGTGTTTCTGAACAAATTATAATATCCCAATGACCTAGACAGAAGCTTAAAAACTAGTTGTTAACTTTTACAATATGCATGATCTGAGCAAATAAACCACAAAGTTTTTATGATAAAGTTGACGTTGAAAAAAAAAACAAAAAAAATTCTTGACCACCTTAGTATGCACTACCCACTGGATTTTAGAAATGTCTGAGTCTTTGTGGCACCTGGTTGGTTCAGCTGGTTAAGCATCTGACTCTTGATTTTGGCTCAGGTCATGATCTCAGGGTTGTGAGATCGAGCCTCACATCTGCTGAATGTGGAAACTACTTAAGATTTTCTCTCCTCCTCTCCCTCTCTCCCCCCACTTCGTCTCCCTCCCTCTCTAAAAACATAAATAAATAAAGGAAAAAAGAAAAAAAAAGAAATGTCTAAGCCTTTGAAGAATTATTTGGCAAAAATCGACCTAATGGAACTACAACTGTATTAATTTTTTTTCTTTCTAAATGGAATTTACAAAGAGAACCTTGTTTTTCTAACACCAGTAAAAATATTCAAATTATTTACTAAATTTAGTATCAAAAATCTTTGAAGCTTTCACTGAATTAGTAATTGAAAATAAAGTATACAGTCAGTCCCCAAATTAGGATAGTTGGACTTAGGATATTGTGTCTCTATAATGGTGTAGAAATGATATGCATTTTGTAGAAGACATTCTTTAAATTTTGAATTTTGATCTTTTTCCAGGTGTGACATGTGGTAGGATGCTCTCTTGGGATGCTGAATGGTGGTAGCCCCCAGGCAGCCACACTATTATGAGGGTAAACAATGGATACAACTAACCATTCTTTACCCATTCAACCATTCTGTTTTTCTCTTGCAGTATAGTATTGTAAGGACCTATTTTATATTTTTATTTTAGCCAGAGGCTTCCATTGAGGTTAAACAATAACTTCGTTGTTTAGCCCTTAAACTGTCCCTGCTCCCCTTCCCCCAGGGGACTTAAAAACAAGTCCCGGAAAACCAGCTCCAGGTGTGAAGGCCAAGAAAAACAAGGCTGTACCCATACTTGAGTCTAGCCCTGACATAAGTACAGCCATCTTGGCAAAGCCAAAGCTGGCACCTTGCACTGTAAGAGTGGGTTAGCATAAGAATGGCCATCCTGAAGGCCGGGAAGCCATTTTACTGGGCATCCCTAACCAGCCCACAGGGCGCATGTAACTTGAGATATCTCTTAGATGGTCCAATTTCCAGAGACAATTTGGCTCAGTTCCTCAAGGCTTAAGGTCGCCCTCCCCACCATAAAACTGAGGGGGGCTGAGGCAGAAGGAAATGGAAATAAAGTTAAATTTCTTCTAAACCTAAATCTCACTTAACCGCCAGGATGGTGCCAGGGTGATGCTGGGGTGGCGAAAGGTTAAACAAAGTTAAACTGTCAAAGTGGGGTGCAAGATATGTATGTAGCTATGGGAAAGTGCCTTGAAAATGCTATATAAACCCTTGGCTTTGAGTGCTCGGGGTCCTTGTTGAAACCCACTGCGCCAGGCAGATACTTGGACCCCAGCTAGCTGGAAATAAACCTGGCTGTGTGACTTGCATTATCGAGAGTGTTCTCTGTCTGAGGGGTGGTCGACTCCGTACCCTAACAGTATTTAATGTTGTATATCAGCTTTGTGTTCCATATTTTGTCTAACTATACACTAATGTAAGTTTTCTGAAGATGTTTAAGGTAGGCTAAGCTAAGCTGTGATGTTTAGTATGCTAAGTGTTTTAGGTGTACTTTCAGCTTATGATGTTTTCAAATTATGGGTTTATCGGGACATAATCGCATCATAAGTCAAGATCTACACAAATAAAAATACGAGATCAAGAGAAGAACTGAATAAATTAAATAAAGACCATCAATCTTCTCACAAAACTTCATTTCTAAATTATATTATCCCTTTCTATAGAATCTTGTCTTGCAGGATGAACTTTTTTATGGAGTTTCTATTTTTAATAGGATATGTGGTTTTGTGGGTTTTTTTTACTAGAATGGAATGAAATTAAAAAGGCCTATAATTTTGCAACTTGAACAATTTGAGAGGATTTTTTCCTTAATGAAACTATTTGGAAGAAGAAAAATATTCTTAGTAGAGCCTAAAAGATAGTATATGTGAAAATACTTGGTGTAAAATAATGAAAATTTTCAATAAAAGTATTCTTCAGTGAGTAAAATCTTTTCTGAGTTTAGATTTATGTCAGGCCCTTCATAGAATATCTTGCTCAATTACAGAGAAGAGTGGAAAATTCAGATTTATTAATCCACTAGATAAAATTCAAGGAACACTTATGGCAATTGCAGAAAAAATTTGAAAATATTAAGACTACATTAAAAAATACATTCAACATACAAATAGTGACCAATTAATAAACTGGTTAATAAAAGTTATTTATCCAAATCTAAGATTATTTTGCTTATTTATTTAAATCCTTAAATAATAAGCATAAAGGCTTTTTTCAACTTCATATTCATTGTACACAGAAACTATCCTTATTTTTCAGAACTAATTGTATTACTTAAAGCTGTTTTAGAACGGGACTATTTAATTAGCCAACCAATGTATTATAACCTATTTGTCAGTCAATAAATACAAAAAAAAAAACTTAAAATTACACAATGCTTTTTTTTTTTTTTTAAGAACACTTCAACTCTCCAAGTATCCCAGTGTCTATAATAACTTATATGGTAACCCTGTCTATGACTAACACCGTTCTTATTATTTGCCGAAAACAGGAACTAGAAGTGACAGAGTCAAAAATGTTCATAGCTCTATTATGAGCTTAAAATCAAAATCCAATTGCTTGAATTGTGTGATATACAGAAAAGTCATGAAGAGAGTATATCCTAAGGGTTCCCATCACAAGGAGAAATTTTTTTTCCCTTTTTTATTTTCTTCTTTCTTTTAAATTCTATCCATATGAGATGATGAAGGTAGACTGAACTTACTGTGGTAATCTCCTCATGATATATGTAAATTAAGCCATCACACTATATGCCTTAAGCTTATACAGTGATGTATGTCAGTAATTTCTCAATAAAACTGGGGAAAATACAAGGGCTCAAAACCGGAACAATGACTAAATATAGTTTGCTATCGATTACTACATTACTAATGAAAATGAAACTATACAACAACACAGATGAATCATACCAACATAAAACTAAGGAGAAGGAGACATACATAAGGGGATACATACTCTGTGAGTATACTCACAAAACACCAAAAACAGATTAGATTATCATTATTACCCACATTATTCACAGGAGACAAAACTAAAAAGAAATTTCAAGAGTGTTGTTACTGACAGAGAGAAAGAAAGAATCAAGGTTTTGGGGGTTCCAGGAATATTCTATTTCTTGACTTTGATGGGGTTCAGACAAATGTCTCCCTTACACTAATTAATAAAGCCTACATTTGGATTTCATTTGTTTTACTGTAGATGTGTCAAAAGTTTTCATTTTAAAAAGGAATATAGAGAAACATTCTGAAAAACATTTTGAAAATTTTTACTCTAAAAGCCTCTTTTTGTCATTTGCCACAATAGTTGATACTTTTGAAATACAAAGCTATTAAAAATTATATATCAAGGTGATTGTTCTAATCTAAGTGAGCATGTGTGAATGTGTATGAGTTGTTTTTACATGTATGTTTCTGTAGTTTCTGCATGTATAAATGCACACCTCTGCTTATGTGTTTGTCTGCATGAGTGTGTGTGTGTGTGTGTGTGTGTGTGTGTGTGTGTGTGTGTCTACACACGAATTTGCACATGAGAATGTTTTGTATGCTTTGGGGTAAGGTAAGGATACATTTTTTTGACATGGGAAAATATGATTTTCACAGAAAGATGAAGATGAACTGGGAATTTGAAAACGAAAGCCCCAAAACAGAAAGAAAATTTCAAGTAAACGAAATAAAAGAAATCGTGTATTGTTTTCATCAACTTTGGTGTTTTAAAATACATACTTTAATATTAGCTTATTCCCAGATTTTTGTTTTCTCCGTGTGTGGTTCATGCAACTCTAATGACTTTGTGAAAATAGAGCCCTTAGCTAGGCAAAGAGGAGCTCCTCCTGCTATTCTCACATTACTCTCAGTTCATACTTCTTTTCACTACCTCCTTAGGAGTATTATCCCCAAACAAAGCAAGAAACACCTGCTGTATTATACACAACTTTCAATCAATTCACCAGTAGCTTTAGCATAATAGAAAGAAATCAAGCAAATTATTAGTCTGTTTGGGAACTGTGAGAACAGATTTAAAGGATGTGAGTATTTTCATTTCAAAGTAATTTGGTTTCTTTGCCTTTTTGTAATTATGGAGCACCAAATTCTTTTTGCCTTGCCACTTACAATTTTCATCATTGCCTTTTATGATACTTGTTGAAAAGTCTCTGAATATTAGGCACCACCAAATATAAAGACACACACACACACACACACACACACCAATCCCACATACACAGATAACATGGTCCAACATTTTCCAAGAGATTCAAGTTTCATGATAATCATTCTGCCATTCCCTCAAGTTCTGAATTCATTTATTTAATCCTCTCAGTCTTTAATTTGGTACTTTGATTCTCAGGTAGCAAAATTCACTTAAACTAAACTAAGCGAAGATTTATTGATTGTTACATAATATATTGGATAAAAGCACCAACTCTTACAGATCTGCCTTTGAATAGTAGCTCAAATGAAAATTAATGTTGTACATACGGGGCACATTAGTTCATCTCCATACAATTCTACCTCCTCACTTATAAAATAATTATAATATCGTGAGATAAAACTTTAGTAATGTGGAAACTAGCTATCAAAATCAAGCGAAAATGAAGTCATTATTAGAAAGATAGACAATTAAGATTATTGAGCAATTGTTAATTTCCCAGCTTTGTCTAGTAATGCAAATATTTGGTAATTTTTTTTCTTTTGTTGCTTGGTTTTACCTTAAATGAATGGGATGCAAACCAAAATATTTTATAGGGTTATATCAAATTTTATGTATCTATTGCAAAAGTTGAAAAAATAATAAATAATTGGACTTTATCACGAAAACAAGTCATTTGTATTTTTGCATAATCAAATGCACATACAAGTGCAAACCATTTGCTAATATTAGTAAATACAGCATAGCAAATAACTTCATTGCTCCTCATCAATCTCCAGGTTGGAAAGCTTAGGGAAAACATAACAACCCATTTTCATTCTATGGGATTGGTTTAATGAAGAAAAGAAAGAAAAAGAAGGGAGGGAGGGAAGGAGGGAGGGAAAGGAGGAGGGAGGGAGGAAGGAAGGAAGGAAAGACAGAGAAAGAGGGAGGGGGGGCACCTGGGTGGCTCAGTGGGTTAAAGCCTCTGCCTTCGGCTCAGGTCATGATCCCAGGGTCCTGGGATCGAGCCCCGCATCAGGCTCTCTGCTCAGCGGGGAGCCTGCTTCCTGCTCTCTCTCTCTCTGCCTGCCTCTCCGCCTACTGTGATCTTTGTCTGTCAAATAAATAAATAAAATCTTTAAAAAAAAAAAAAAAGAAAGAGGGAGGGGGAGAGGGAGGGAGGGAGGGAGGGAAGGAAGAAGGAAGGAAGGAAAGACAGAGAAAGAGGGAGGGGGAGAGGGAGGGAGGAAGGGAAAGAAAGAAGGGAAAAAGGAAAGAAGGAATGAAAGAGGAAAGGAAAGGGAAAAGAAAGAAGGGAGGGAGGAAGAAGAAAGGAAGAGAAGAGGGAGGGGAAAGGAGAGAGAGAGAAAGAAAGAGAGAAAGGAGAGAGAAATACGGGGCATCTGAGTGGCCCACTTGGTTAAGCAGCTGCCTTTGGTTCAGTTTATGATCCCAGGGTTCTGTGACTGAGCCCTACATTGGGATCCCTGCTCAGGAGGAAGCCTACTTCTCTCCCTGCTTACCACTCCCCCTGCTTGTGCTATTTCCCTTTCTCTGACAAATAAATAAAATCAGAAAGAAGGAAGGAAGGGAAGAAAGAAGGAAGGAAGGAAAGGAGGGAGGAAAGGAGGGAGGGAGGGAGGAGTAAAAAGAACTAATGTTCTCATTTACCATCCTTAAGTACTACTTTCTAAATTTCTAAAATCTTTGGAGGTTTGTTTCCAAAATACATAGTATGATCTCTCCACAGGATGGTAAAGTTAAAATAATTGTTGGGCTGTGAATTCTTTTTTTTTTTTAATTTAATTTAATTTTATTTCTTTCAGTGTTTCAAAATCGTTTATACACCACACCCAGTGTTTCGTGCAATATGGCTGTGGATTCTATTACCATGTTCAAGGTACAGTTTGAGTTTGAAAGTGTCTGACCTGATCTTTCTAATCATATAGGCTATTTACTATAATAGCCCAGGTTATTAGTACCTCTATTTCCTTGTGCAACACAACAGATCCATAAACTGGTGCAACTCTGGGTAGCGGGTGAAGAAAGCTAAGGGGGGACGATAAGCCACCGCACGGATGAGACCGTGATGAGATGAGCGATGCCTGGAGCAAAGAGGTAACTTTTTTTTTTCTTTTTTTGCAAAGAGAGAACTTTTCACATCCCCTTGTCTATGAGAACAAGTCACGCTAATTCCCTCAGGTTGGTGGTTTTGTCTGTGAAATAGATGTGAGAAATAGAGTGGCAGTAGTATAGTCTGCTTTTTTATTTGAAAGGCAAATTTGCTACATTTGGGGAAATTATGGGTTTGATGCTCAGGACTATGGACACGAAGGCTACAATGCAGATACAAATTAATGTCTTCTCACAGCCTGGGGCATGGCTAATGGACTGACTTGGCCTGAGGGCCCAGGGTGCTCAGAAGGCACATGTATTAATGGAAGGAAAGAGCAAGAGTCAGGCAATATGAAATCCAGTGTTCTGACCCTATACTTGATAAAAAGAAGGTACAGGGGTGGCAGTAATTCTGGTGGAGTCATGGCAAAAGAATACTTTGAGTGACTCTATTGTTCCTGTATGATCCCATAGAATGAACCTCTAACCTCAGTCCACAAGGACTACAACAAGCAAGGAAGCAGTCCTACGTGGCTGGTGTCTAAGCCCTTAAGCCTTGAGTCTTGGATCACTCACCCTACAAAGACTCATCTAGCTTACTGAGAAAAATATCAGCCTTCAGGGAATTAGCCAGGACTCGCTCTCGCTGATGCATGGAGGTGAAAAGTTGTTTGTTTTCTCTCCAATATTGGTTGGCTCACAGTTCTCATTCATTTATTCAAAAATATACATATTTAGAAATGACTATACCAGACTTTGATTTAGGTATTCAATCGCAGGTGAAACAGACATATTCCTTCTTAGAGCTTACTATCTGAAGGACGAGAGAAATAACATAGTGTAAACAATCAAACACAAATATGAAATGATAATCTGAGAATACTATGGTAGAATCAAATTAGACATTCTAACTATATGAATTCTTCTGATCCATGAGCATGGCATCTTTCCATTTTCTGTGTCAACTTCAGTTTCTTTCACTAACGTCTTATGGTTATAGGATACAGGTCCTTCCCCTCCTTGCTTAAATTTATTTCTAGATTTCGTATTCTTTTTGATGCAATTGCAAAAGGGGTTGTTTATTTTCTCTTTCCTCTAGTTCATTAGAAATGTATCTCATTTCTATATATTAATTTGAATCCACCAACTTGCCTGAATTCATTGGTTAGTTCTAATAGGTTTTTTTTTTTTTTTGGTTGAGTGAAAACAAGTTTTAGTCTGAATATTATTAACTTTTCAAAGCTTCTCTTAATTTTGTATGCTTCTTTATTTGGTTTAGAGAATCCTTCACTAGTCCAAGGCTAATTTTCCGCTAAGATTTTTTAAATTATGTTTATCACATTTGTCCTTAACCTATCTGGAACTGGTTCTTGCATATTGTATGAAATAAAGACCTTATTAATTCTTTTAAAGTGTGATTCTTGAAGAGTCTGCCCAATCACTACTGACCTATAATACACGTCATTCATATACATGCATGGATCTGATCTTGGGATCTTTACTCTGTTCCTTTTTTTTTCATTACTTTTTCTTTCTTTCTTTCTTTCTTTCTTTCTTTCTTTCTTTTTTTTTTTTTTTTTGAGAGAGAGAGAGAGAGAGACAGAGAGACATTGGGTAGGAGCAGAAAGAAAAGGAGAAAGAGAATCTTTTGACACTGAACTCATGACCTGAGCAAAAATCAAGAGTTGAACACTTAATTGACTGAGCCATCCAGACGTCCCTGTTTCATTTTTCACTTTTCCTATCATTCAACCAAAAGAATACACCCCTAGTTGCTACAAATATATATATTTGTATATACACACACTCCGAGTACAAAGTCCCCCCTACTCACTCTTTTTTTTTTTTTTTAAGATTTTATTTATTTGACAGACGGAGATCACAAGTAGGCAGAGAGGCAGGCAAAGAGAGAGAAGGGGAAGCGGGTTTCCTGCTGAGCAGAGAGCCTGATGCTGGGCTCGATCCCAGGACCCTGAGATCACGACCCGAGCCAAAGGCAGACGCTTAACCCACTGAGTCACCCAGGTGCCCCCCCCCCACTCTTACATATACATTGTGGAATCAACTCTTCAAATGGAAAATAAATATTATTGGCATTCTCATTGGAATTACACAAAATAGAGCTAATGTTTTCAGAAAAATTGATAATGTTATGACACCTAATGAGCCTTTTATATCTCTCTAGTCAACTTTGATCTTATTTAACAACTTTCATTAAAGTTCCAGTTTACTCCATAAAGGTTTACATAAATTTGTCATTTATATATATGCAAGTACTTATTGTTGCTGCTATGCAAAATGGATTTTTTTGTTATTGTTGAGGAATGTTCACATGCTTTTAATAGCATTCAGACATAATCCTTGGTACTTTATTTTTTTTAAGATTTAATTTATTTATTTGAGAGAGTGAGAGGGCACACGTGAGGAGGGCGAGGGGCAGAGGGAGAAGCAGACTCCCCACTGAGCAGGGAGCCTGATCTGGGACTCGATCCCAGGACCCTGAGATCATGACCTGAGCTGAAGGCAGACGCTTAACTGACTGAGCCACCCAGACATCCAATCTCTATAGTCATTGCTATGCTAGGTAAAAATTTTCTTTGGCTAACATAAGGAGAAATGAACTTCATTATCTAATCCTGCACTTACTTTCAGTAAATTCGCTATTTTATTAATGTGAGTAATTTATAAGTCCTGCAGAATTTCTCTTGGAAGAGTTCTCACGTCTGTCCCTTCCTCATGTCCATCGGTTTGCACACAATAGCACTTTCATACCGCAGCCCCCCATCACATCAAGCCCCAATTTCCAGAATAGCTTCTCAAATCAATCCATTGTCTAATGCTCCACCAAACCCCAGTCTAGACTACAGAAAACCTCTGAATGAATGAAATGTACCTTATCCACGAATAAAAATGTTCAATGGCTAAAATTCAGATCCTATTAGATTTTCCCTGCCTCTCATTTAACTTCCTCTAGAAGAGCTTCTGTAATACGTACTTACAATCTGTTTTTCCATCTTGGTATCCTTCTTTCCCATCAAATCAGCAGGCCTCTTTGCCATCTCTCTCCCCTTATCCCCACAAGCCACATTCACTCATATCCCTGAAAGCTTCTTTCATATTTGTCCCTGTCTTCCAATGTTTTCCATACCTCCCACAAAGAAAACAATACTCTCACCTTCAAAATCCAAGTTAAGCCCCACTTTGATTTTAGGTTTTCTCTTGCTACTCAACCCCCATTCATAGCTCACAATCCTAAATTCCTTAGTATTTATTCTTCACATGTTCATACTATTAGAATCTAACCATATAATGTGCTGTTTTTGTGTTTTTCTATTTCATCTGTTGGCAATAATGGATTGAGTTTGTAATATGGCCTGACATTGTTTCTGCAACCAAACCTCTTTGGTATTTTTCAAATGGGACTTTTTGCATCTCCCAAAGGAAACATGTTAACCTAAAAAGCACTAGCTGCTCAAGCAATATTTGTTTATTAATTTCCCTTATTTACTCTTCAATTCTTGTAACAGAGCAATTGTGCACACATTAAACACTGAATGTTTATTTAACATACTTATGTGCATTATGTACCTCTCCTGAAGGTAAAATATGTAGTATTTTTTTCTCTTTCAAACTCGGAAAGTTTTTATAAAAATGATAGTGTTTCTCTGGAAAAATCTGTATATAGTGTAATGAAAATGCCAGAATCTTCATATAGGTGTTGTGTGATTTGCCTAATCTTTATTATTATAGTTGCTTATTCCAAATCAACTTAACAGAATAAGAATTCAGAATAAAGCATGAACACTTCGTTGTTAACATCAAGTGGAGGTATGTTAATACCTCATTATAAGTATATATTACTAACTTCTCTCTCATAGCCTATCAGTGATGAGTATATATGACTATCAAACACCTTATTTATAAAAGAGGATATTTTACTTTAATATCTTACAGATAACTCACCATTTATAAGGTACAATTTCTACAGTCCATTTACCCATCTAGGAGTCAATTAATTTGCTTCCAACTGCCTCCTTTAAAGACTGCAGCATTTCTAACTTCATCTACAGCTTAATCTGTTTGAACTTTAAGTTGTGAAAACTGTCATGACGGGAGCCACTTCAAAATGGAGCCGGAGCGGCCACTGCAGAGAGACTGCCTTACCCACCTTTGTTTGATCTGGGCTCAAACCATTGGCCTGGTTAAAATAGCAATTGTTTTAAGCAATTACTTGAGGAATCAGTAGGAGAAGGAACATTTTGATCACAACACTGATAGTCGTGGGGTTTCTGAAGATAAAATGAGTCACCAGTTGATGTCTGAGTTAACTTGTTAATACCTAGAGAAAACTGTTTTTTTCTTTTCTTCAACTTATGTAATCAACCCCCTTCCTATTCCTCAAACAAACAAAAAACAACAACAAAACAAAAAACAGTGCCTTCACCCTAGAAGGAGGAACACTATTTGGGTAACCTCCTGAATTCAGGAGGGCAACCTCCTGAATCTGTGTTCTCCAAATTGCAATGCTTTAACCCCAAATAAACACTCATTTGCCTCTCATTGTGGCTCTTTGTCTCCAGGTTGACAAAGACAGGAAGTATCCATTAATGATATAACACTTAAAATAAACTCCCTAAATGGAAACATATTTTGTAATTCCAAATATATGTTTGTAATTTATAATTGAATGACAAGTATTTTTAAAGATTTATTTATTTATGGGGTGCCAGGGTGACTCAGTGGGTTAAAGCCTCTGCCTTCACCTTGGGTCATGATCCCAAGGTCCTGGGATTGAGCCCCACATCAGGCTCTCTGCTCGGCGGGGAGCCTGCTTCCTCCTCTCTCTCTTCCTGCCTCTCTGCCTACTTGTGATCTCTGTCTGTCAAATAAATAAATAAAATATTTTTTAAAAAAGATTTATTTATTTATTTGAGAAAGAGCAGTGGGGAGGGAGGAGGTAGGGCAGAGGGAGACGGAAAGTATCTCAAGCAAACTCTGCACTGAGTGCAGAGCCAGATGCCAGGCTTGATTCCAGGACCCTGAGATCACGACCCGAGCTGAAACCAAGAGTTGGACATTTAACTGACTGAGCCACCCAAGCGCCACTTGAATGACAAGTATTTGAACAAATGAAGAGAAAATGATCCAGTTCTTCTGTCCATTTTATTTCAGGGAAGTAGTAGATGATAAAAAATACTGGAAGTTTGTTTCCAATTATAGGTCCTATTATTCTAGGGAATATGGGTATAGATAACTAGTTAAGCTCTATATAAATACCCTTAAGAGTACAGAAAACTTAAAAGCTATCAGTTTATACTCGTAACAGCTTCTTATAATCTAAGCCTATTTCTTCCAAAATGTATTGACTATGATATTTCATCATATTTTTTACCAGTGATATAATTTTTTTTTTTTACTATTATGGATAGTTACCATTTCCTGCCCTTTTCCTCCCACCTTTCAAAAAATATATCATCTAAAAAAGAAATAAAGTGGCACCTGTGTGGCTCAGTTGGTTAAGCGTCTGCCTTCAGCTCAGGTCATGATCTCAGAGACCAGCGACAGGGCCCCACATGGGGCTCCCTGCTCAGTGGGAGCCTGCTTCTCCCTCTCCCTCTGCTCCTTTTCCCTGCTTGTGCTCTCTTTTGTTCTCTCTCTCTCAAATAAATAAAGTATTTTAAAAAAATAAAACAAAAATTAAAAAATTAAAAAGACATAAAAACTGCAATAAGTCACCTTTGAGAAATTCCAACAAAAACAAAATTTAAACAATAGTTCAACTGAACATTTTATCAGAGCTTTCTGCCTATGGATGCCACCATGTAGGCATCCGTAAACACTCCCTTCCCACCACTGTCATATCTAAGTCAGAGTCTCCTAAGGAGCCTGAACAGCTGCAGAAGCTCTTCCCCGGAGGTTTGAGCTTTGAAGAATCTGATGAGGAGCCATTATGAGCCATCGGGGACACTTATGTACTGTGTGGTGATGAGAGACCCAAACTCCAAGCACCCCAGAGGTTTTTGGGTTTGTCAAGTAAGCCACTGGGGAGGGGGTGGATGCAGTCATGAATGCAAGGTCACACAAGGTGGATGGAAGAGCTGTGGAACCAAAGAGAGAAAAGGCTCAAAGACCAAATGCCCACTTAAGTGAGAAAAGGATTTTCCTTGGTGGCATTTAAAAAGACACTGAAGGACATCATTATTTTGAACAGTATAGGAAAATTGAAGTGATTGAAATCATGACTGACCAATGGAGTGACAAGAAGAGAGGATTTGCTTTTGTAACACTTGATGATCATGACTTTGTACATAAGATTGTCATTCAAAAATACCATACTGTGAATGGTCACAGCTGTGACATAAAGAAAGTCCTATCTAAGCAAGATATGGCTAATATTTCATCCAGCCAAAGAGGTGGAAGTGCTTCTGGAAACTTTGGTGGTGGTGATGGAGGTGGTTTTGGTAGGAAAGACAACTTTGATCATGGAGATGACTTCAGTGGTGAGGTGGCTTTGGTGGCAGTCACGATGGCAGTGGATATGGTGGCCGTGGGGATTGCTATAACAGATTTGGTAATGCAGGAAGCAATTTTAGAAGTGATGGAAATGATAATGACTTTGGCAATGACAAAAGTCAATCTTCAAATTTTGGACCCATGAAAGGAGGGAATTTTGGAAGCAGAAGCCCTGGGCACTATGATGGTGGAGGCCAATACTTTGCCAAACCATGAAACCAAAGCAGCTATGGTGATTCCAGCAGCAGCAGTAGCTGTGACAATAGCAGAAGGTTTTAATTACTTCCAGGAAACAGAGCTTAGCAGGAGAGGAGATCCAGAGAAGTGAAAAGAAAGCTACAGGTTACAGGATTTGTGAACCTAGCCAAGCACAGTGAATGCAGGGTCTAGCTGCTACAAAGAAAACGTATTTTAGACAATACATATGTGTATGGGCAAAAAGCTCAAGGAGTTTATTTGTGACTAAATTATATAAAAGGTTATTTTAGTTTTTCTGTTCTGTGGGAATTTTAAAGCATTTCAAGGGATTTTAATGCCAATTTTTTTTTTTACACCCATGCTATTGATTGTTAAATGCTATGGTCTGATCATGATGCTGAATAAATTGTGTCTAAATAAATAAATAAAAATTGTATCAAAGATTTTAACATTTTAATATGCCATATGAAATTTCAAGAAGGACAATACTCTACAAGATTTCCTGAAAATTTGTAACCATGGAACTGAAGGACCAAAAATTCTTCCAACCCAAGAAATGGCTCTTCAGCATGTTGATTATTTTCAGCTAGGTTTTTTTGTTTCTTGGTGGGTTTTTGTTTTTGTTTGTTTGTTTTTAAATTTTAGAGCAAGAGAGACAAAAAGCAGGAGGGGCAGAGAGAGAGGGACAGAGAGAATCTCAAGCAGACTCCATGCTGAACATGGAGCCCAATACCGTGTTCGATCCCAAGACTCTGAAATCATGACCTGAGCTGAAACCAAGAGTCAGACACTTAACTGACTGGACCACCCAGGTGTCCCTGGTTATTTATTTATTTTTTAAATAAGCTCTACACCCAATGTGGGCTTGAACCCATGACCCCAAAATCAAAAGTTGCATCTTCTACAAACATTGAGCCACTCAGATTCCACCTTAAGATGGTTATTTTTAAGAAACTGCAGAGAAGGTCTGAAAACTGTAGAAGTTACTCCTTTGTAAGAAACTTTTACATTTATAATGGAAATACCCATTTGTAAGGGTGTCTCCTTCACTATACCTGGAAGAGAGAATGGCTCAATCTCCAGAAATTTATCTATGGAGAGGGCAATAAGTGAAATCTGTGTAACAGCCTTTTCTCTGCTGACTGTGCTTTTCCTGGCAACCTCCCATTATGAACACCTCATCTCTAATACCTGCCTTTGTCTTTAGCTGAAGATGGTATTTAAGATGCTAGGTTTAGTCATTTTGAGGTGTTGCTCAGTTCTTGGGTCTTTCCATGTATACATGTTATTAAACTTTCATTTGTTTTCTTCTTGTTGATCTGCTTCATATCAATTTAATTATTAGACCCAAATGAAGAACTTAGAAAGGTAAAAGGAAATTTTTTCCCCAACAGAACTGTTCTTTTCTCAACTTTACTGTAGAATTGAAGATATTTTGAAAAATCTTGGTACAGTGGAAACACTGTGCGTTTTTGGATTCCTGGAGAATACATTTAAATCCCAATCCCTTCCAGCTCTGTCTCTGTTAATTAAATATTTGAGCCTTGATATCATCATATGTAAACAGGAAATATTACTGACCTAATAGGACCATTGTATGAATGCAATAAGCTAATTCAGATAACTCATTTCAACATTTACTTAGGTCCTAGGCAAAGACCAGCACTTGGTTAGGAGCCAGAGATAAAGAGATAATTAAGACATAACCCCTATACTCAAGGAATTCACTATTTTCAAACTCACTGTCCATTTGTTAATATGGGAATTCTCTCTGGCCACAGTGTTCTTATTTTCTATATTCTTCTCTGTATCTTTCGATGACTCTTTTGTGTCTGGCAGCTCGAAACTCTCACTTTCCTAATCAGAGCATTTTAGTTCTCCATTTCCCCAAACCAAATATCCTTCAACATCTAAAGCCCATAGATGGAAATCAAAAGGCCGTATATTCTGGATATCTGTCCTTACAAGTACAAAGGATGGAAAATATTTGAAATCAGAGATTTTTCATGAACAGAGATCAGATAAGATTTGTAACAATTATCTCATCCAGTGTTGATATAGGTATAGTGAAGCAATGTCACTGTATTTTCTTGAAGGCCCTGAGATCATCTGGAAGTGTTTGTTACTATTATTTTGTCCATCTTCACTTGGCTAGTCCTATTTAAAATGATAACTTTTTCAGGGTGCCTGAGTAGCTCAGTGGGTTAAAGCCTCTGCCTTTGGCTCAGGTCATGATCCCAGGGTCCTGGGATCAAGCCCCACATCAGGCTCTCTGCTCTGCAGGGAGCCTGCTTCCTCCTCTCTCTGCCTGCCTCTCTGCCTACTTGTGATCTCTGTCTGTCAAATAAATAAAATCTTAAAAAAAAAATAAAAAATAAAATGATAACTTTTTCAAGAAAACAAATTAAAATAAAAGCTTTTTGAGCCAATTACTATCTATACATGCAAAGTGTGGGTCTCTTATAAAAATCAGCAGTTGTTCTGATGAATATAGCAATGCATTCAAATGAGAAAAGAAAAAAATAGATATAAAACAGCAAATTCACACAAAAAACATATTCATATGATTATTAATGCTTATTTATTTATTTATTTATTTATAGATTTATCAGAGATAGGGGGAGGGACAGAGGAAGAAGGATAGAGAGAATCTCATGCAGACTCTGCACTGAATGCAGAGCCTGACACAGGGCTTGGGGCTCGATCTCATGGTTCTGAGCCGAAGTCAAGAGTCAAACACTTAAGCAACTGAGCCACCCAGGCACCTCACATATTAAATGTTTCTTAAGTAATAGATTAGAATGTGCTTAGCTAAAGAAATCATAATTTATTCCAATTCAAAATGAATGAGTAACCAGTATATCAAAACAATAAAGGCAGTTGCAAAATAATTTAAAAAGAAAGTACCACCTCAGCATTGAAATAATTTAAATGTTATACTAATGACAAACATAAACCATTTATTGAGCCGCTGCTGTGTGTTTAGCACTGTTATAGGTCTTTTTGTTTTTGTTTTGTTTTGGATGTGAAGGAAAAGATTAGAAGCTGAAGCTTCAGGTTAGAATTTGCAGGAAAGAAAAAAAAATCTTGTAATCTGGAGCAGACAGGGCTTACTTCTACCTGTTAGATAGCAATAATCATAGAACACTTCAGATATATATCTTAAGGGGAAAATTCACCCAGGTAGTGTGTTAGTTTGGGTTGATTTTGTTTTCCAAGTTGGTTACTCCTAACTGAACATAATAGAGGCAAATCTTTTATTAAATTATGTTTTGCTAAAGCAATCAACAACAACAAAACCCAATAAAATACGGTAAAATCAAACATACCAAATAATGAGAATCAAAGTTAAATTTTTTAATCTGCTCTGAGTTGGCACAAAAATATTTCCAACAGTGTTTTCTTTCTACTCTATTGCCTGCTTTGAATTTGGTTAGCAGAATAAGCATTAGACACCCATGTTTTTTATCTCAATCCATAAAAATCCAGGAATGAGAATATATGGAAGAATAAAGATTATAAGGGCAAGATTGGATTCTTGAATCAACTAATGACTTAGAAAATAAGGTTGTTTATTTTTTTACATTTCATAATTTTATTCCCAACTCTGTAAAAATGTAACATCATTCTGTCTTATCTTATAATTTTTCATCATGCAAAAGGAAAATATTATTACTCACTTATTTCCATGGAGGTAATATATGGAAGGAAAACTTCTCCTCCACCCTATTAACTGTAATGATGGGGGCCTAAGAATTAAATTGACAAAAGACAGATTAACAGGAAAAAGGGGATATACATTTTACTGATGTTAATATTCTTTCATTTATGGGAATTTCACAGAAAAGAAATGAAAATCTAAAGAGGTGGTTAGACCTGAGAGTTTATATACCATTTTAATGAAGGGTGATACTTTCTGGAGAAGTAACTAGATAAGAGAGAAGGGGTTTGGGGCTTCTAAGGACAATAAATTGTGGGAAGGTAAGTATATGGAGAAACTCATAGAAAATGAAGGTCATTTTGTTTGTGCAGAATCATTTCACTGTTTTCTGTCTTCTCCACAGCCATAAAATTCCCCTAGAGTGGGGATTTATGGCAATCTTCATTTCTTAGTAATTTCTGCTTTTCATCAGATAAGGGAAGCTCCAAGACCTTTCTGAATCTGTTAATTCTCAACTGCTGTTAGCACAAAATAATCCACATTCCAAAGTGGCATATTTCGAGGTGGCATATTCAGATCCCCTTCTGTTTCAAATGGCAGCTCCAACAAAAGCATTGTCATTATACTTTCACAGTTTCTGTTACTGGAAACTAAAGTCAATTAACTCTTGGTCATGAACAGTTGTCAGGAGTCATACCCAGTCAATATTCCAGCTGTAGTTTCATTCCTGGAAGAGCTTCAGCTCAAGGTAGAGAGCCAGATTCCCTCCAGCACTTGGAAGATTCTTATTACTTTAGGTAATTCTAGAAGCTCCTTCCCTCATGAGTTTCACTTATATTTCCAAAGATCTTACAATGAACAAATGTACCCACATATTCAGAACATAAGCTCCCAATTTTTGAAAATGCATTATTTCTGTGATGTAAATATCAAGGAAAAGGAACGTAGTCTCCCTTGATTCACATAGTCCTACATGATGCTGTGGATTCCAGAATCAGACCCATTAATCAAATCTGTCACCACGCAAAAATCAGAGATTAATAGCTTCCCTTTGTATTTCATCTTTATATCTTGTTCAAATGCCAAACGTCTCTTGTTAACAAAATCCAGGTAGAATACTGCTGGCAAGTAAGTCAGAGAAAAACTGTTTCCGGGGTTTACCTTCCTTTAGTAAAGGGAAGACTTTAACAAGGTGAGGGTAATAAATGCATCCTGATATGTTACATATAGGTATGACTTCGAGTTATCTGAACAATTCACAAATATTATCAAGTAGTTCCCCTGACAGTTTTTGTTCTACTCAACAAAACATCAGGGTCGTTTTCCTTCAGATTATTTTATCTGCTACGGAACCTTTTTTTTTTTTTTAATTGTACAATCACCAAAATAAGTTTTCCAGAGTTAAGTTCTTACTAAAAAGATCAGTGAAATGACTGAAGCATTCTGTGCATTTACCCCAAAAGAGTACTGTGTCTTTTCACCAAGGAAATAAGGCTTACATGCCAAAGCAATTACATGTAGGTTTCAGAGTTGGGTAAATATAACAAGTAACAAAATACCAAATCTAATGTCCCTTACTTTAGGCAAAAACTAAACCAAAGGATGGTGCTCTTCCGGGTTGTCCTTTTCAAAATTTTCCCTAACCTTTTTTTTTTTTTATCAAGATTTTATTTATTTGTCAGAGAGAGAGAGAGAGAGATCACAAGTAGGCAGAGAGGCAGGCAGAGAGAGAGAGGGGAGGAAGCAGGCTCCCTGTGGAGCAGAGAGCCCGATGCGGGGCTCGATCCCAGGACCCTGGGATCATGACCTGAGCCGAAGGCAGAGGCTTTAACCCACTGAGCCACCCAGGCACCCCAAAATTTTCCCTAATCTTAGTATTAAGAAGCATGTTAAGTATCAGCGTTTCCTCCAAAATATTCACGCCCAAATCTGCTAAAACACTGTTTGCTATTAGACTATAAATTTAAAAAGTAGCAGTAATTCCATTAAGGACTAGATCTTGTCACATTGGGCTATCTCTTGGGTGTCTTATCAGCAAATGTGGAAACTGAAAGACAATGTGTCAGTCCAGTTCTCTATCATCTTTCCGTCAAAGGAGCCTTTATCAGGCAGCACACTCAAACTAAAAAAGGATAAAAGAGCCAACTCCACTCATTTCTTCTTTGTATATAGGGATGGAAAGTAAACTACAGCTCCCAAACCGGGCCACGGTGTATATTTTACTCATTCGTCTAGATAAGCGCACTGTACATGCTATATGATATGACACAGAACCTATAGCAGTATCCACTTTTTAAAAAATGCCATTTCTATTACTTTAAATCAAAAGGTATGGGAGCTGATGGGCAACTGCCTGGCATGAGAGAGAAGATCAAGCACAGGATGAGTGATCAGAGTCTGACTACGGGGCGACACTGCAAAACAAAGGCAAATTTCAGTTTTTGGTAATGACTTTTCTATGTAACCTACATTTTTGAGTTTAGGTGATATACCATTTTTGAGGTTACGTTACTGCTTACATTTTAAGAATGGAACATTGAATCGCATCTCCAATGAATTCAGTTGGGTAATAAAAATGTTGCTAAGTGAATTGAGTGTAAATAGGAATAAGAACGTAGGCATTTATTCAGCAAGGAGAGTGTACGATGTGTTACTTGGAAGTTACAACTTCTTTTATCAAAGCTGCCCTTAGCAACTTCTCCTGTGCAGTATTTGGCTGTCAAGGATACCAGCTGTTCTTCAGAAACAGCCAGGTTAATAATTTTTTTTCTGTTGCATAACAACAGAAACGGAGATAGGTTATATAAACCTTGGAACAAATACAGAACAGAGCGTGTGTTATTTTAAATATTTTGAAAGCTATAGATATACATGGAATTTAAAGTATCAAATGAAACTAGGTAATTATCCTCTTAATTTGGAAGATCCATTTAATCAAACTAGAAATTTTAAGCAGTATCAGAATATCAGTATTTGGGACTTGGGGGTTAACTTAACTGAAGTGGTTGTGTGGGCTCTACAAATTCATTTTATTACATCAATGTGATTGCATGAAAATATATAACTTTAAAGTAAAACTGTAATCATGAATAAGGTAAATATCATCTAGGTTGTTCTTCCAACCCAAAAGGACGGTTATTTAGTAAGTCTCTTATCAATATTTACGGTTTCAGATCAATCATACAAAGAGCTTGAGAGACATCAGTCCCATTTTTACAAAAAGAAAAAAACTACACAAACTGAAAACCAATAACTTTTCTTAGATCCATCAGAGAATTGAGGTCACACGGCAAATAGCCTCCCAGAATTCCAGAGTACCAGGTATGTTCCTTATGTGACACAGATCAGAGAATTACAGACTGGCTCAGCTTACCCAGAGCATAAATCAGTGTATCCAGACACAGGTAGGAAGATTAAAATGGTAAAATTTTCATGAACTACTAAAGCCTGAACATGGACTAGCTCAAAAGCAAAAAAATCTTGAAGTCTTTAGTTTTATGAGAACCCCATACTTCTATGGGTTATGCCTCTGGGTGCCCCACAAAATTCTCATGGTGAAGAGCCAGGAATGATCCCCTCATGGCTCTGGTATGGGGAATTAGCCAGTTTCCATGATGAAGGTTTGCTCTCCAATTTAAAAAAAAAAAAAAAAAAAAAAGACCTTAGTTACACCTAGAAGTAAGGGCAACTTACCCACCTGCTTTTTTTTAGGCTTCCTGTGTCATCTAGGTTGGTAAAGGGAAAAAGAAAAAAAAGCAAAGATACACTTGCTAAGATTGTATCCCAAGCACACAAACGACTAAAAGACTTAAATTTAATCAAAAGATGACAGAGTACTTCCCATCCCCTACTCCTTACTACCATCAAAGGCTCTGGGATCATAGCAGTGGATGCAGCTGAATGAGCTGCCAGACAGGGCTCTTTAAGAAGTTCTAGCGGGAAATCAGAGACAACACGAGAGACAAAGGTACCAGAGGAATCTGAAGACCCTAGAACCTGCACCAATAGCAAATATTACAGAGCACCCAACTCTCAGCTCAATTAATGTAACACTTCACATTCATTGACCTCATTCCTACTACTCAATATGTTATGTCCATTTCAACAAAATTACAAAACTTGTTAATAAGCAAGAAAAATATACAATCTAAAGAGACAAAGCAAGTATTAGAACCAGATTCAGATACATGACACAGAAATTGGAATTACCATTTTAAAATAACTATAATTACTATAAGAATTCTAAAAGGAAAAGTAGGTGGGTATCATAAGCAGAATACAATAATAGATGGGTAATATAAGCAGAAAGATAGACATATTAAGAAAGAATAAACAGAAATGCTAAAAGTAAAAAAACACTAAAAGGAATGAAGAATGCCTTTAATGGGCTCATCAAAAGTACTAGTGAATTTAAAGATACAGAAACTTAACAAACTGGGATACAAAGAGAAAGCAAATGAGAAAGGGAGTAAAAAGGGGACTTATACTTTTTATAGTTTTTTTTTTAAATACATCTTCTGAACTTTTTTTTTAAGATTTTTTTAATTTATTTATTTGACAGACAGAGATCACAAGTAGGCAGAGGGGCAGGCAGAGAGAGAGGGGGAAGCAGGCTCCCCTCTGAGCAGAGAGACCGATGCGGGGCTCGATCCCAGGACCCTGAGATCATGACCTGAGCCGAAGGCAGAGGCTTTAACCCACTGAGCCACCCAGGTGCCCCTAGTTTTTTTTTTTTTTTTTTTTTTTAATAATGAGTTTGTATTATGTTTGTGTTGAAAAAGAGAAAAAAAATATGTGAGAAGAATTGTCCTCCTTATGTAAGGGGTAAGGTGAGCTACTAAGAAGTCTAAATAAAAAATCATCTCATGGAGTTATCATAAGTTTTATGATGAAATATGAAATGTTTTTTATTATATGATAGTCTAGCAACGGAAAGTATGTTTTCACTAATTCTCATCCATGACCATTGGGATTCTCAATGATACAATCAGTAGGTGGCTGATGTATGTGTATTATAGAGACATGAAAAAGACATAAAAGATATTCCCTTCTGTCATGTAGGTCACACTCTGCCAAGGAGCCTGTAGTGTTAACAAACTTCTGCAATAATACCCAAGAACAATTAAAATACATTTTAAACTTTTAAAAAAGGAAAGAAAAAAGAAATAGAACACCCCCCAAACTGAAAATATTTCAAAAGATATAATATCCATATAATTGGAATACCAGGAGAAAAGGTAATGCAGAAGAAATATTTGAAGTAATAATAGCTTAAAACTTTCTAAAAATTAATGGCATGCACCAAGTCAGATCTGGGAAGCTAGGAATACAAAACAGGATACCAAAAAAAAAAAAAAAAAAAAAAAAAAAAGCCCAAGTCTACAACTAGTCATGTTCTATTCAACATATAGAAAACCAAATGAGAAGAGACGTTTTGAAAGAAGCTAAAGGCAAAATATACCTTACCAACAAGAAAAAGAATAAGAAATACTGCCCACTTCTCATCAAAAACCATGCAAACAAAAAAAGAGTGGAGCAACATATTGAGTGCTCAAAGCAAAATCCACCCACCTAGAATTCTATATATCCAAAAAGCTATCCTTCAAATGTGAAAGCAAAATACTTTCTCAGAAAGACAAAAAGTGAGGGAATTTATTGCAAGCAAACCAGCCCTACAAGATGAAATCAAAAGAAGTTCTACACAAACAAAAGTGCTAAGGTCAGAAACTTGGATCTATGCAAATAAAGAAAAATAGTCAGGAAAAGGATAAATGAAAGCGAACGAAATATTTTTGCATTCTTAATTGATGTAATAGGCACCGTGTGTTCAAAGTAATGATAATAACAATGTGTTGTGTGGATAAGTGAAATGAATCATAGCAATATTATAAGAAAAGGGAGGGAAGAATTGAAAATACTGTGTTATAAGTGAGTTGCGCTATCTATGAAGTGGTATCATGGAATTTGAAAGTGGATTTAGATTTGTTTTTAGTGTATTCTGAAAGCAGTAAGGCAATCCATAATTTAAAAAATCAAAAAGAGATCCAATATACAAGGAGAGGAGAGAAAATAAAGTTAAATAAAATCTTCTTCTAAGGCCAGAGTTGGCATGAAAAGAAAATATTTTTTTTAATTTATTTATTTATTTGACAGACAGAGATCACAAGTAGGCAGAGAGACAGACAGAGAGAGGGGGGAAGCAGGCTTCTTGCTGAGCAGAGAGCCCGATGTGGGGCTCGATCCCAGGACCCTGGGATCATGACCTGAGCCAAAGGCAGAGGCTTTAACCCACTGAACCACCCAGGTGCCCCAAGAAAATATTTTTTTAAAAAGAAACAAAGAAGGGCACCTGGCTGGCTTGGTCCGTATAGCATGCAACTCTTGATCTTAAAGAAAAAGAAAGAAAGAAAGAAAGAAAGAAAGAAAGAAAGAAAGAAAGAAAGAAAGAAAGAAAAAGAAAAAATGAAGGGCAATGAATAGAAAACAGTTACAAATGTGGTATAAATATATATATGATAAACACATGATATAAATAAGTAATTGAATACATAAGTAAAAGGAAGAGAAGAGACAAATTTCCATTGTAGAAGTCTGCATAATTTATATAGATACTCTTCCTTCAGAGGGAGAGCACAACCACTCCCCTGCCTTGTTAAGTATTATTTAAAAAGCAAAATTCAGCTGATACATTTTAAAGATCTTATTGGCTTCATTCAATGACTCATGAATTAGGCAGCATCCCTTCTAGTAGATAGATAAAAGCTCCAAAAAGCTGTACAAAATGAGAGACATTTATAGGCAGAAGGACGGTGGATAAAGAAAAAACTAGCCAAGCAAAAATAAAATATTGGGAGCTACATCAAAATAAAAAGATTCTACACAACAAAAGAAACAACCAACAAAACTAAAAGACAACCTATGGAATGGAAGAAGCTATTTGCAAATGACTTATCTGATAAAGAGTTATTATCCGGAATATATAAAGAACTTATAAAACTCAACACCCCCAAAATAAATAATCCAAGTAAAAATGGGAAGAAGACATGAATAGACATTTCTCCAAAGAAGATATCCAGATAGTCAACAGACATATGAAAAGATGCTCGTCATCACTTACCATCAAGGAAATGCACATTAAAGGTGCAATGAAATACCACTTCACACCTTTCAGAATGTCTAACTTCAAAAACACAAAAACCACCAGATGTTGGGAAGGTTATGGAGAAAAAGGTCTCATGCAGTGCAAACTGTTGCAGCCATTCTGGAAAATAGTAGGGAGGTTCCTCAAAAAGTTTAAAATGGACCTACCTTATAATCCAGCAATCAAACTGGATTTGTATTTACCCAAAGAATACAAGAACACTAACTTGAAGGGATATATGCACCCCTATGTTCATAGCAGCATTATTTACAATAGCCAAGATATGGAAGCAGCTGAAGGGTCCATCAATTGATGAATGGATAAAGAAAATGTGGCAGATGATAGAGAGGCAGATAGATAGGGAGATAGAGAGATGGATGATAGATAACAGATAGATAATAGAGAGATAGATGGTAGATAGAAAGATGATAGATATGGCATATATCTATATCTACATCTATATGTCTATATTTATATATCTATAGATGTGGCATATATGTATATATGCATATATATTATTCAGCCATAAAAAAGAATGAAATCTTGCCTTTTGCAACAACATGGATGGAGCTAGAGAGTATTACACTTACAAAATAAGTCAGAGAAACACAGTGCCATATGATTTCACTCGAATATAGAATTTAAGAAACAAAACAAGTGAGCAAAGGGGGAAAAAGAGAGAGAGAAACCAAGAAACAGACTCTTAACTATAGAGAACAAACTGATGGTCACCAGAAGGGAGGTGGGTAGGGGGTAGGGATGGTAGGTGGGTAGGGATGGGGGAAATAGACAATGGGGATTAAGGAGTGTACTGGTTGTGATGAGCACTGTGTGATTTAAAATTAAAATTTTTTTAAAAAGTAAAATTAAAACTAATTACTAGCAAAGAGGTAATTGTTTCAGGCAAGGTCACCTTCATTTTGGGGACAACAAGGTTCCCTCAGGCAGATTACTCTATTAGTTTTGACCAGGTAGTTCTAGAATGACTAGGTAAGATTACATTCCTGTAAGAAGCTAATACTGTAATTATATTAGGTATTAAGTCTTGGTTTTGGACACGGGCTTAGCATAAGTAATTCCATTTTGAGTCTGTTGTCTCTTTTTTAACAGGGTAAACCACACATAGTAACTTCCTACTTACATACAAAAGTGTATTTGAAAAACAGAGGAAAAATATAAACTTTACAGTGTAGAAAACTGATAAATACTATGTCAGCCAGATGGCCAAGGTCAATATCAAGAGTGATATGTCACAATGATAGCATGTAACCCTGATAAGATGTTAACATGGTACCTGACCTCTGTGGTCTTTCTCTTAAAAACCCATAATTCCAGGCTAAGCATGAGGAAAATATCAGGAAAATTCCACTATACATGAATCCCACAAAATGCCTGACTAGTACTCTTTAAAACTATCAAGGTTGAAAAACAAGAAAACAAGGAAATTTTGAGAAACTATCCCAGCCAAGAAGAGACTAAGAAGGCAAGACAACTAAATATAGTGCTATATCTGAGATGGGATCCTGGAACAGAAAATGACATCAGATAAAAATAAGGAAATCTGAGTAAATTATGTTTTTTTTTTTTTAAGATTTTATTTATTCGACAGAGATCACAGTAGACAGAGGGGCAGGGGGGTTGGGGAAGCAGGCTCCCTGCTGAGCAGAGAGCCTGATGCGGGGCTCAATCCCAGGACTCTGAGATCATGACCTGAGTTGAAGGCAGAGGCTTTAGCCCACTGAGCCACCCAGGCACCCTGAGTAAACTATGTTTAATAACAATGTATCAGTATCTGTCCATTAATGGTAACAAATGTACCCCACAAACATAAGATGCTAGTTATAAGGGACACTGGATGCACAGCATCTGGGTATATGGGAATTCTAATACTATCTTACTAGCTTATCAATTTTTCTGTACATTTAAAGAAATTAAAAATGCAAATGTACCAAAAAATTAAATCTATTACTTAAAAAATGTTTGCATTACATACTAGTAGTTTAATACAATGTCCTTATTGGCACTCTTAAAGAATATATGCCTATAATATTTCCTTCTGAAGGCATACACTGGAATTATGTTTTAATATTAATTTAATGTGATTGGTATTGCTTATATGGATAATTAAATAAACATAAAAGCTTACTTAAGAAATAAAATAATAACTGTTTTTATATGTTGCTCAATGGTCTAAAATGCAGATTCCATGAATATTAGTGAAAGAGCTCACATTATGAACCTAAGAACCATTGTTGAAATCCGTGTGAGCAAGAAAACACAAGAACTAGTTTAAGAGGGACTGGGCTTGGTGTCCTTCGAAACAGTCCAGGGGACTTGAAAGCAAGACGTTAAAAGAGTTAACCCTCGAAAGAAAATAGACACAAAGCACAGTGGTCCTGTTTAGATGCTCCCTTTCATATAAAGGTGGACATAAAATTCTAGAAACTCTTCCTGAGACAGAATCTGGTTTTCTCCACACCAGAAGCTGTGTATGCATCAAATTACAATCTGGTGTCCTTGCTGGTACTAAAAGCTCTCAAGGAATCCTTTAAAGTCTGCTTATTTGAAAAGATGAACTTTTTCTTAGTAGCAACAACAAGAAACATGAAATCATGGGGCAGAAAATAGATCTTCTGAGCTAGGGCAGAAGAACCCAATGTTGCATCCAGGCTTAGTGGTGAGAATATGCATTACGGAGGAGGAGAAGAACCCATGTGTCTTTTTAGATTGTATTCAAAGAATAAGATGCCACCAGAGAGAGTGAATCCCATCATGAGGAGATTCATTATAGGTCCAGATGGGAGAAATGCCTCCTGGGGAGCTGGTTTCCTGCTGGCGGACACGCTCAATAGTACGGAGGACTGTTCTATCTTTTGCGGTGTCCCTCAGTTAGAGATGATGAACCTGCCAGCAGAACCTCCACACGAGGGTCTGTACTATAACCAAAAGAAGGGGAGGAGAATAAAACACCTTGGAACAAAGATAGTGTTTATGGGTTTTATTCTATTAGGAGGCTGAGACATTGGAAAAGAAAGAAGGGTCTGGAGAGAGAAGAGGAAGGATTTGGGGCCTTGGAAGGATGCTCACGTGTTTGCAAGTCGAGCTTCCTCCTAACCAACACCCCCTTCCACCGCCAGTGAGAGTGGCTGCAACCAGGTGGGTGTCCACCAAGGCCTGCCTATTCAATATGTGTCATAGCATCAGCCACTAATACTGCCTTGTCTTACTAGGCTGCAATAGAAGATGGAGGCCGTGACTCGCTGTGGTATGCCCCAGACTTGACTTACAGGTCAAGTTTCATGAAGCATGCACCATGAAGAGAGAGGACAGCTGAATCTGGAAAAGGGGAGGAGTGAACTGAATGGAACACCAAGGAAGAAGACAGTTTCTGTATCTCAATATAAACTCAGCATCTAGCATCATGCTTGGCATAGAGTAAACTCTCAGCAAATGTCTGTTTAATTAAATGTTAATTCATTACCGGGAGATGGTGGTGTGCATTTTGGAAGGGGAGAAACCACTGGGGTTGTGTGGACATGGACTTAAATCCTAGCTCTGCCACTCTACTAACATTGTGACCTACAGGAAGTTATTTGAACCTTGGTTTCTATATGTATAAAGGAACAGTAATAATATTTATTTTACAGTGCTTTACACAGGATCACAGTGTACATATATGGCATCCAGTAGAAGACCAGGTGTAGCAGACCGCAGACATTAGAGAAATGTTCCTATGATTAGTCTTGCTATAGTTTCACATTACTTTTTCCCAAAATGACAAGGGTTATTTGTTATCAAAAGTAGAAGAAATCTCTGATCCTTTCTGTCTGTTGCAATGTCCTAGCAAAATACACAAATGCTTGTATTTAACCAAACCTATGTAAGTGAATAAAACTATTTTCACTACAGGGCACCTGGGTGGCTCAGTGGGTTAAGCCTCTGCCTTCAGCTCAGGTTATGGTCTCAGGGTCCTGGGATCGAGCCCTGCATTGGGCTCTCTGTTCAGTGGGGAGTCTGCTTCCCCCTCTTTCTCTGCCTGCCTCTCTGCATACCTGTGATCTCCCTGTCAAATAAATAAATACAATCTTAAAAAAACACTATTTTCACTACAATGTAGGGTTGATATTCAAAGCATGCAAAGATAGCTGATGCCATGAAGTATGTGTATATCTTCCAATGATATAGGGAGCATACGTGTCCATTCGCGGTTACTTACTTCACCTAAACATTCACAAATAGTGTAACTATGCATTCCAGAGCTCATCTACTTCATCTACTAAACCCTCTGCAATCAAGGAAGAGTGTTCAACCAGTTATTTAAATTAAAATTTTGTCACTTTTGAACTATCACTCTGAGGATCTCTGTTAATCATGATTTCTAGAAACAGAACTAGCAGTTTCTATGTCTTCTTCAATAAATAAAGTACTCATCTAATAAACAAAGGCCCATTTAGTCATTTTCTGCCAATGCTGAAGAAACAAACCTCTGCAAATTCATTTATTTCTACCCACCAAGGAGGGATGACACCAGTTACTTCCTTAATACATATTATCTTTCTATGATTACTAGTGGTAAAAATAATTCACTTCTACTTTTAAAGTTTGTTCTGTACTAAAATATGTAAAGAATAGTAGCAAATTTTATGTTAGTTTCAGGCAGACTTTTAAAAAAATATTTATTACTGTGTATGCATTTAAAGAAAAAGCAGAGATTTAAGGAAAACCTAGCAAGTCTCTTCTCTTGCCCTCTCACTCATTATTTTGAATGGCTTGTAGCATCTTCTGAATGTTTAATACCAATTTTGAAAAAAAAATAAATCTAAGGATTATCTAGCCCTTTTTGGAAAGCTGCTTTCTCTCAAATTCACAAAAGAATGAAAGAAAAAACAAACCAACCAACCTCCTTGTCAATGAGGCCCCCTGATAACAAAGAAAAACTGCTAACTTTGCTCAGTCCTTGCCTGAAAACATCCTCCCTCTCTGCTCCTTCTGCCATTCACTGTCAAAATACAGTAACGGCTTCACGTTTCTGAATCTTTTGTTAATGCTAAGGGCAGAAGGAAGGTAGATGCTTGCCCTTTAAAAAACAAGCTAGAAATCAAGTAAACCAAAAGAAAATATTAATAGTAATATTAAGAGACTAACTTCAGTTTTTATGTCTCGAAAGAGCAACTCGATGGGATTTTTTTTTTTTATTTCCATGTTTGTCTGCAGGATAAGAACAATAACACATCATAGAATGTGTGTGTGTGTGTGTGTGTGTGTGCACGCGCACATGCGCGCGCACGTTTGACTTATTTACATGGTAAATACAATTCTCCCTTCTGATCCCAATGTGCATAATCTCACTAAATATCTGAGCTTTATTGACAGAGTTTGTTCAGCAAGGGTTAAGACACCTCCACAATCAGGTTTGAATATAAGGTTCCCTTGACCTCCCGTAACAACTCTGTATATGAATGTCTTCCACAATAGTGTCAGACTTATATCTAAAAGGAGCCAGGCGTAAGTGCACAGTTGTTCTTCTGCTTGACTTATTGATCTTTACATAATTCAGTGGACTCATTCTTATTCTTTTCAACAATAGCTTTATTGAGACTATAGAAAGAGTGTATGAATTCTAATTCACATACAATAAAATTCATCCTTTTAAAGTGCATAATCCAACAGTTTTGAGTATATTGCCAGAATTGTTCCCCCATCACTAATTTTAGAATATTTTTATCCCCCCAAGGCCCATTCTCAACAACAGTCACTCTCCTTCCAGCCTCTGGAGCCTGAATCATCTACCTTCTGACTGTGGATTGGTCTCTTCCGGACAGGACATTTTCCTATTGCTCCTTTGTTTTTACACCCTTACATAGATTTTCTCACCACCAGTCACCTAGCGTGTTTCATTTGGGCCTTTAAATCAGAGTTATATCTCCATAGAGAAATTATATGTTAAAAATCCCTTCTTTTTCTTTTTTTATTATTTGAGGTGTAATTGACATTTAGCATGACATTGGTTTCAGGTGTATAACATCATGACTGGATATTTGTATACACTGTTAAATAATCACCACAATAAATCCGATAAACATCTGTCACCACACATCATTACACAACTCTCCCAGCAGCTTTCAAATATGCAATACAGTGTTCTGAGATGTGGTCACCGTGCTCTACATTACAACCCAGGACTTATTTATTTTACAACTGGAAGTTTATACCTTTGGACCCCCCTTCACCCATTTTACCCACCTGCCCCTAACAACCACCAATCTGTTTTCTGTATCTATAGGGGTTTTTTTTCTTAAAATTTTTAAAAAGATTTTTATTTATTTATTTGACAGAGACAGCGAGAGAGGGAACACAAGCAGAGGAGTGGGAGAGGAAGAAAGAGGTTTCCTGCTGAGCAGGGACACGAGTGCGGGACTCGATCCCAGAAACCTGGGATCATGACCTGAGCTGTAGGCAGAAGCTTAGCGACTGAACCACCCAGGCGCCCCCAATGGGTTTTTGTTTTTTTTTTTAAGTTTTAAGAGAATTCTTTACTCATTTCTTAAAGAATAATAAATTATGAAATGATTAAGCTCCTTAGATGAATTCATTCATTCCAACAAATATTTATTGAGGCATTTAACCAGTGTGTCTCCAAGTGTGGAGTTTGCATGACCTAAACAGAATCCATGTGGTCCTTTATAAAGAAGCAAAAATTTGGGATTCACCTCCCACCCATCAGACTTTCAAGCAGGAAACAAAGAAGGCTTCACCTTATAGGGCCTCTAGTTATTCTTCTTTTCTTTAAAGATTTATTTACTTATTTGAGTGAAAGCTAGAGAGAGAGAACCAGTGATGGAGATGAGCTGAGGGAGAGAGAAAGAGAGAAACATTGTCCTCATTGAGCACGGGGCCAGACACGGGGCTCGATCCCAGGACCTATGGGATCATGACCTGAGCTGAAGGCAGACACTTAACTGACTGAGCCACGCAGATGTCCCACCTCTGGTTAATCTTCTGCACACTAACATTTGTCACTTGGAGGCCAACCCTGAAAAAGGTCTGGAGATAAAACAGTGAGTTAGACACAGCATTTGATCTGAAATGATTTCAACACATTTTGTCTAGACATTTTGCCGATAGTATGTTAGTAAAATTACATGATTATGCTGATATGAAAAGGGCACTGAAAGAAAAGATTCCCAGTGACCAGCCACTTTCTGCTTCTTACAGAATATTCCACAAATACTTTTTTTTTTCAGTATTAAGTATATCATGTGGTACAAGATGCTGTGATATATGATACATTTTCCATATTTGATCTTGCATTAAAAATACTTCTGTTACGGGGTGCCTGGGTGGCTCAGTGGATTAAAGCCTCTGCTTTCAGCTCAGGTCATGATCTCAGGGTCCTGGGATCAAGCCCTGTGTCGGGCTCTCTGCTCAGCAGGGAGCCTGCTCCCCGCCCCCGCTGCCTCTCTGCCTGCCTCTCTGTCTACTTGTGATCTCTGTCAAATAAATAAATAAAATCTTTAAAAAAATACTTGTGTTAGCATGAATTCATTCGCTTATTTATTCATTAAAAGAGTATGTGTTGAATTACTTGTGTCATGCAATGTTAAAGATAGTAAATCAAATAAATTAAGTCTTCAAACTGTTAAACTAAAGGAGGAAGGTGAACACAAGAGACATTCAGAGAAGAGAACATTAGATCAGCAAAGGCTCCATGAGAAAAAAAATGAATTGTTTCTCTGAGGATATATAGGATTCCTCTGGGAACCAATACACACAGGCTATTCATATAGTGGATAACACAAAAATACAAGTGTATAGAGCACCAAAACATGTAACTCAATCCCAGTTAAATTAAGTTTGATTCCAGTTAGATCCAACGAATCAATCTACCTCTTTGGAGTCAAGTATCTGCTCGTACTAAGACTATACCAGAGAGACTTGAACAAAACAACTAGTATATGACTATCTTATATTTGGGCCATATAAGAACCTGGAGACCAGTATTGGGGATACCCAGGGAGAGACCCTTAAAAATAGTACATCCTAGTGAGAACAGCTCTGGGCACTCAAGAGGAAAATGTATCCATCTGCCAATATGACCTCGGTCTTTTCACTCCTTAATTGCTGAGAAGCAAATGGCTGACTGGATCCCTTCTCCAGATTAGAGAGGGAGAAGAGATGGAAGAACAGTGTCAACCTTGTGTGCTGCAATGGGGGACTGAGAACCTGCTGTTGCTCAATGATAAACCTGTAAGTAAAGAATCTTGTTAGTTCTGCCGCTAATGTGGCTTTTTCCTCTGGACGTGCCCCAGGACGTGGATCAGAGCATCAACAAACAAGGGGAAAAAAACAATACTAGTACATCTAACACAGTCAAGCAAGGAAGGAGAGAGACAGAGGAAAAAATAAGCTTAGATTAAGCAACCCAAAAATGTAAAAATTAAACCACTAGAAGAGATAGGCCAGACAAGGAACAATAGTGGGCACTTAGGGAGTTTCAATCATGCTACAAAAGACTTTATAGAAATATAAAACTAAAAATATTCAATAGATGTTGAAAAATAGGACAGTTACTGGTGAGATCAGAATTGGTGACCTCAATGATACAATGTAAGAAATATCTTAAAGCACAGAGCCAAAAGCACAAAGAAACAGAAAACGGTACCAGGAACCTGAAAATTTGGAAGAGAGATCTTATAGAAATGCATGTGGATTGTTTTGGAGTTCTGGGGGTAAGGACAGAAACAGAGGACAAGAAATGAAATAAAATAAACACGTATTTTTTTTCACTTGAGCTGAATAAAGAGCCAAGCCTGCAGATAAAAATTATTCATTAAAAAACCCGGGCAAAGTTAATGATTAAAAAAATGCTTGGTGAAATTCCAGAACTTCAAAGAAAAGGAGAAAACATGTACAAGCTTCCAGAGAGAAGAAACAAATTACCTAAAAAGGAAAATGGATCAGACCAGCCACAGGCTAAGTTATCTGCCACAAGGGCAAAAACAAAGCAGCAGAAAACCATGTACAGAATATTGAGAAGTTAGAATTATAGCCTGATCATTCCATTCCTAGTCAAAATTCTAATCTCTGACAGGGAAAAAGAAAGATACATGTGGATATGTTATATTTCTGGAAATATACTTTTCTTCTTCCTCATTAACTAACACCATTATATCAGGGAAAACCTCGAGAGACAGCAAGGCAAAAGGACTAACAGCGGAAGAGGGGAGGGATGGATAGGTACATTTCATATACCTATAACCGAAATGAATGCAATAAAATTTGAAGAGATTGAAAAGAAATCTTTAAAAATCAAATGACTATAAATCATCAAAATCGAAGAGAACTGACATCGAGAGGGAAAATATAAGACGAATTTGGGATTGAAAAGATTAAATTATGCCAATTAAAACTCAGAGTTAGGTTGTTGTAAAGGAGGGAGAAGGGGTACCTGGGTGGCTTAGTGGGTTAAGCCTCTACCTTTGGCTCAACCCGGTCATGATCTCAGGGTCCTGGGATCGAGCCCCCATCGGGCTCTCTGTTCAGTGGGGAGCCTGCTTCTCCCCCCTCTCTCTCTGCCTGCCTCTATGCCTACTTGTGATCTCTCTATCTGTGTTAAATAAATAAATAAAATCTTTAAAATAAAAAAAGGAAAGGGGAAAGAAAGAAAAAAAGAAAGCCTCTCTCAGATTGTAGCCAATAAGAAGACCAGGGAAATGAATATGTTCCAAAAACCTCAGCTTGGGGAGAAGCATGCTGGGGAGCGGGGAATGAAGTCCTCATGAGTTAATAGCTGGTGACCTGTCCCCAAGCCTAGCAGGGACACACACATGAGTGTGCCAAAGCAGTCAAGCCAGGGATGATGGCTACAAAGGACATAAAAGCTATGGGAAAAATAAATGCAACTTGTTAAATTCTTTAAAAAAATTTTTTTAAGGATAAAGGGAAAAGAAACTGCAAAGAAACAGATCTATTAGAGCACAAATAAATAAAAAGGAGGAAAATAATTGAATAAGTAATCAACAAGGTTGAAGATATGCACAAGATACATATTAGAGAGGCAGAGATACAGATCACATCTCTATCCTAAAACAAGTGAAATTGGCAATAAATTACAAAAACCATACCAATATAACCTAACCTACTTATAAATGAAATATAACAGTCCACAATAACTCTTGGATCAAAAAAGAAAATGCACACGATTTATAAATACAAAGGTATAGAGAGAACACACCATGCCACAACCCATACAATCTAGCAAACTGTCAGTGGAAAAATTGTATTGCTTTAAGTGCTTTAATTATTAAAGAAAACAGTTACTGTGCTGAAATTTCTCATTATCAACATGTAATTTTAATACTTTATTTTGTATCTAATTCAAACTATCTTTTAAGATTCATGATTTTCAGTCATTTTAATATCTACATTTAATCTGCCACATCAAGCAAATAATTTCAACAGAAGTCAAAAGAAAAGACTAATAAAAAATAGTCCACATAGTAGGTTATCGGATGAAAAGGGAAACATTCATTAAAACCTTAAAATAAGAGCATTTGAGATAACTGGATATTTTGGTGAATTTTTAAAAACAGCTTGGGCTGCCATAACAAAATACAACAGATTGGGTGGCTACAATGACAGGAATCTATTTCTCACAGTTCTGGAAACTGGGAAGTTCAAGGTCAGGGTGCCAGCCAGTTCTGTTCTGCAGTGAGGGCTCTCTTCCTGACTTGAAGCCAGATGCCTTCTCCCCGTATTCCCCCCGTATTCCGTGTAAAGAAAGTTATGGCAGAAAGAGACAAGAGTTTTGGTATCTTTACCTTTTTATACAATAATCCCATCATGACTGGGCATCCTCATTACCTCATCTAAATTTAATTACCTCTGAAAGGTCCCATCTCTAGATATAATTAAACAGGGGGTCAGAGATTCAACCTATGAATGGGCAGGGGGGAAGAGACACAATTCAGTCCATAGCAGGACCCATCACAGATTTTTGCATTTTCACTGTCTTTATTTAGAATTCCTATTCAATTTAAAATTAATCCAGTTTCATATACAAACACAACAGTTGTGAAATATACTTCAGCGTTATTATAAATGTTTATATGTACCGTGAGTTTGCAGACATTTTACTAGTTAAGAAGTCATTCTAAACTTGCTTCCTGCATATAGCCTAAGAAGGACTTTGATATCTAGGCAATCAGCGACCTGTAAGTACACTCTTTCTTCAAAAGCTTTCTAAAAAACAGTGCACAAACTAAACAGAGCCAGCTGTTGGAAGTATCCATTAAACATTAACTGTTCCAGGTAAAATTATCACAATTCACACTTTACACATAAGAAACTATCTCTGAGATTATTACTGTAATACCTAACTATACTGCTAACAATGGAAGAGCTTAACAGCTAGTAAACTTGCCACTCCAGGTATTACAAAGAGAAGTTAATGTAGTTCAAAGTAAAATAGCCAGGGCATCATAAAAGTAAGGTGAACAGGGGTGCTTGTGTCTGAGCTTCTGACTCTTGGTTTTGGCTCAGGTCACAGTCTCAGGGTGGTAAGATCCAGCCTTGTGAGATCCCACTGGGCGTGGAAACTCCATGGAGTTTCTCTCCCTTCCTCTTCCTCTGCCCCTCACCCCCATCGTGTGCATGAGCACAATCTCTCTCTCTCTCTCTCTCTCTCTCTCTCTAAAATTAAAAAAAAAAATCCTTTTTTTTGAAATTTATTTTTATTTATTATGTTCAATAAAGAAAATTTTTTTAAAAAACTAAGGTAAACAAAATCACATAGTAACGAATTAACAAGACAAATGCAAATCTTCAGAATTATTTGCTGCTTGAAATTCTTTATATTGAAAGATGATACAAATTCTATATATGAAATGATTTCACATAATCCTTTATATGAAATTTTCTTTTCCTATTCTGTGGCAATAAACAAAGCCCACCCAAATGAGAACAAGCAAAGGCTTTATTCAGAGCTTGCCATAACAAGAGTCAGTCCCCACCAGTCGTGCCTGGCAGAGACTCAAAAGGCAGACAGAGGAGTGGGAAAGCTTCACAGCGGGGAAAAAACTGAAAGGTTTTGGGTCTGCCCTGATTGGAGGCATGTGGTATGTGGAAACTGGAGGCAGGCTAAGTAGAAGTAAGGCATTCTAGATGACTGGTTAGGGGAGCATGTTTGGTTTTCTTTGTTTGGTCATAAGTTAGAAGTGGAAGCAGAAATTAGGAAAGCTGACAGTTATTGATTATTTCCGGTTTGGGCTGATCGCTACAGAAGTTATGGTTTCGTGTCCTGGCCTGGTTGCTGCAGATTGTGGTCGAAGAACCATGAGAGACTGTGGACTCTGAGGAACTAACTGAGGGTTTTGGAGGGGGGGGAGGTGGGAGGTTGGGTGAGCCTGGTGGTGGGTATTGTGGAGGGCACGTATCGCATGGAGCACTGGGTGTGGTGCATAAACAATGAATTCTGGAACACTGAAAAGAAATTTAAAAAATAAATAAAAATTTAAAAAATAAAATTGAATTAAATTAAAAAAAAAAGACTGTGGTTGAGGGCTCTATTTTTATATGTGGTCTGGCTATTGTCCATTTGTGTTCAGTCTCCCACTTTCCATCCTGATAAATGTCTGACAAATATTGTCCCAATAGAATTTGAATTCAGGGACACCTGGGTGGCTCATTTGGTTATGTGACAGCACTCTTGGTTTCTGCTCAGGTCATGATCTCAAGGGTCGTGGGATCAAGCCCCACCTTGGGCTCCATGCTCAGTTAGGAATCTGCTTGAGATTCTCTCCCTCTGTCCCTTCCCCCATTTGCCCCCACCCAATAAATACATAAACCTTAAAAAAAAAAAAAAAAAAAAAAAGGAATTTGAATCCGTAATGATTTGGGGCAGTGAAAGAAGAAATAGACAAGTCCTACTTCTAAGAAAATGCAAATCAATCTCTCATTTTAGATATATTGTTTTACAATAATAGTCTTCTTCCTTTTATTACTACATTTTGTGTTATCTCTTGTATTAACTAAGTTGCTTTTCAAGCATATAATTTTAAGCCCATGAAAATATATATGTAGGGCTAAATAGCCCTATTTCATTTTACATCACATATATATATATGATATATACATGATATATATATATGATGTAAAATCCTAAAGAATAGGTATCATTTTGTCATTTTACTATTATAACCAAAAATTCCTTAAGTGTTAAATTATATGATACATATTGATAGGGAATATATTCTAGGTATAGATTTTAGGTTCACTTGAATGAGGTTTTCAGTATCCCCAAGGACTCGTATCAACACAGATATTCTACCGTATTACCTGTTTTCCAAGGGCTGATGTCAGCTTCAGGGTAATAAAAGCCACCACCACCATAATAACAATTATTACCATTTATCAAGCTACGACGGTCTGCCAGGATTTCTGTGTATACTCACATTTAAGTTTACTTAATCTTTACAACACTTTCAATGTAGTCTAAAATAGAAAGCTAAGTTCAACAGACTCATTCATTCATTCAAGAAACATTTATTGAGCCCCTCTGAGGCCCGAGGCTCAAGGGGACAAGCCAGAAGTCAGATCCAACCCTGTTAGCATCCACTTTCTGTGTTCTTATTCAAATGTGCCCAGTCTTCTTTGTGACCTGAGGCTCATTCAAAGGAAATAAATCTTTTGAATTTTAGGCTCTAAATTACAGACAAGAATGTCCCCGATAAGTTTTCCTTTCACTAAAATTGAGTGCATTGGACACATAAAAAACAAGAATCCCAAAATCAAAGTTTATACTTGGTCTTTAATATATTCTTCTGAAGGGATGTTTTGTAATTTTTTTTTTTTTCCAATTGGCAAATAGTCATCATGACCTGCTGCTTGGGGATGCTAAGGGGTTGTCCATAAGAGATATGACAAAGAGCAGAAGACAGGAGTTCATAAAGCAGTAACAAATATATTCCATGTGATGGTTAATTTTAAGTGTCAACTTGATGGGGCCGTAGGATGCCAAGACATTTGGTCAAACACTATTCTGCGTGTTTCTATGAGAGAGTTTCTGGATAAGATTTACATTAATCTGTAGACTGAGTAAAGCAGATGGCTGTCCATAATGTGAGTGAATGTCATTCAGTCAAGTGAAGACATGAATAGAACAAAAATTCTCAGAAAACAGGAGATCCTCCTGCCTAAATGCTTGAGCGAGAACATGGATGTCTTTTCCCCCTTTGGACTTGGATTGATCATTGTATTTCTTGAGTCTCCAGTCTGCTGGTTTGCAGACAGGAACTTACACCATCAAAACCCAGATATGTTCTCAGGACTTTGGACTCAAGCTGGAAATACATATTGGCCCTCTTTGGCCCCTGGCTTGCCAATTCCTTATAATAAAACAATGTCTGTCTTTCTATAGAAAGAAGGAAAGATAGATGATAGATACATAGGTATGTATATATATAGATGTGTGTGTGTGTGTGTGTGTGTGTGTGTGTGTGTGTGTGTATACATATATTCTATGCATCCTCTCAGTTCTGTTTCTCTGAAGAACCCTGACTAAAGTAAACTACCTTAATTCTCTGCTGGTGGCAGAAAGCACCACAATTTTTATAAAGGGGAACTGACCTATTTATTAGGAATAAATATTTTTTAAAAAATGATGCATTTTGGAAATGTCTCCATTTCACAGACCTATCATAAAGAAATAATTAGAAATAAATACAAATTAATTTCCACAGAGACCTGTTGAAAAAAATAAAAATATATAATTTAGATATACAATGATAGAATATGGTAAATAGAATGTAGAATAGCCACGTGGGGAAATAGATAATTATAATTATCATGTTTTAAAAATCAAGATATATGTTAGTATCTAGATAATTTTCATGTTATGTATAATTCTCTGTTGTAGTAGGTTTCTTGGTTTGTTTGGTTGTTAGCTTTATAATGGCGACTATCTTATGTGGCAACGTCTTCAAGAATTGGGCTCTACTTCTCTATCCTTTGCATCTAGGTATGGTCATGTGAGAAACTTTCAGAAACATTAAAAAGCATCTATGCAGTACATTATAATGTATGGACCCTTTAAACCATTTAAAATAATACTGTGCATTGTTTATGGGTAGTAAAGTTAATAAATCACAGACAGGAAGGATAATCCATTACTTCATGATCATGGTTTGTTCTGATAATGAAGGGAGAGAAGAAGATTGAGAAGAGGTATTGTAAAAGGATTTTCAACCATCTTAATTTAGTTCTCCTTATATAACTTTTAAATACCAAAAATAAATATAGCTAAATATTATTTTTAAGAGATGGGTACAAATGTCTGTTATATCATTTTATGTGTTTGAAACATGTCTTCTTTAAATGAAAAGATATAATAAAGTTACCTTTATTATAGGTATTATTAAAGCCTAACAGACAGAAGGAAAAAATGTTTCAGATGAACACTTGCTAGTGATTATATGAAACATCAAATGTTTTTTAGCCACCATTTTAACCAGTGAGGATGTGTAATGGAAAAAATATAATACTCAAAATAAATATGAAATATAAAATTCCTAGGAATATTTTAACAGAAAATATGCAGCACATATGACAGACTTAATCAAAGAAATGGAAAAATGTGTGCCTGAACAGTTAGAAGGAAATTTTTCGAATGCTAATTCTTCAATTAAATAATTTTATATAATTTCAACTAAACCCTAGTGAGGTTTAAATTAAACTCCCGGGGAGACTGCAAATTCTGTGAAATCATAAATGGCCAAATAGCTCAGATATTTAATAAAAGGACATAAAAAGAAGGACCTTGAAATTTCAGTAATTAAAAGAACAGGTTACTTACGCAAAGATATTATCAAAACTTCAATGGATCCTGTTCAGATAGATCTTAGATATACCTTAGCATTCTTACTTATAAGAATTTCCATTTATATTTCTTATTTATATGAATTCAGTACATGATTACCTTTTCATTACAAAGAGCTAGGAATGAAGTCAATCAAAAATAGTGGGGAGTCAATTAACTATACTTTGAGGGAAAAAAATTAGTTCTCTGGGATCTCCATCAAACACGTTCTAAACAGAATAGTTGGATGCTGAAGCTTCTACCCATGTTGTTAGAATCATTGTGCCAGGTTTCATGCAAATACAGAAAGTTCACTGAGGAAGGGAAGACCTATGGCCACAGCACCTGCTGGAGAAATTATCTCTGGGCCACAGAATCCCCAGAAGAACCAGCAACAGCTCCCTAAACGAGGAGCTACCCTTTCATTTTTTTTAAATATAAGCAATCAGTTTACAACACTGGAAGCAGGAAGAAAAGAGCAGACAGAAATGATAACTCTATGCTCTAAAATGAGAAAAAAAAAATCTACCAAAGAGAACAGAATTAATGCAAGAAATTAGAGAGGACTTTACAAATAGCTCATTAGTATTCCCAGGCAGATTCAAGAGAATTGCTGGGATAAAAACAAGAGCAAGTTGCAAAGAGAGGTGATTGGACTGCAGGGAAAGGTCTTGGAAATCGAAAGCATGATTGAAAAAATTCCTCCCTCATTCGTGTAAGTAAAGAACAAACTGCAGGGGCGCCTGGGTGGCTCTGTGGGTTAAAGCCTCTGCTTTCAGCTCAGGCCCTGATCCCAGGGCCCCATATCGGGGCTCTCTGCTCAGGAGGGAGTCTGCTTCCCTTCCTCTCTCTCTGCCTACCTGCGATCTCTGTCAAATAAATACATAAAATCTTAAAAAAAAAAAAAAAAGAACAAACTGCAAGTTCCAGAAACAAAATTTGTGAAGATCAACTATTCAAACTATGGGAAAGTGAAAAGATTCAACACAGAGAAAAAAGGTAAAATACATGCTTGGCAAATGTAGGCAAGCATACAGCATACAGAAAGAAAACATATGGAAATTAAATAATCAAGCAAATTAATTACAAGTTTCCATAGCCGATGAAAACGTTTTAGGAAAACCCACACAGACAAATCCTATTAGAAATTTTGACTTCCTACAAGTTTCCAGAAACACACATATACACATGCAAAAAAAAAAAAAAAAAAAAAACACAGCGCCAAAATAAATGAAAACAGCAAACAAACACACAAAACACCCAGGTTTACAAAGGAAAGAGAACCACAATGGCTTTGTGGTTCCTATCTGCAATACCACAGTCCACGTTAACAGAATTATAGGAAGTCCATGTTAACAGAATTATAGGAAATCACTACAAACCTCTCAAACTCGAGTTCAATTGGGAAGACAAAAGCAGGAGAAGCAGGTTAAGTTACAGATTATTAAACATGTCCCCCCCCTTTTTTTTTACTATATATGCATGCATAGCCAAACAAAAAATATGGAAAATTTGGCACGTTAGCTGTTTAAACACAATGATAGCATGATATGTGTTAACATTCATGTCTAAAAGGAGTCTAAAAGGATATTCTGGAACCAATTCCAGGGCGTGAGGGGAGTGGATTTCCCCACCACCAACAAGCAATGCCCCGACACCAACTGGGTGTCCTCAGTTCTGACACTGGCTACCTGGAGATCAGATCCCACAGGTTAAGGACTCAGTCGCACAAGACTGCCCCTGTCCCCCTTTGTTCAGATGCCATTTGCAAGCCCAGGTCATCACCTGTGCTTCTGGTCAATCAGCTATAAATCTGAGGTTCCCACCATCTCCTCCTCAGGTTCAAATAATTTGCTACAGCATCTCACAGAACTCAGGAACACTCTGTACCTAGTGTACACTGGTCTATTATAAAAGAATATAATAAAGGATCCAGATGGGAAGAATGCTTAGGGCACAGTACGTGGGAAGGGGCAGGAGGCCTCTATACCCTCTTCAGGGATGCCCCTCTCCCCATACCTCCACATGTTCACTGACCTGGCAGCTCTCCAAACCCTATACCTGTGGGATTTTTATGGAGGCTTCATCATATAAGTCTGATCAATCATTACCTCCATTTTTAGCCCTTCTCCCATCTCAAAAGAATGAACTGGGGGTGAGGGGAAGTGAACACTGCTGGAAATTCCAAGCTTCTGATCATGGCACAGTCTTTCTGATGACCAGCCTTCATCCAAGAGCCCATGCAGACTCACCTCATTAGAACAAAAGACACTGCTGTCACACAGAAAATTTGAAGGGTTTCAAGAGTCCAATGTCAGGAACCCAGATCAAAGACCAAATACTAGAACAAAAAAATGTTCCTGGTGTTCTTGTCATTTAGGAATTTACAGGGGTTTTAGTTGGGCTGTACCACAAACAGGGATGGAGATATATAGAAGAAAGATATATTTCTTATTTATAAATCACAATCTCACAATGTCTCTGTTAGGGGCCAAACACTGTGATTTATCTGCCCACAAGGAGCCCTCCCTCCATTAGGGCAGACAGAAAACCCAAATGCAAAGCCAATGAGGACATATGGTGAGGACGATCTCTTTCTCACACTACACGGAAGCCAGGTTTGAAGGGATCCTACCCCGGCCACATGGATATGTGCAACGGGGCCCCTACTGCTGATGCTCAAGTCGTAGGGGTAGCAGGACTTAACCAACTCACAGGAGAGGAGAAAGCATTGCAGGCAGAAGGCAAAACATGAGGCAAAAACAACACATTGTGTAGGAGGGAAGAAACAGGACTACAAGCTGAGCAGTTGTCAGAACGTTTGCAGAATGAGTCATTATGTAGACAGAAATGGGCTGAAGAGTTTAGTGATGTTGGACCCAAATCATAGCGGGCTTTCTAACCCTATGCTAAATACTTCGAAGCATATTCTGCAGGGCATCGCTTTTCAATCTTTGGAAATGGAATAAGCCCTTATTCAAACAATATCTACCCAGAGATCCGTTATATAAAACATGAAAACAAAACAAACAAAAAAAAACCCAAAAACTAAAGAACAGTCCCTTATTAGTATAATTACACAAGCTATAGTTGGTGACATCAACTTATATAGTCAAGCACTAAGTACAATGAGGCCACTTCAATGAACCCCCAAATCTCACCCTCAACATATTTTATTTCAATTTTAGTGGCACATTAGCCAAAAAAATTCTTAAATCACAGATAGAAATATTTCCAAATATTCACTCAACTTTTATGAAACAGAAGTGGCAAAAGAAGCATTATTCTGGGGACTTGGTGGACAAAGGGAGAGCCTGAGCACCAGCAAACCTGAAGCGTGGGTTCATAAGCTGACCACGGATGCGTCCTTCAGGTAAGTCCCCCCGACTGGCTAAGGATTTATAGTAGCCTGTCACCAGCAACCTTTAATGCCTGCTTAACATTTTTTAAAGGCTGCGCAGGGCTGGGGTTCCTTTAGGAAACAATGTGTTTCTTTGTATCCACATTTTTTCATTACTAAGTAACAAAATCCAAATCTGGGTATTTAAACAAAAGGGATACATTCAGCGGGAACCAGCCAGCTAGGATGCAGCTGGGTGCAGCAGGGCACGGTCTGGTCTGCACGGTGGGGACCCTGCAGTGGGTTCATGAGTGATTCCTGCACTAGCTTGCACATGGATGTCTTCTTAGCTGAGCTCAGGTCCTGAGCCCATCCCCCGCTGTCTGGGGATAGGGAGAAAGAGGAACTTTCTCTGCATCTCCTAGAGCAGAGGATGAGCAGTGGTGGCTGCCAATGAGAAAAGGAGCTTATGCATGAAGTTGAGACCATGGGAGTCAGTCCGTCACTGAGGAAAGAAACCATCAAGATTCTCCCTTGAAACTCAGAAGGGAAAGGGACCTTTATGTATGCTATGAATGGCAGGGGCTCCTCACCTGTTGTTCCCCCGGCACCCTAGCGAATTCATAAAACATCAGTCTGGTAACCAAGGAGGTTTGTCTCTGGTGAGTGACCTTTCCTCTGGTTACAATGGGGAAATGCCTGAGACTGGGACGGGGTCAGAGAAACATCCCCCGTCATGGGACATCATTATTCTTACAACACTCCACAGTTATCATCAACATGGACAGAACCTCCACAGGGTCATTCCTTAAAACTTCTCTATTCCATGAGACTGGTAAACATGTCTAGGGAAGGCAAGTCAGTAGGTAAATACTCGGAGCATATCACACAGTTTATGCATTGAGAAAAGAAATCTTAATCTCAAACACTTACTGTGGATCAGACAAGAGTCACAGCATTTTACACATTAAACTCATTTTATCCTCACATCACCCCACGTTACAGGTACTAGCATTATCCCATTTTACTCACGAGGAAGTGTGAAACAGTGAAATTAAACAACAGACGTGTTCAGGAAACACAGAACAGGAGCGGGTTTCCAATATAGGCCGTCTACCTTCAGAATCCAGTTTACTTATCCCAAGGGTCTGCAGACCAAAACTGATACCAACTACATTTGCAGGAAGCATGAAGTCTTTCTAGACACTAAGTACAACTTTTGGAATTATTTTTCAAGTTGTTCATTATTCCTAACTAGTTAACACCGATTATTCACACTCATGAAGAACAGCGGCTAATAATTCCTTAAATTTCTTTTTTAATGTATATTTAATCTTGGGGTGCCTGGGTGGCTTAGTGAGTTTAGCATTGGCCTTCAGCTCAGGTCAAGATCTCAGGGTCCTGGGATCAAGCCCCGAGTCAGGCTCCCTGCTCAGTGCAGAGACTGCTTCTTCCTCTGTCCTGTCCCTCCTCACTTTTTCTCTCTCTCAAATTAATAAATAAAGATCATATATATATATATATACATACATATATATATATATATATATATATATATATATATATAGACTGTAAAGAGGATCTTTATATGATCTTTACAGTCTTTTATGTGGGAAAACATTTCCTACTACTCTAGTATTCTTACTTTCTCTTCAATGTTCTTTTGTAATTTTCCAAATCAAACATTTTCCTGAAACACACATTGAAGTTTTTAAAAATACAAAGTTACAAAATCAAACACATTCCTAATAAAAACAAGTGGGCCACTGTTTATTTAGGTTACAGCGGATGGTTACTGGGACAGTCAGCTTCAGGGGACACTTGGCAAGGCATTTCATTTGATTGGTAGTGAGGTCTTGGGTGGTTTGTAATTGATCTTGAAACACGTCCACAGAGACTGTTTTATACAAAACAAAACAAAACAAAAACCTTGAAAACTCACATTTAATCCTGAATTGGTTAGGATTGCATCCCGTCATCTGACAAGCCCTTGTTCTCCAATACTCTGCTAGTCGACCCCATTTCCTATTCTTTGGAGGATCGGGCAGCCTCCCCCATGTTTCTTAGACTTCATATCCCAAGATCACCTCTGAAAGAATTAAATGAATGATTTCTTGGATCCCACTTACTTCCTTCTAGTGAGGCTGGTGTTTACTCTGTGTCTTAAAAGTGGTTAGTAAATGATTCCAGTTGTAGTTGTCCTCTAAGAGTCTATTATTCAGAAACTCACAGTTCAAATACAGCTACTATAAGTGCTAACACTTTCTCCATCAGCTACAGAGAAGATTGTGTTACTTAGCATAATGGACCTCAGCATTTTCCAAGATACACCTATTGACTAGATATTTTTAAGAAGCCCATCCAAGAACCCGTTGAGCCCAATGTCCTACACGTTACAGAACGGTGCTCTAGGATTAGGTTTCTGCAGCCATGAATCAGAGAAATATTCCCTTCCCCTGTCCAGAAAATTAGCCGCTAACATGCTATCACATGTGGCTTGAGTGAATGTTTTGTATGAAGTGCCGGGACAGAGAGCTGGGACTCCATGTCTTCAGAAGTGATAATACAACTTTTTGCAATTTCTTGCTAACAGATGGCTTTTATGTGTGGTAGAAGCTGGTCTGGGACTCAGCCTTCATTTTAACACTTTCTCTGGTGACACAGCTGGAGGGCTGGAAACCTATAGACCCCCAGTCAGCTTCCACGCTCAGAGCGGAGTCTGCTTGAGATTCTCTCCCTCTGCCCCTCCCCACCTCATGTGCACACACTCCCTCTCTCTGTCTCAAATAAATAAATAAATCTAAAAAGATAAATCATAAATAAATTTCATTAAAACACACTTGGATCTTTTAAAATGGTATAGAATATTAAAACTGTTTTAAACAAAAATCATTTGCTGAATAGTTAGAGCACCTGCGTGTGACAGTGTAGGTGAAGGGAAACTACCACAGGATTTTAGGGAAGAAAATAATACGATCAGATTTACATTTGAAAGCCACATCTAGCATCTGTGGGAAGAGCGAATTTGACAGAAAAAAGGATGAAAAACACAGAGCCCCTTAAGAAGCAATTAGAAAGAGAGCAATGGTGCTGGGAATGGGGAGAAGTTGGACTGAAAGCTGATTTAGAAGTAAACCTGCAAGGATTTAAGTCATTCTCCTATCTTGTTGGTCTCATTTGTAGTCTTTCTTTGCGACCATGAGATCTGCTGATGCAAACTAGCTGGGTAGGAATGGAATGAACACACACCTCAGATTAAGTCCCAGATCTGGAATTTATTGACTCTGGGATGTTCGGCAAATCACTTAGCCTCTTCTTCCTCCATTTCCTTCATCTGTAAAATGGGAATAATAATTTCTACCTCACAGGTTTAATAGGGAGAAAAAAGGGAAAAACAAACACCTTAAAGTATCAGGACAATGTCTACCTACACAAACAGTAAATGATTATTGCTTTCGCAAGAAAAGAGCAGTTTAAGACTAGACAATCAAAGTGGAAACGGTATGTTAGTAGTTTAGAAAGACATATAAGATAAGACTGTAGGCATTAAGCTGTACCTTCACATAGAAACCAGGAGATTTAAGAGAGAGGAAATGAAATGAGTAAAATGGTGTTACTTTTGCTTTGCTTGATTCAATCTTATTTTTTTCTGAGTGGAATTGTATGGATAGCAGGGACTTCACCTGCAAAACTAAAATGCAATGATGAAAGGAGAAAAGATGAAGATGAATTATACGGGCCAATATAGAATCCCTTACAGATCTGAGAAAGGCTTAGTCCTAGGCTGGCAAGTTAGCTTAGGCTTGTTACCTAAACAAGCAAGGATGCCTGGGTGGCTCAGTGGGTTAAGCATCTGCCTTCAGCTCAGGTCATGGTCCCAGGGTCCCAGGATCAAGTCCCGCTTCAGGCTTCTTGCTCAGTGGGGAGCCTGCTTCTCCCTCTGCCTGCAGCTCTCCCTCCTTGTGCTCACTCACTCTCTCTCTCTCTCTCTGACAAATAAATAAATAAAATATTTTTAAAAAGGAATGAAGAAACGAAGGAGAGAAGGAAAGGCAGAAAGAAAGAGGGTGAGGAGATTGGCTGAGGCTACTTGCTGTTTGACTGAAGGACAGAGATGAGCAGCCAAATGACCTCCATCCCCACATGAGCTGCCTGAGTCATGAGCCCTGCACCTCCCTGGGTGCCCAGGTAAATCCCTTCCCTGAGAGCCAGGCAAAGCTTCTCACTGCCCTTCCTAATTAGGGCTGAGAATGAAAGATCAACGTGTCAAAGCAGACGTGCCTGGATCTTCTTCAGGTGTCCCGTGGACATTTAATTCTCCATTGCCCTTAGGAGGCTGGATTTGGAGCAAAGAAGATATATAAATTAAATAAATAGGTCTGTGCATGAAATAAAGTTTTCCCTCTATTCCAGAAGTATCTCCCTGGTGTTACAGACTGGTTCTACTGAAATAGATAAAACCGCTACAGATATCCTACAAACCCTTCTGTGTTTGCAGTTATGAGCAGCCAATTACCTCAAGGGAACAGGTGCTCATTTTCCCCCCCATTTTATTACCTTAATTTCTGTCATAAGATATCATTTTGTCACAGAAGGTAATGATGGATTGTGCTGACCTTCGAATATCACTAAAAAACAAACAAACTGGGTTTCAATTTCTTTTTTTCTCCCTGACACAGGTCATGAATTTTCACCACTTTTTAGAGTCATCTTAGCCCTGGATTCCTGTAAAAATGGTTTACTAACAAATTCAGCATAAGGTCACCATGAAAGAATGGGAGTGGGCTTTGGCATTATCTCTAAAACTTATTCCCAATTGTTTTTATATCTGAATACAACCTTTAGAGTAATTATAATTTAATATAAAAATCAACACAACCAACTGCTCCCATTTCTAATCTCAGAGGCAGGTGCGATCATAGCATGCCTTCTCTTATGCCAGAAACTCCTCTGGGTACCTTCGTATTTTCCTTTATGTAAAAAGATAAAGAGATTAGCTGATCCCTCTTCAATCCCCAAATATGTTTCAAGCCATGGGTATTCTGCCTCCTACAAAATAAAAACAAATGCTAGATATACAGTAATACAGCATGAGGTATCATCAATTTTTATGTGGTTCATGACATGAAAATTCAGAATGACCATATATATTTATCCATCATTATTCTGAAGTTGTTGATCTACAAAGTGACACACCTATATTTTCAGTCAATTCAAAGTCAGGGGTCGGTGTGGGTTGGAAGACAGAAAAGCAATTTACAGTTACCAATGCTTTTGTAAATTAAAAAGAAACCCACAATTAATAGTAATAGTTGGTTTTTTTGGTATCACCAGCATTTTTTTATCTTAAAAAATTCAAGGCTACATTAGTTGCTCTTGGCTGCATTTTAAAAGGATATTTAATAAACAGCCATCTTTACTTTCTCTTTGTGATCATTTATCACCATTTGCTGAGAAAAAGAAAATGTGAAGCTCAACATGGAATTGATTTGCAGAATTTTGTTTGAAAATGTAAATGTCTGGAGATTCTCCAAATCTCAGCTGATAATGTCAACTTTCAATTGCCTGCCTTAAACACAGTAGTCTGGCTGATGAATCCATTTTATGGATGCATGTTTGCTTCCCCCAGACCTAGGCGGAAACCTTTGTGCATGGTCCCAAGCTTGGATATTTCTTTAATTGGGCTGAGACAGCTGTTTGAATTTCTTCACTAAAATACCAAGGAGTCCACCAATGAATGGCCAGTTTCCCATTAAAATTACAGAGCCTAAACTTCCAAGGCAAATGGCTATTCTACATCTAATTCTAGTTTTATTCTTTCACGACTTCATTTGGCAAACAATCGAGAGCCTAAAAACTGACAAGCATGATTCCATGGTCAGTGGGTACAGCAACGATCATCAGAGACAAAAATCCCTGGCCTTAGGGAGATTACATTTTAGTTGAATTTGGGGGACACAGTCCAGAAACAAATACATAGGTAAAATAGATATTATGACTCATGGTGATAAGTGCTACAGAGAGGAATACAGCAAAGAAGGGTCTATGTACACAGGGAAATGTGTTGTAACTTTCAACAGTGTGTCCTGGGAAGAGTGAACTTAGAAGACATATTTGGGCAAAGACCTAAAGGGTGCAGGTTGAGCAAAAACCATGAAATTCTTGGGGTCTCATTAGGAGAGGCAACAGAAAATGCCCCCAGTGTGTCTGGCCATGTGCTCAGTATTGGAGGGACAGCAAGGAGGCAGGGTGGCCACAAGGGAGTGAGCCACAAGAAGAGGGGAGTGGGAGGCAGGTGCAGAGACTGGGTGAGTGAGAGAGGAGGAGGCAGTGGGGAAGGACTAGAGGAAGAGCAGTTGGGGAATAAAGGTGAGAAATCGGTTTGGAGCATCTTGGGACCACGTGCTAAGGCATGCGAGAGTGATGATGAGGGTGTTGCTGAGTTCAGGGGAGAGTTCAGGAAGCAGTGCCCCTAGAGGAGAGCTGGGATCAGCATCTGGGGAGGTCTGAGCCATGCTGGCAGGAGAAACTTCCTTCTGTAAGGAAGAGGAAATGTTCCGTGGAAGCAGAGAGAAAGTAGTGTTGGAAGGTTTCAAGTCACATCTGGAAAAAGAATGAGGAGCATTTAAACACCCAGGTAGAAAGGAATCTTAATCCAAATGTGGAAAAGGAACCTAATGTGGGAAAAGCAAGTAAATTTGTTAAAGTTACAATGACTATTCTACTCATTATTTGCTCTGTTAACAACAGCAGCAAAACACCCGATTCTTCGGTGAGATGTGGGTGACATTTGACCATTAGCCATTATAATCTAGAGATACTCTCCCATGAGAGCTCCAGCAGGGACATGCAGCTTGGCTGCTGGAGTGACTGCACACGGACCACTCCTCCAGCTAACCCACTCTCCAGATTTAAAGGCAGGAAAAGCCTGGATTTCCCGACAGCCCCATGTTAGCCGTGATGCACTCAGAAACCCAGAAGGAGGACTACTTTTATTGCCACTACCACAAATAAGATAACTAAGCTTCCCTTTGATTGTTTCCCTGTGTTTTTATTATTTTTTAAAGACTTAGTTATTTTAAAGAGAGAGAGTAATCAAAAAATATAATCTATAGCAATAAAGTCTGGGTGTACAAATGTGTGTGTGTGTAAAAACGAAGCAGACTCCTTTCGGTCACGATCTGTCATTCAGATCATCTTTAGATGAGACTGGGAGACAATGCAAGATCCATGAAATGAACCCATAATTAAAACCACGACGTAGTGGGGCGCCTGGGTGGCTCAGTGGATTAAAGCCTCTGCCTTCAGCTCAGGTCATGAACCCAGGGTCCTGGGATCGAGCGCCACATGGGGCTCTCTGCTCTGTAGGGAGCCTGCTTCCTCCTCTCTCTCTCTCTCTCTGCCTGCCTCCCTGCCTACTTGTGATCTCTGTGAAATAAATAAATAAAATCTTACAAAAAAAAAAAAAAAAAGAACCACGATGTAGTGATGTAGTGACTGTAGTTCTTTTTTTTTTTAAATAACTGGCAGTTTATTTTTTTTAATTTTTAATTTTACTTTTTATAAACATATAATATATTTTTATCCCCAGGGGTACAGGTCTGTGAA
>NW_019154096.1:3708369-3756808 GCF_002288905.1 Enhydra lutris kenyoni
CTCTGAATATATCATGCCAGCTCTTTCTGGCCTGCCAGGTCTCTGTGGATAAGTCTGCTGCCAATCTAATATTTTTACCATTGTATGTTACAGACTTCTTTTCCCGGGCTGCTTTCAGGATTTTCTCTTTGTCACTAAGACTTGTAAATTTTACTATTAGGTGACGGGCTGTGGACCTATTCTTATTGATTTTGAGGGGGGTTCTCTGAACCTCCTGGATTTTGATGGTTGTTCCCATGCCATATTGGGGAAATTCTCTCCAATAATTCTCTCCAATATACCTTCTGCTCCCCTCTCTCTTTCTTCTTCTTCTGGAATCCCAATTATTCTAATGTTGTTTCGTCTTATGGTGTCACTTATCTCTCGAATTCTGCCCTCGTGGTCCAGTAGCTGTTTGCCCCTCTTTTGCTCAGCTTCTTTATTCTCTGTCATTTGGTCTTCTATATCGCTAATTCTTTCTTCTGCCTCATTTATCCTAGCAGTGAGAGCCTCCATTTTTGATTGCACCTCATTAATAGCTTTTTTGATTTCAACTTGGTTAGATTTTAGTTCTTTTATTTCTCCAGAAAGGGCTTTTATCTCTCCCGAGAGGTTTCTCTAATATCTTCCATGCCTTTTTCGAGCCCGGCTAGAACCTTGAGAATCGTCATTCTGAACTCTAGATCTGACATATTACCAATGTCTGTATTGATTAGGTCCCTAGCCTTTGGTATTGCCTCTTGTTCTTTTTTTTGTGGTGAATTTTTCCGCCTTGTCATTTTGTCCAGATAAGAGTATATGAAGGAGCAAGTAAAATACTAAAAGGGTGGCAATAACCCCAGGAAAATATGCTTTAGCCAAATCAGAAGAGATCCCAAATCGTGAGGGGGGAGAAAGTGGATAAAAAGAGGTTCAGAAAGAAAAAAAAAAGAAACAATTAAAAAAAGAAAATCAATAAAGAAAAAATATAAAAAGGAAAAAATATATATATATATTAGATAAACTAGTTAAAAAACGTTAAAAAAGAAAAGGGTAAAAGTTAAAAAAATTTAGCAGAAGAAGAAAAAAAAATTGAAAAAGAAAAAAAATTAAATTAAATGCAAGGCTAAAGAATCACGGGGAGAAAGCCATGTGTTCCGTGCTTTGCTTTCTCCTCCTCTGGAATTCCACTGCTCTCCTTGGTATTGAAACTGCACTCCTTGGTAGGTGAACTTGGTCCCGGCTGGGTTTCTTGTTGCTCTTCTGGGGTAGGGGCCTGTTGTAGGGATTCTCAAGTGTCTTTGCCCCAGGCGGAGTTGCACCGCCCTTACGGAGGGCCGGGCTGAGTAATCCGCTCGGGTTTGCTTTCGGGAGCTTTTGTTCCCTAGCGCTTTCCGTAGAGTTCCGGAGGATGGAAATCAAGATGGCGGCCTCCCGGTCTCTGGCCCAGAGGAGCAGAGAGCCCGGGGCCCCACTCCTCAGTGAGCCCTCAGAGAACAGCGCCCAATTACTCCCGTCACCCTGGCCTCTGGCCGTGCTCCGAGCTGACCGAGCCTGCGACCGGTTCAAGGTAACCCCGAGCTTAGAACTCACTCCTCGGCTCTGTCTCTGTAGCCAGCTTCCCCGTTCTAATACCTGTAAGCTCTGCGACACTCAGACACACCCGATCCTTCTGTGACCCTGTGGGACCTGAGGCCACGCTGACCCTGCGTGGGCTTCACCCCGGTTAAGCCTCTGGAGCGATGTCCCTCAGCGGAACAGACTTTTAAAAGTCCCGATTTTGTGCTCCGTTGCTCCGCCGCTTGCCAGGAGCCAGCCCCTCCCCCCGTGGTCTATCTTCCCGTCGCTTTGGATTCACTTCTCCACCAGTCCTACCTTTCAGAAAGTGGTTGCTTTTCTGTTTCTAGAGTTGCTGTTCTTCTTCTCTTCGATCTCCCGTTGGATTTGTAGGTGTTTGCAGTCTTTAGATAAGCTATCTAGCTGATCTCCCGCTACCTGAAGTAGTCTCAGCCTGCTACTTCTCCGCCATCTTGACTCCCGCGACTGTAGTTCTTAATCTGCTGGGAATCACTGACTCTGGTGAAAATCTGACAAAAGCACCTGGACATCTGAGAGAAACCCAGGAAATAAAGTGCCCAGCATTGAGAGGAATACAAGCTTACATTTTAATTGAGATGCTCAGTTAGTTTCCTCGAAGACCATCCAGGTACCCCCTTAAAGCAAAGGCTCTGACCACGTCCAACTACTGCGGAACAAATCACACTAAAAAGGGGGCTGAGCCTCTTAACTTTGAGGTTCTCCCTGCTCCACTCTCTCTTTCCCAGGGGGCGGGGAAGGCAGCCAGTGTCCGGGTTTATGAACAGATGCTGAAATATAGAGACCTTGTTCAGTCGAGGCTTCTAAGCCCAAACAAGAGACCTAGGTTTTAAGACAAACGATTCCCCGCACATCTTCTCTAAGGAAAAACTGCCTCATAAAGATGCTGAAAGGAAAGCAGCTGTCGCTCTCACAAAGGCGACTGTGCCTTGTGATGAGTTGTGAGTCACTCATGCATATGAGATTAGCAAAATGATCCTTTGTTGACGTGTCAAGTCCCGTCCCTCTCTGAAAGTCTGTTGTGAAAGTGCAAAGTTTCTGTGAAAATGCCAACAGCTGGTGAGGCGCATCTGTGACGGGCTAGGAGCTGCGGGCTCGCCCCGGGGAAGGTAAGACTGTGGAGAGAGCGCCTCCTGGGAAATGGGGGAGCTACACAGAATGCCCTCACTGTCCTCGGAAGGGCGCTTACAGCCCAGAGGCATCCGTTTCAGGACAGATGGACCTTTCTAGCCCCTTCTGCCAGCGGGCCTCCGGAGTTGGGTGGGTTGTGGCTAAGGACAGAGGGACACAGAACTAGATCTGAGAGTTAGCCCCTTGGAAGGTAGGTGGATTAAAATTCAATTCACTTTCTAAATCTAAATGACTCCTACCTACCACTTTGGGCCTCAGTGAGACATCTTAGAGAAAACTCGAGCAACCAACCCTTCCTTCCAAGAAGACTGCGATGCGTGGAAAGTGGTCCAAGCCCCAAGAGGAGAGGCTAGGGCATCTCAGGTCTTCAAATATTTAGATGCATGTCTGTGCTATGTCATCAGAAATCTCATTCTTCAAGGCTTAAAGAAGAAAATGTTCATTAATTGAAGCCTGGAAATTGTCTGAGAGAGTGCACGATGCTTTTTCTAAGGAACATTAAAAAAAATAGCACAAAAGGGATCTTCTTGACATTTTTTTAAATGTTATTCTTGATAAAAACATCTTTTTTCTTAGGGAGACATGGCTGTTAAAGAGTAACTATTAAGATAACTGAGGAATAAATTATTCCCAAATCGTACGAGTTATGTTCAAAGCTTGGAGATGGGCAGATTTTTTATTTTCTTTTTTTTACGTCAGCGGTGAAGGCATTTTTAAAGCCATACTTTACATTTAATTTACAGTTTACACAGTTGATATGAAGACCACATGCTAATGAGGGCTTAGCAAATGCTGTGCAAAGCAAACAATGACACGATTAAACTTGGGTGGTTTTAATCAGCTCTGGAAAGCGAACACGTACTGTCTGTATGTAATGGTTAAGACTCTGAAGTTGAGACGCTTGCATTTGCTCTCCGCTTTGTGCTATTCTAAGCTGTTTAGTTTATCATTTCTGCGATATTCCAAGTCAAGTGAGGACAGCTTGATTTTGCTGATAGCTGATGAAGCTGTAGAATGCTGCAAAATTAGATAGAAAGGAAGTATCTATTTAAGAAGGAAAATAAACATCCAGGAAGTTATTCTATGGGGTTCTGGGGGTGGGGGGAGATGTGAAAATTATTTCTTGCCCTGTTACCAGACTTTTCCAAGAACTTAGATTTAGCCTTTGTTTGCAGCATTAAGTCTGACATTCTGAAAAGTCTTTACTTAAATAATTGACATTTGAATAGTGCTTTCTGGTTATGAAACTGCTTCATGTGTATGATTTGCTCGAGCACTCTGAAGGAGCTGAGGAGAAAGATACTGTTGCTGCTCACTTTAATGAAAAGGACACTTGGGCAGCCTGAAGTTCAGTTATTTCCCCAAAGTTATACAAGATAAGAGACAAAACTGTAAACTCCCCAAAGTATTCTGTCCTGCCAACAATGCGATACTTCCTTTCACAAGGAATTTCCAAGACACAAATGACAAGGAGCCAGTCATCTTGATTTGCCTAAACTATGGTAAAATCTCCCGGCTTGTATCTTCCCATGGTCTCTTCACACCCCACCTTACCTCTCCTACACCCTGGTGCTGGCACTTGCTACCCCCACATACCTCAAGTACCTTGAATACCTACTCAGGAAGCTCCATATGTTTCAGCCCAGGAATGAAGATGCTTAAAACCAGCCAAACCTCATGTTCACTGACAATAAGAGTAATTACATATAGTTTTTTCTTATTTCTTATATGGCAAGCACTATGCCAGAGTTTTTTACAATGTATTATCTCATCGAATCCTAACCAAAAACTCCTGAGACAGGTACTAATGTTATATCAATCTTCTACTAGAGGAAACATGAAAATATGAAAGATGAAGTCACTCCTTCAGTAGGTTTTTCCTTCTCTCTACTGGGTTCCTTGCCCATCATTAGACAAGTGAGAGAGAGGACTGGGGGTCTATTTCATCTGGATTTGAAGTCAGTGTAGTTTTGGGAGTCAAGGAATTTGAAGTGTTTCCTAAATTCTGCTTACAACCAAAGAGAAAGCTTACAGTGTCAGATTACTCAGAAAAATGCTATCCTCAGAATCTAAGAATCCAAGAATGAGGCACAATGGGTATAAGATGATCACATCCTAATAAATTGGGATAGCCCTCAAATTAGGTTACATAATGATATCCAACTAAATGCTGATCGTAACAAATGCTTTTGAAATGTACATGTAAAGGCAAAAAAAAATGGGGGGCAACTGGGTAGACACAAAAGAAAAGAAGAAATGGAAATGTAAATTACGCTACATAACTTAATCCAACTATATACCAGTTATATGAAACACTTCTGAAATACACAGAATGTTTAAAAATGAATAAGGGAAAAGAAAACAATTAGCACGCAAAGAAGGGGGAAAAGAGAAAAGGAAATAAAAATATCAAACTGCATTGATACAGACAAAAAAAGAGATTTGTTGTATCAACCATAGTGCCCTTTTGTCCTCAGTAAGGAAACATGTTTGGGAGGAAAGGTGTACTATCTTTCCACTGCTTTCAAACCTTGTTGCGATTGGAGGAGGGGAGGAAAGACCTCCAAAGGATGCCTCCCTATACAGTGGGGCGATTTAACTGGCTTTTGCCAGAGTAGGACTAGGGAGTCTCCGAGCTGGTTTTGGAGGTCTGAACTAGAACAAGATTTTTCTGAATTAGAAAATTAGGGGAATTTGTTTTGAAGTTGTTTCTGGCTCCTAAAAAATGAGGGAAGGAGAAGAGAGATGTTTAGAATTAAATTTCAAGTTGTTTCGGTCTGGGCTATGTAAATGTCCTTGTTCATCTCCATGCTCTCAGTAAAACAGAACATACATCCTTACGGATATGCTTCTGGGTGTGTGGGGCTCCAAGCATGTGGCTGTACACATGTGTTTGAATTGGGTGTTTCAGGTGACCATTGGTCAAATCCTGAAGTATCCAAACACCTTCCAAACTTCCCATGACTTTCTCCTTTTCTTCTTCAGCAAACAACAATCATAGTAATTTGTGACCGTTAACTATTGTTCTCAGCCATACCACATGAGCATCTGGGTGCACTCTTCTCAGAAATACAACTTTTGTAGGACTTAGAAATAGAATACGGTATGCAAGTAAAATGCAACTGAGAAATGTCTACCTAAATTTGTGCCATTGATGCTACAAGACAGCAGAAAGAACTGCAGTCATTACCCGCTAAAATAATGGTTTAAGATGTAGTGAGCCTCTCCATGGCCAGTAATTTCTGCCTGGAGAAATTATACAAGGTCTTAATGCTCTCTCACTTTGGGTCAGATACCCAGTTTCATAGAAAGCAAAGCTCCTTTGCTTGCATCCATACCTCTCCAAACTGGGTCTTTTTAATCTAAATCATGAGTATGCTCAAGAAATAAGAAAACATAACACAATCATAAGAGGTTAAGGCCATTCTAAATTACAGACATAGACATAGATGGACAGAGGATACTTATAGTTGCAATTCTACAATTTAAGCCAAGAATAAATATGGAAACACAAAAAACAGCCTAGATATTAAAGAATTTTTCTCCTTCCCAGTGGTCATAAAATTCTTAATTCAAATAGACAGGCAATCAAACACACTGGAATAACAAAAGATTCTCCATCATCTCTCAGTCAAGAAATAAAATATCTCAATTAACCATTAATCCATTTATAGAAATCAGCAAGTTATCAGACCACAAAGCAAATTACCAATCATGCTGCCACCAATGGATCATAATTTATCTGCCTTAAACAAACCAAAAATACAACACAGCAAAACACAAAATTATTGGAGAAGAATAATTAATTTTTCTACTTCCACTCTGAATTTGTTATATTGAGACTTACCACGGGCATGAGGTTTCCCACTTTCCTGGTGAGGAATTTCATCCAGTTCCATCAGGTGAATCCACTGAGTGTCTTGCAGGAAGACCTCTAAAATTATATAAAATTATATAAAGTTACAACATTTAAGTATTGGAATACTAATACAGAAAATAATTCAATAAAAGGTGAAATAGCCTTAAGTCCATGGAATATATATAATAATTGGTGTTAGCAGAGGCATCAGAGATCAGTGGGAAAAATGACTATTCAATAGAAGACTGAGGGATTTAGTTATTTGGAAAGAAAATAAAATTAAATACTATCTAGTATAAGCAAGTTCAAATATATCAAATGACAAAATGAGAAAAATCAATCATTTTAATAACTGTCAGAAAAAATAAGATGATTATTTTTACACTGTTTGGGTGAAGACTTTGTAACATGCATTTTTTATTTTTATTTTTTTTAAAGATTTTTTATTTATTCATTTATTTGAGAGAGAGAGATCACAAGCAGGCAGAGAGGCAGGCAGAGAGAGAGGTGGAGGCAGGCTCCCTGCTGAGCAGAGAACCCGATGTGGGGCTCGATCCCAGGACCCTGAGATCATGACCCCAGCCGAAGGCAGAGGCTCAACCACTGAGCCACCCAGGTGCCCCGTAACATGCATTTTTTAAAAATGATTTTTGTTTACTTATTTGAGAGAGAACAAGAGAAACAGCATGATTCCGCAGGGAGAGGAACAGTGGGAGAAGCAGACTCCCAGCCCAGTGGGGAGTGTGACTGAGGCTCGTTCCCAGGATCCTGAGGTCATGACCTGAACCTAAGGCAGACGCTTAACCCACTGAGCCACCCAGGTGCCTCAACATGTTTTGTTTTGTTTTTTTAAACTCAGATGGCAGGTTTGATTCTGTCATACTCCGGTCCGTGGCACACTCTTATTTGGATCGCCTCCAAGCTCTCCCCTTGTCATGTTTCCGAACATGGTAATGTCCATGTCTCATCCTCTACTCCCCTTCTGCTCCCCTCCTAGAGAATTATTTTGATGCTTTTAAATGTTGATATTTTCTATTAGTATGTGCTCATGTGTACATGCATGTTTTTAATTTTTGCAAATGTCATTACGTTAGTATCTCATTCTATTTCATTATTTCTTTGGCTGGATATTATGTTTTTAAAATTCCACGTGTTGCCATGTGTACAAATACAATAGTCGCTTCGAATTGCTGGGTGATTCTCCATGGCAGGTGCACATGGAATGCTTCCGCTTTCAGTTTGTTAGAGAAGGATCGTTATGATTCCCCACTGGTGACAGCAATGGAGGCTTTGGTTTTGTGGACGGATTATTTGATGTCAGTGTAAATGGTTCAATGGTTTATAGATATCTCTATCTCTTGAATGAGAGATAACAGAGAATCTGTTCTGCTATTGATTGGTTTGATTGCCTGTTCATTTGTTTGAACTCAATAAAGCCTTCACCTGTTACTGACTGAACTCCAATTATAACCAGCTCCCTGCAACACAAATCATGCTTCAATGAACAAGTTCATGAATTCCCCTGGCTGAGGGTTTCTTTTGGATATATACCTAGTAGTGCATGTTGTAGGGGAGTCTTAGTTTTAATTTGAATAGATGGTATCAGCTTACACTCCAGAACGGTTATACTTCTCCAAATGGATTCGATAACCTTAAAATGACATAAGTGAAGTAGCAATTTTTAGCTTAGTGAAGACAGAGGAGAAGAAACTGATGGGTTTCAGTTCATCTGAGGGGGATCAAAGGAAGAGGTTGTGGTCATCCTTCGCCTTAACAATGCTGCATTATAAGCCACCCTAAAAATCAGTGGCTTACAAGCAGACATTCCTTTTTCTTACCCATGTGTTTGTGTGGGGCTGCTCTGCTTCAGCCCACAGATCCCCTGGATTTGCTTCTAGACTTTGAGTTAGGTTCAATCTGTTCTTGGGCATCTCTTCCCCCTCCTTGAAACCATGGCTTCTTGAGGCAAGTTGTTACTGAACGGCAGAGGGCAAGAGTGTGGGTAGGAACGCAGTGTGGAATGTTGAAGCCTCAGCTTGGAACAAACCAACCACGATGTTGCCCATACTCTATTGGACAAAGTGAATGTGATGCCAGTGCAGGGGAGGGACAGTGCTTTCATTTAACTGAAAAACATAGAGTAAAAGATTGAGATCCAACAATCTGATCTTCCACAGCGGATGTCTAAAGGCAAGGTTAAGGATGTCAGGAAACGTCTTGGTATTTCAGTAACATTTCTAGCAAACACCATTGAAAAAACTGGTAGAGGAACATATGGGAATGAGTAGGGGCTGAAAGGGCCAAAAAAATAACAGGTCAGGCAGGAAATTAAAGGGGAAGATGGGTAGCCACCAATGTTTCCCTTAAGGTGAAGATTCTGGTTCCTCAGAAAGATAAAGACAAGTATTTTGAAGAGTATACAGAATTAATTGAACAAAAGGATATCAATTTCTCCAATTAAAAAATATAATGGGTTGGGGACGTGAGAAAAATTCAAGCTGGCAGAAGTAAATACCTTTTATTTTAAATTCTGTCCCTTAGACCAGAGTTGCTTAATAGACTCCTTTCTGTCTCTAAGCATTCCACATTCCTTCGAGAGAATGGGGGCCTCATGAGTCTCCTGTCTTCTGAAGCTCAATCATGATAGATTTTGAGCTGCTTTATGCAAATTATTCCAGCCTTTCTCCTCTACCTCTGGATCACGTTCCTGTTAATTGAATTATGCCCAGTGAAATATAAAATAGTTTAAATGAATGACTATGCCTTAATTAAAAATAAAAAGTGCTCACCTCCACATTGTTCTTCATTTGGAAATGGGAATTAGTCCCATTTTAGAACATTTCTAATTTAACCAGAACTTCAATGATATTAACTTTTTAATGGTAAGAGCATGGACCTAGTAAGATTCATTTATTTTTAAGCCTCGGATTCATTCATCTACATATATAACTGAGAGTCACTCATTTATAACACTATTTCCCATCCATGTCTATTCCCATTTTCTATGTGCAAATAGATCTGTTCTTCAATGTAAGTATATTTAATTCGTATGTAAGCAACACTCCGCTATCCACCACTGAACAAATCTGATTCCAATGCTATCTTCAAAAAAATTCCCGATTAAACATTTTTTAAATTATTTTTATATCAATACCTTGAACTCATACCTAAAAATAATTCTTGTATTATATTTACTTCTATATCCAAAGAACCATGTTGAGAGCTGATGAAGAACTGTTCAGAAAAACATAATTATTGTCACCCCCTCAGCCTTCCAACTAGAAGTATCTAGAGCTTAAAGCATCCCTACCCTTCAGTTCTAAATAAACAGCACTCTCAGGATGGTTTATCTCAGTTATCAACTCCTTATCAGGAATTAAAAATATTTTCTGGATACAAATGAATCCCTAATTGTAAAGATGTGTTATGAGGTTTACAATGCTTCTCTCCAGCAACCAAAACTAGGTATCTGTTCTATAGATTCTATTTTGGAAATCAGGCTGATGTCTCTTCTGGACTCTTACTAATCCATGCTAGAAACTCAGGGATGACCAAATGCAGGCTGGCTTGTGTGGGCTTTCTCTGTCTTCAGAAACAGAATAACAGTGAAAACTGCTCTGGACTGCTGAGGGAATTCTCCCAGGGGATAACTGATATTCCCAAAGGAATGCTTTCAAGCCCAATTTTAGTGCTAGTTTTTTTTTTTTAACACAACATTCCCTCCAAAATTAGCAATTACAATAATTATTTGCATTTTTTCTCATGATTTCCTTCCAAGTAGCTCGGTCACATCCACCTGGCAAAGACTGATTCCTAATTTCCTGACCCCCACAGAGATATGTGTGCACAGCGGGAACAAGTCAGGCATTTCATCTGCCAGGAGACAGATAAAATTAATCTTACCTTCAAAGCCCATGAAATCAAGAAACTAGTCACCAAAGTGGCAAATTGATAATGTAGTTCTTAACGGATTTTATCTCTTTCCCTGCTTCCTAGCCCTGTCCCTAATGCTTTCTCCCAGGATGGTCTTCCAGAACCAACCATTGGGGACATATTTTTTTTTCCCCTAAAGCTTTTTTTTCCCCCCAAAGCTTTGGGAGAACCCTAAAAAAGAAGCCTGTAGCTTCATGTCTCATTACGTCTGTTGATGTGTCTGGTTATCTTTCCATCCATTACCCATCCTTCTTAAGGACCTTATAATTTGGGGCCCCTGGGTGGCTCAGTCATTAAAGCATTTGCCTTTGGCTCAGGTCATGATCCCAGGGTCCTGGGATCGAGCCCTGCATTGGGCTCCCTGTTCAGCAGGAAGCCTGCTTCTCCCTTTCCCACTCTCTCTGCTTGTGTTCCCTTTCTTGCTGTGTCTCTGTCAAATAAATAAATAAAATCTTTTTTTTAAAAAAGGAACTTACAATTTAAAACAAAATAATTGAACTGAGGAGAAAGCATAGATCAATGGATAATTAGGATGATATGCTAATAAATACCAAAACATAAACACTTTTGATATCTTGGGCACACTTTACAGAACCTTCCTTCAGATATTTAAATATTTATGCATCTTTAATATATTTTCACAAAAATTGTATTTTGCTGTCATTTAAATATCCATACACAGGCAGACAGATACATATACATGCATATTATCGATAAACATTAGTTTATTTTAGTTTCTTACTCTTACAAAGCACTGTTATCAGCTTAACTTTATATTCATCCTTGTTCAACGAAACAAGTTATTTTCTTAATATAAATTTCTGTGTGAACAGCATTCAGTTTTACAGAGAATTTGCACCAACTGAAATTCTTGCTACAAGTGGTTTATGAGACGTGTTTTATCACACCCTCGCAGGCAATTCATGACATTATTTATTTTTCTTAGGTATTCTGACAAAGAATACACACACCTACACAATTATAGATAACTGAGACATGCATGAATATAATTTAACTTGTATTTGTTTGTTATTGAAGTGTCACAAGTGTTTATGTTTGGGCACTTCTGTGTGTGTGTGTGTGTGTGTGTGTGTTTGAACTGCGGATTCCTATCCTTCATCCACTAGCTCATAATGAGCTCTTAGAACACTCATTCATTTCAATGGCCAATAATATTTATGGAGGAACTACTACACACTCAGTAATATGTGGCAGGAGTGACAGAGAACACTGTGAATATAAAACATGACTTCTTCTCTCTTTTTCTCCACGTCTAGCAAAGAAGATGGCCACTAACAGTGACACCTGTGGTGTGGTTGACAAATGATTCCCTGGCAGAGAAAGTAAGGCAAGAGAGCTGAGAGTCAGTCCATCAGGACACCAGGGAGGACCACCCATGGGCATAAGGCTTAAATTGAGATCGAAGAGTACATGAAAGTGAGCAAGACGAAGAAGGACAGAAGAACATTCCATGGAGAGGAAAAAAGCACAAAGGACAGTTTTCTTAGGGTATTTTTTGTTTTTATCCATTTCACCAAAAGAAAATTTAATTTTTTCACTGTCAAATGTATAAACACTTTCCCTTACAATTTAAATTTTTGTTGTCATACCTAGATACTCCATTGTTACCATGAGGTCATTTTACCATTCACCTAGGTTTTCTTCAGTACTTTAATTATTTTAGCTTTTCTCTTTCAGATTTTTAGAAGATCTGGAATGTATTTGGTTGTAGAGTATGAGATGGAGATCTTCTTTTGTTTGTTTCAGATAAATTTACAAACATTTTTGCCTCGAAATCTTAAGTAGATTCCCCTACTTAAACAGAGAAGTTTCTTGAAGCAAATATTGATCTCCTGCACCTTGATCTAAATCTCCACAGTAGGGGTGCTTGGTCAGTTAAGCATCCAACTCTTGGCTCCAGCTCAGGTCATGACCTCCAGGGTCATGAGATCAAGCCCAATATTGAGCTCTGCACTGGACACGGAGCCTGCTTGAGATTCTCTCTCTTCCCTCTCCCTCTGTGCACTCCTCCAAGGGGAAAAAAAAAGGAAAGAAAAAGAAAAAAAAAATCCCCGCAATAATCAAATATTCCTCAAACATTACCAAACATTACCTAATCTTGTCTGGCTCAACACATTCCTCTCAGCTTTGCAACACAAGTTCCTTTTAAAAATCTCACAAATTACTATATCTATGGCAGTTACTCCAAATTCAGTCAATTTGGTATTCTTTGTTAATCAACCATACAAGAGACAGGTTAGAAAACGGATGTTAATATCCATTAGCAGGAAAGTAAAATAACAATCAAAAATACATTTTACCTTCTTTGGAAGTGTGCAATTCAGTGAAAGTTTCCAGTAATTTTATTCTAATATTTCAAAATAACTAAGAGCCAAGGAACTCACTCTAAAAGTAATTGGTACTTAGACTGCATGAAATTGGCACAGTGCAATAAACAAAATAATTTAGAAAGGGTACTTCACGAAAATAAGAGAATTTGAATAGCCAAATTCTCTCAAGGAGGATTAGATTGTCCCCGAAGCAAAGGTACTTAGTTGGTCTTGTGAAACACAAAATACTTCTGCTTGTAACAGCATGAAGTCTGGCAGACAGTCACAAAATATTACCAGAAATATGAAATAAACATCGTCAAATACATTCCATATGTATTTTTAGAGGCAACTCAACTAAAACAGCTTACGACAACCTGAATTAGCGTCATTACAATACATAACTAGAAGCATTATTATTTTTAATGACAGGAATAAGAACGCAGTCCATCTTTTCTCTTTGAAAAGTGTTTTCAAATTCTAAATATATTTCCCACGAGCTGAAAAATTGTCAGAGAGAAAGCATTAGGTCTTGGATTAAAATATTGGAGAAGCTATGATTACTCTTTTTCTGGAGAAATTTTATCTGAGACCAATGACAGCGTGTTAGCATATTAACAGTTTTTCTGGTTTGGCAAACAGTATCTCTTCTCAGATAATGTTTAGCTCCTGATTAATCTGGTGGTATCGCTGGGGTGGAAGGAGCGGGGATTCATGTTAGGAAAGAAACAAGTGATTAATTCGTCGCACTGATTTGAGTGCCCATTGTCCACACTGCTCAGGGGATCTCAGCCATGCAGCCATGATGAGCAAGAATCTGCACCAGTGCACACCCAGGGCAGAGCCTAGAAGTGAGCCAAGAAAAGCAAAGAGGGTCTCAGTCTTGGGAACCTGCTCAAGGTCAGGAGGAGCAGCCAATGCCACAGCTAAGAAGGTCAGTACAAGAAACAATGAGACATCATGTGCCATTGTGGAGACTTAAAGTGCAGACAGGGGATCATCTTGGAAGGCTAATATCCCAAATTATTAAAATCTGGGCCTTGTACCCTAATGATGTGCATCACATTCCTAGCTCTAAATGGCGGTCCACTCCACTACTAACCGCTTTGTGACTTTTTCATTGGTCCATGACTGCAGTATGTTCCCAAACCTGTCCTATCCAGTCCCGGATGCCAGTCTGGCCACAAAAACAGGGCACTTGACCAGACAGTGACCAGATCCACACCCTGATAGAAGAGATGCATTCCACCAGCAAGATGCTCGAGCATGCACTCAGTGCTAGCCCTCTCTGCAGAGTGGAGATACCCACTTTCTATTCAGAATCATTCCAAAGTCACCACTGATACTGTTTGTTGGTATCTCCAGTTACACCTTACAAAAGGAAACAAACAAGAAGGATCTGGAAGCATCCAGAAGATACTGCATTTCAGGAAGAGGCTCCTCTTCTGTGATTCAGGAGGACATGTCCATCCATACTCTTAAAAGGCAATGGAAGTATTTTGAGGGAAATACAGCTTATATTCACAACCTTTATAAGAGAACATAATCCTTAAGATGATGTCTATTTTCGAGAGGGTTGGAAAATCTGAATCAATGCTAGTACTTCCTCAATAAAAGTGGCAGATATCAGATGGATAGCATCATAACAAGCAGAGAGGAGTGGTTCTAAGCTTCACGTTGGATAAGAAATTTCAAGATGGCAACCCTTTGATCACTCATGGTCAGCACTGACAGCTTTCCAGGGAGATAATCTGAGTGAGTACATCATAGATAGAGCTCATTAATGAATTTGAAATCAAAGACAATTCCAAACAAGAAATGCAACTCAGAAGGGAGAACGCCAAGCCCCAATAATTCACTCACTTCCAGTGGAAAACCAAATGTCAGACAACTGTGCCGGTAAAATGAAAACTGTTCAACCCACGCTGGGCCACAGGCCAAACCAGTTCCTTAATCCTGAACAGGTGCTGGTCAGGATGCAAATGAAGAGTTGTGCTGACAAATACTCTGTGTTTACTGGCCCAAATCTGGGAAAATCACAGCAGAACCGCAAGCTAACTGGGAAACTGACTCTGCTGATAGATAACAGGCACCTATATCCAGGGATAACAGCTTCATGGCATACCCCCATGTGAAGTCCTCTGCTGGCTGAGAGACCTCTGCACAACACCTGAACTACTGCTCGAGATTGAGGCTGTCCCCCCAATCCTGCCTGCTCCTCAACCCTGCTTTCAGAGGGCAGCTCAACCAAAGTTGGGCTTCTCTTTTGGAAAATAGATTAGAGATTTGATTTGGCCATAATCACCATACACACTTCCAGGTCAACCTGCTTATCTCTTGCAACTCTGACCTGAGCTATGTTCAGCTGTCACTGAGGAAGACCGACATTGTTTGAATTCTAACAAATTGGCACACACAGGAAACAGACAGACCTGAGTGGTTCCATTTAATCGGGCCTAATCCTCTGTGCTCTGCACCACGACCCAGTTTATACACAGGTCTTAAAAGAAGAAATTTTGAGCTTCTATAACAGTAGCCCCCAAATCCATTCATCCTTCTACCAGGACCATATACAATCATGTGGATACTTCCTTTACCAGTTTATTAAAGACACAACATGTTTTGTTTGCTGCTTTTCAGCTTACAAAATTTGAAAAGGGAAATTAGAAGCAGAAGTCCGAAGAATGACTGGCAGATGCCAAGGGAAGAGGAAATTATTTGTTGCCAGATCACTAATAGAAGTGAAGACATAACAATGAATAGAGCAAAAGGAACCAAGTGGCATTGTACTGCCACTCTGCACCATGATGGCTCTGTAATACTGTCATGTCAAAAATAATAATAATAATAATTTGTGTACATCGAAGAGAGCCCACGCTATTAAATCTCAGTGTCTTTCAAGATAAATAGGGATAAGGAGCAGGGGGGGAAAGAGAATAATAAGGGCCAGGGTGTGAGCAAAAAGGATTCAGGCCTGAATGGTAAATGAGTCTGATTTCATTTGGCAACTCCATTTCATTCCTCAGGACTTCCCGGAGCACCGCAGGGCTACAGGTGGGCTACGTCCAGACGAAGGCCAATAGGGGGCCAAGGCTGATCAGTGGTGTTTGCCATGGCTTTGAGGGTGAAGGTACAGAATGCAAAGTTAGGAGGGGCACGAGGGCCCCGTACTTGCTATCCCTTGATAAAGAAAGTGCTGTTGCATGTCAAGGAATGAAGAGAACCAACTGGCACTTATAAATTATATACAGCTCACTCATAAAATATTTTAGATCTTACCAAATAGGGACATGCCTGCTGCTTTTACGGACTGAGTAACACAGCTACTCAGGACTTGAGTTGAATTTGCAAAAATCAAGACAGCATCATATGGCAGGAGAATGATTGAACAGGCTTCCAGTTAAAAAACTTTGTGGGCAGTGTGATGCATTGTTTAAACAAGGAAATCTTTTTCAACTATATTTCCCTTTTGATGCTAACAGTGAATTTCTAAAGAATGAACTCTCTACTCTCTGATACGGGTTGGCCCTCAGAAGACTGCTTCATAAGGAGTTAAGAGTCTTGGGAAACTCTCTTGCTATCAGCCATTCATTGGCTTTGTAACCCAACCCAAGCCACATCGCCATACTTGTTTCTTCAGATGGCAATTAGGGGAGTAGGCAAACATATAATAAGTTCTCTTCCAGCTAAAAAACTATAAAATCATTATAAGCTCAGAGAAATGTATATTCTATAAAATACAGAGCTCCTACAGAAGTAGTGGCATCAGAACACCGATGCACCTGTAATGTTTTACAACACTTCAATTCACCAGTCATATGTTCTCAGAACAATCTTTCTGAGAGGGGAAAAAAAAAAAAAAAAGGCTAATTAGCATGTGAAAAAGATGTATGACCTTTCTTGGTCAACAAAACAAGAACTGCAAATTAACACTTTTCAGCCATTTATTTTAATAAACATGCCTCTCAAGACTACATTTGACATTCCCCATATGCGTTGATTTTTTAAAATCTGGTTTCTGACCCAAAAAACCCCCTATCAAATTAAACCCTTTTGAGGGCAATTGTTTTGGGGTCAGGTCAGTATCAAATGTCTGTGTCATGTCACAGAGTAGGTATACTTCCGCTCTGTTCACATGGAAAGGCACTGATGAGATTTTTGCTTCCAAGACTTGTTTTCATGCCACATTCAAAACCCAAACAGAAAGCAGAGGTACAATGAAGTGAAGTTGCTTACTATATTCGTCACCAGATCCAAACTGAAGTTTGTACAAGTTAGAGAATCCTGATATAAATATTGAGGCCTTTTCCATTTGTCCATTTACCTGGCATAACATGTTGACTGTAGCAGTCAGTGAAATTTATTTTAATGAATGAACAAAATTATAAAGAAATGATTATAGACCATTAGGAGTAAAAGCATCATTAGATTTACTTTGCATTTCTTTTTTCACAGGCCATTATCGACCTATGTAATTCTTCAGCATATTGCTTCAGTACACAGAAATGTCCCAGCTCAAGGTAAAAATCATTAAGCTTCTCTCCACAGTACAATATGACAGGCTAAAAGCATATAATCAAAAGCTTCCAAACAAATTCACCTTCAAATTAATTATAGAGGTAAAAAAATTTTAAAAATCAGTTAAGTAGAATTTTACTAAACTTTGTGGTTGTGATCATGGGAAAGAATGGAATCACAGTACTACTCAATTCCCATCAATGCTTTTACGTTATCAATTCTTAATTACGTGGTTTTAGAGTATCTGAGTGTTCTCCATTTAAATAACATCTAAGGGTCCTTTTTAGTCCTGTGGAATCATCCTAAATATTGCCAGTTGCTTTATTTTGTTTTTCTGAGATTTACATGTAGCTTATCATTTTAAGTTATAATTAAGAACATTAAAATACACACACACACACACAAACACAAATATTGTAGGAGAAGATATCTTGGTCTCAGTGAAGGGGGCACATCCTTTGTAGATCCTATGTTGAGTCCTCAAGACCAAGTTAGATCTTCCTCTGTATCCCACTGAACATGGTCCTGATATGATCATAGTATCTATCAAGATGACCTATCAAGATGACCACTGACTTCCTGGGTGCCTGTCAACCCGATTATGATCATGAGTTTTCTCACTTTTATACCTACAGTGCCTGGAAAAGTATATACCCCATCAGATATTAGCAAATTATTATTTTTCAAAGATTTTTAAATTATTTTAAGGAAAAAGAGAGAGAGCGCAGAGGGAGGGGCAGAGGAAGAGGGAGAGGGAGAGACTCTCCTGCAGAACCCCTGCTGAGCACAGAGCCCAAGGCAAGGCTCAGTCTCACAACCCTAAGATCATGACCTGAGCTGAAATCCAAAGTCAGAGGCTTAACAAACTGAGCCCCCCAGGCACCCTTAGTAAATTATTTTTTTAATGAATGAATAGAATACATTATGGATGGGCAAAAATAGTACAGAATGTGACCACAGAAATTAAAAATTTCTGTGTGGATTTAAAGTGTCCATGCTGTGATCATGCAAATATTTACTGCTAGCAATTGTAAAGAGAAAAGCTCATTATTCTTATAGCATAGTAGAAGATTAATTTGTTCATTAACACGAGGGTATAAGATTTACATAGTTCTTACCTCTAAAGTTTAGTGACATTTTAAGACATATGTTAGGAAGGAAATGTTTTAATATTGGCCTTAGCTTTTTAATAAATTGAATTTTTTTAACTGGTCCAACCTGAAAATTCACTATTTTAACAGGTGAGGTGAAGTTAAACTAAAAAGTAGGAGAGATCATGAGAACTTAAAAGTAAGCACAGTCTGGTGATTAAAATATTCTCATGGAAGCGAGGCACCTGGGTAGCTCAGTCAGTTGAGCATCTGACTCTTGATTTCAGCTTGGGTCATGATCTCAGGGTTGTGGGATCAAGCCTGGCTCCATGCTAATTGGGGAATCTGCTTCTATGCTTCTCTCTCTCCTTCTGCCCCTCTCCCTGTTCACACCATCTCTCTCTCACTCTTTCTCTCTCTCTAAAATAAATAAATCTTTAAAAGAATATTCTCATGGAAGAAATGGAGAATTTTTAATACTGCATGTGATAAAACAAATTTTATAACCTTATACAATTTCTAAAAAGTAATCTGTACAAAATTTAAATTAACTATGCAATCTAATTAATTATTGGGTATTTTCTTGAAAAAAAAATCATTCATAAAGTGACTCCATTGAAGTAATACCCTTATGTGTACATATCCACCCATTCCTCTATGGCTTAGAAAGGGAATGAGGCCATGCTTTGAGTGAAGAGATTTATTTTAATTTGAATCATTATGGTTTACTTCTTTAAATAAAATAGAATTTTGAATAGCTTGGAATTATTCCATACCGTCTTAATTCTCTGGAGAATTATGTGAAAAATACATATCTTTTCCTATACACTTAAATATGTTTCTTTGAATCTGCAGTGAACTCTCTACCTTAAAATAACTTCAAAGAGCAGAAAGGTCTAATTTCAAACTGTTTCTTCAAAAATGCAGATAGAATTGTAATGGCTGGTTTGAGCAGCTTTGTTTTTTAGCATTACATTTTAGAGTTGAGTGATATGGAATGAGATGAGATGCCATATGTCCTTTTTCTTACATTCAGAGCTTAAATAAACACATCATGATGATGATTCCCTGTAGACCATATCCGTCCACTCTGAAAAGACTGGGGGACTTGATTTGGGAAGTAGAATGATGGCTAGTCAAGGGAGAGTAATTTCAGTTAGTGAAAGCACTTGGATAACTTTTGCTCATATCATCCCTGTTCTTTTTGTTTGTTTTATTTTCCCTATGACATATTAAGTATCCTGTACTTGAAGTTATTTATTGCTTTCATAGATAGGTTTATGTACTGTTCACTTGAGTTACTCCACTTTTTATTTTATTTTTACCTTGTCTAAGCCCTGAGAGGAAATAATCTTTCATAAGCACCTTGTGGTGTTCTTTCCCAAAATTACTCTTTGGGGTTATTGCAATAAAATTATATTTTTATGGATTCATGATCGGAATATGATCTATTCTTCACATGTCCTTAAAGTACACTGTCTATTTTCTTGACCTTAGAATATCGTTTCCATCCCTGGTACATATTTATGTAGAAGGTAGGGAATTTAAAAGAAAAGTAATTTAGAATATTTGTTAAATCCTCTTTTAACAGAATGTACTGTGCTAGGAGACGTAAAAAAAATTATGAAAATAATCCACATGACACATCTGACCTCATCTGTATTCATATAAGAAAGTGATCCAATGAAATGCTAAGAGGGCGTGCAAAGTTGTCTCTATTGTCAGTAAATCTTTGTTAAGATTGTTACTTTCTTCTAAAAAAAATAATTTACATGTAGCAATTACAGATTGCTTGTATAAAAAATGCAGAGTCCAGGATAAACTCTTTACAGCAACTTCTTAATCAAGTGGAAATATGCCAAACTTTGGATGAAATCTCAATGAAGTAAAAAACATTATTTAGAATTCACAAAAATTAGGATGGAAAGAATTTAACATGCATGTACAAATGCATATGTAAATATGTATACAAACAAATACTGAAACTTCAAACGTTAAATCCCAATCTAGGTTAAATGTCATGATGGAAATAGGACTCAAATCATCAAAAACCTAAATATAAAATCATTTCCATAGTTTCTATTGTTGTCGACTAAAAGCATCTAAGTATCTATTTGGTGCTTTTGTCCCCTTATTATTTTTTTCATTCTTTTCACATATCTTAATCCGTTAAGTTCTCATTGCACTTAATATTGTTTAACCAAAGGGTATCTACTTGTTATTCACAAATCTAATGTTCAATAAAACAAAAAACAGAATTCTACACAAAAAATAGCAGACTATGGTGATGAATCAAGCATTTTTTCCCACTACAAGAACCATGAAATATTGAATAAAATATCTAAAATTTTAAAATTGATTTGAATCCCCCCCCCCAAAAAAAAGGAAAATCACAAAAGCTTCATCAAGTAAGGGGGCACCCAAATAAATGTTGGAGATTAGATCAAGCCAAAAGTTTCATGTGGTTATCAGCACTGTATTTAAGCATTTGGTGCTGCAATTTGAATGGTCTCACAAATACAGGAGATGAGAGTTCAGAGTTAGACCCATTATCAAAATAATATAGAAATTCACTTCCTATATAAATCTTGGAGCCAAGGATAGCAGAACTGTCTGTAAAGAGGAGAATAGAAAACAACTCTACTTAATGATCAAAGATTGGAAGTTGACACTGGCCTAGGGTGTGAGTTGGTATCATGATTGAATATGAATTTCGAATTCCCACTATCTTCAGTATAGGATATTAATGTGAAAAATGAAAAAAAAAAAGCAGATTTTTTAAGAGTGAAAAAGACAATGCAAGAATCTTGATTTGCTCCTGCTTTGAGGGGCAGGGGGAAATACCTAAGAGAATGAAAAATTATAGACCAGATATTACATGACGTTATGGAATTATTGAGAATTTGCATATTTTTTCACCTCCAAATACCAATGAGGTATCTAGGCATGCAATTAACATTTGTTCAATAAAGTAATAGTAGGGGCGCCTGGGTGGCTCAGTCCTTAAGCATCTGCCTTTGGCTCAGGTTATGATCCCAAGGTCCTGGGATCGAGCCCCGCATTGGGCTCCCTGCTCAGCGGGAAGCTGGCTTCTCCCTCTCCCACTACCCCTGCCTGTGTTCCCTCTCTTGCTGTGTCTCTCTCTGTCAAATAAATAAAATCTTTTTTAAAAATTAATTAATTAATAGTAATATCACTCCCCAAGAAACACTGTAAGAATTCAAATAAAGGAGAAAAGCATTTAACACAAAGCGTGTTCTACATAAGCATTCAAATTCAAAAACCATAGTTACCATATCATCATATACCTCAATATGTTTTATTACTAGTATAATTGTTGTAAGTCAGTAAGTTAATTAACAGTATCACATTCAGGGAGATACAATTACTCTCCCAGAGTTTGACAAGACTTTGCAACATATAATTTCCAGGGGACTGAAGAAATGTTTGCTTCTGAGGCAAAACCTCTGAGGAAATTATGAGTGGATCGCCCCAAAGGTAATGCCCATACAGGGAGCGGCTGCAAAGACTGGTCTGAAGTCTTTGTTGAACTCTGAACACTAAATATTATTAACAAGAATGTTTTTTTATTTAAGTATATTTTTAACTGCTTATTCACATTTGGCAATAGGCTGGTAGTTTTGTCCAACTCAGGGCATGTGGATAAATTAGAGCCCTCTAGGAATATTCTTCAGCTATAAATTTCAAAATTTAACAATTCTCTTACAAGTGAACAATCATCCAAGAGATTTGGATAAACCCCAAACTCTGATGGCCATTAACTTTAGTCCACACAAAAAGGATTTATTTTTCAATGTATTCCCTTGTCACAGAACTGTCAGCCTTCAGGAACCATAATGCCATGCTTTTTAACTAGTTTTCTATATTAAATTGACTCACTGAAGTCAGTATTTATAAGAGGTAACATCCAGGAAAAAATATGGATGTTTTCTTCTAAATTAAATTCTGAGAATGACAGCCTAGCAAACTTAGCTACTTAATGAAATATTCAGATTGGCATTTTATTTTACTGTATTTATTAAGGATACAAACAATATGACCTTTAAATGTTATACTTCTTCTTTAATTGAAAAAATGTCACACTCAATGTAGATGTCCTGTTTTAACACTAAATATGAGCATCTGTTAAAGACAAGTATGAATATTGAAATCTTTTATAATCAGGGTAGGTTGTATAATACAAGCAACTCAAAGAAATAACCACAGTTTTGATTGAAGTGTAGATTTGATATGAATAATTAATAGCACTCCTATCCTCAATCCATGGAAGAGAAAATACAATAGGGACATCTCATCTCTACTGGACTAGCACTTAAAAGCATAAGATTTTTTTTAAAAGGTTGATAATGATAATTTTTTTAAAAGATTTTATTTATTTATTTGATACAGACTGAGAGAGATCACAAGTAGGCAGAGAGGCAGGCAGAGAGAGAGAGAGAGAGGCAGGCAGGCTCCCTGCTGAGCAGAAAGCCCGAAGCGGGGTTAGATCCCAGGACCCTGAGACCAGGACCCGAGCCGAAGGCAGAGACTCAACCCACTGAGACACCCAGGCACCCCATATTAATAGGTGTTTTTATTTTGTTATATGCATTATCTCATTTAATCATCAGAAAAACCCTACAACATAAAAATTATTATCCACAAAAAAAAATTATTATCCACATTTTAGAGATGAGATGATAGAGACACTGGACTCAGGTCTTGAACTTCACTTCAAAGATGTGGTGCCAGAATGCCCTATCTGATGATTAATCCTTTTTTTTTTTTTTTAAGATTGATTTATTTATTTGAAAGAGAGAGAGAGAGAGCAAGGACAAACAGGAGGGGCAGAGGGAGAGAGCCTCTCAAGCACAGTCTGTTCTGAACACAGAACCCAATGCAGGGTTGATCTCATGATCCTGATACCATGACCTGAGCCAAAACTAAGAGCTGGACACTTAGCCAACTGTGCTACCCAGGCACCCCTGACTAATCCTTATATTTTTGAGAAACTTCTATACGCAAGGTCTGAGACATGTCAAGCAACAGACATATTAATAAGGTAAGTTGCTGTTCTCTGTAGATTCAAAACACAGCGAAATAAATACCAGGCATCACAGCCCCACCCCTATATAATCTTCCACTCAGAAGGTCTTACAGCCTGTGGGTCCGCTACCTAGATGCCTCCAGCATTTACATCAGTTGGCTCAGGCTTTTCCTGTTCTTGAACTAATTTTGACAGAGGCAGTGTGGATGTTAAAGCTTCAGACCCAATTCCCCAGTTACTCCCTTTATTCTGGTGTGTCTTGAGTTAACTTCTCAAATCTGAGCTCAGGGAACAATGCTAGGGTCTTGCTAAGAATTGGAGGATGGTACATCTTGAATGTTCACATTGGTCAAAGCTTACCTGGTACTCTTTCTCTGATCTCACGCTTGCCTGAACATAGAAATTATATGGGCTGTACTTTGATGTCCAACCCCGATATTGGGCCTGGTTCTTCTATCCCCTTTTCTGGGAGGAGCTGCATCCTGATTATTTTTCTGATAATAACTAACTTCTTAAGGGTTGTCTTATCTTGAATCCTCAGTGTCGCAGGCTACCTGCCCTACTCCACCCCCATTTAGAAATACTGGTACCAGGGTGCCTGGGTGGTTAGGTCAGTTAAACATTCAACTCTTGATTTCTGCCCATGTCATGATCTCAGGGTTGTAAGATCAAGCCCTCCAGGGAGCTGCATGGTGAGTGTCGAGTCTGCTTAAGATTCTCTCTCTCTCTCCCTCTGCCCCTCCCCACCCTCACTCTCCTCACCTCCTCTCCCCACCCCTCGATCACATGCTTGCTCGCTCTCTCTCTCTCTAAAATAGATAGATTGATACATGCTATTATTGACCACTGTTCGAATCTTGTCTGAGCATTCCACATACTCTTGAGCTCTGTGTCCAGCCATCCAGCTTTCCACAAGGTCTGGAGTCAATGGCATTCCTTCCTTGACAGCTCTCTAGTCTTAAAGAGAATTGTGCTGATTTCCTCCATCTTATCTCCTATCCCTCTGTCCAAATGTAATCATCCCCCCAAGAATTTTAATACAAAACCAAATGGAATACTTGTCAAATGTTTACAAAATGTTAAGCATCTTTGGAGATTAAAGAGAGAATTATTCATTGTAAAAACTGATGAAAGTTACTACCGGAACATGGAGCGTACAGTACAAATTTTAAATTTTGTGACATGCAGAGATAGTGGAGAAGGGTACGCGAGTAGAAGAAATAGCCTTATCAAACCGCATGGAGCACAGAAGTCTGTAACATAATGGCAAGAAGCCCAAAATGGAGTCACTTATGCTAAGTTCCATATCACTAAACTGAGACTTAACTTAATTGCAGTTTTGGCTCTCTCAGAAATGGAATCTTAAACCAGTCAGTCAGGAACTACCTCACTGGCACTAGTTAGATAATCTGCCTGATAAACCCCTGCCATTCCCTAAAGGAAAGTAATCTTGCAATAACCAATCCACATTTTTGCTTCCTGTAACTTCCTTAACTTCCTTCCTATAACTTTCTCACTCCCTCCTGCCTATGGAAGTCTTTCCTTTTATACAGTTCCTCAAAGTTCCTTTTTGTCTGCCAGATTGGATACTGCCTGATTCACAAATTGTTGAATAAAACCAATGAGATCTTTACATTTTACTCAGTTGAAGTTTGTTTTGGTTTTGTTTTGTTTTTTTAGCAAGTCCAAATCACATACCGAAATTAAATAAGTTGGTTTGGCACCTTTGCATGGTATATAGGAGGCACTAATGGGAGCCAAATATGAAAAGGCAGGTTAAAACCACAGAGGGAAAAGTGCTGAATATCAGATCAATGAGTGTGTACAAAATATTTTAAGCAATACAAATTAATGGGAAGTTTCTTTCGATCTTTCCTTCTCTCTTTTAGAAGTTGGCATAGAAAGAATTAGAACAGAAAAATACTAGAATATCCATCTATCTATATATGTATATATATATTTAGGGTGAGATTATAACAACACAGACAAGATGAGGTATTAAATAACAGCCTGAATTAAAGTGTTGGTAGTATAAGAAAAAAAAATACTTAGTAAAAAATAAAGGACAAGACAGAACTTGGTATTTGACAGAGAATCTTCTTGTTTAAAGAGATGGAAGAATGACCTCCCAACATTCACCTTCCCTTTGGGGACTCTATGGTTACCACTCCCATTGCTACAATGGCCAGTCAATATCACTGCTGTCCCTCTGTTCTCTGACCCAGGCATACACACCTGAGTTTCCTTCTCCACAGACCTCCTGCATGACAGAGACAGAACGGGAACAATCAAGAAATAATTTAATGAAGACTAGTCCGCAAGTTGACAGAGCGTAAAATCTGGATAACGTGGCTTATAAAGTATGACATCATCTTCACTTTGTGATCCACAGAAGAAGACCAAGCTCACAGACTACTGAAGCTTCCTAGATTTCTGGTCATCACCAGAATGACACATCTGAACGTAATCTAAGTCAAAGGAAGGATCTAACCATGTAGCTATCTAAGTATTATCTTGGAGGTCTAGTTTACTTCTTGAGGACCTACTTCATTTTCTGGTTAACTTACACTAGGTATGAACTCATCCTGTTCACTCCCTTGTCCATTGTTTTATCTCTGATCTATTTTGGATAATGGTATCAAAGCACAACATCAGGGGCACCTGGGTGGCTTAGTCGTTAAGTGTCTGCCTTCAGCTCAGGTCATGATCCCAGAGTCCTGGGATCGAGCCCAACATTGGGCTCCCTGGTCTGCGGGAAGCCTGCTTCTCCCTCTCCCTCTGCTGTTCCCCTGCTTGTGTTCCCCTCTCGCTGTGTCTCTCTCTGTCAAATAAATAAATACAATTAAAAAAAAAAAAAGCCCAACATCACCGAACCCAACACCACTGGTTTGCTAGTAAATGTTTAGCAGCAGGCTTTCTAGAAAAACAAAAACAAAACTTGTTCATATTGCTTGCCAATTTCTGTGGCAATTCCTTTCCTTGAGCTCAGGGAACAATGCTAGGGTCTTGCTAAGAATTGGAGGCTGGTACACCTTGAATGGCCATATTGGTCAAAGCTTACCTAGTACTCTTTCTCTGATCTCACGCTTGCCCGAACATAGAAATTATATGGGCTGTACTTTGATGTCCAACCCCAATATTGGGCCTGGTTCTTCTATCCCCTTTTCTGGGAAGAGCTGCATCCTGATTATTTTTCTGAAAATAACTAACTTCTTAAGGGTTGTCTTATCTTGGACCCTCAGTGTCACAGGCTACTGTGGAACTGTCTAAGATGTAAACATCCTAACCACTTCCAATTTCAAGCTACCAGTAGGAGGTCACTGAAATAATGGTGGGCAGGATTCAGCTCAACACTGCTTTTTCTGTGTAACAAGAGCTAGTATTTGTAAGTTCTTACTAAACGTCAGGAAGAGTACTGAGCGATCAACATACATTCTCTTTCACCCTTCCGACAGCTCTCTGAATTCCAGGCATTATTTTCATCATTAAGTGTAACGATGAGGATATTAAGGATCAAAGAAGTTGAATCTTTAAAACTCACAAAACCAGTCAATGGAAGAGCCAACATTTGAGCCTCGTTCTGTCACTTGACTTCTGATGTGTATGTCCGTCTCGTAATCAACAAGTTCTAGTGTTGACATCAGTGTTTCTTACCCAAAAATCTCTCCTCCAATGCTTATGTTCTTGAGTATTTTTCTCTACTTTTTTGTTCTCTTATAAAACGGGAAGGACTAATATAGAGATTATTGCCATTAGAAGTAATAAACAGTAAAAAAAAATAAGTATAATTCTATAAATATTGCAGGTATAAACTCTGCATGAATAGGCAATGGGCTAAATATGGTGATTAGAGGGACAAGAGCAACTTGGTTTTTATTCTGGGAAGACTGAAGAATGGAACTGTCATTAAATTTTTTGGAATCTGGAAGTGGCCTTAGTTAATAAGGCCCATATTTCAAGAATTCTGGTTTAGGAAAAGGAAGAGCTTAAAGACTGACAAGTAAAATGTATATTGTAGCATCCATTTAGGCAAGATAAATAAGTCTACTAGAATTGGGATGGACAATGTAGGAGCAAGGCAATTAATTTCCATGACTTTAAGTTTCTCTATTTTCAAGACCCAAAGTTAGGAACTCTGCTCAAATTCACTCCTCAGAGAGTGATAGGAAGATTCACATATTTTAATCAAGAAAGCTCTTCTGCTCCTCTCCAGGAGCTATTGGGGGAAGTTAGTGCCAACTGAAATTATAGCTTATCCCTCTCCATGAGGGAAACCATCAGTTGTAACACCATTGTGATTACCAGATCAATTCATTTCCCAAATATTTTTCACATTCGAATCTTTTTCGTTTTCACCATGATACTTGTAAAAGACCTCTTAATATGAAGGAAAGTGTTTTGTTGTTGTTGTTGTTGTTTTTTAACAGCTATACAGTTAGTAGTATGGCTTTTCACCAACGTTATGGTGAGACCTCATTATTATACAGAAAATCATAATTCAGAATACAAAGAATAGGATACTTCTTTCTCTCTATTCACTTACATAAAATCTTTTTCATATGGCCTTAATACCTAAGAATCTGGAAACTAAATTAATATTTCCTTCCCTCTATGAGGTTGAAACTTGCCCCTTAGAAATAAATCTTAGCATACAAATTGTCTCATTTTATAGATCACATATTTTCTATTACTTACTTTGTCATATTTTCCATGCTGTCTTGATCAGGACACAGACTCTTCCTTTTCACCCCTCTATCTCGGCACAAATACATCATATATTTGATGGCCTGAATAAAATAGCAATTGGATGAATGCATGAACATGACAGGTCTGGGATCTCAGTTAGCTCTGAATATAGGGCATTGGACCAGCTCCAGAATGTAGCTCGTGAAATTGGAGTCATAGGTGATTTCTTATTTCATTTATTCTATGCATACTACTTGATATTGCCTCCAACACCAGATATTTTTCTGATTCCTCATATCATGTCCTCATTCTTCAGTGTTGGCCTTACACTTAGTAAGGACTGCCCAGAAGTGAAACTGGCCATGCTGACATTGTCCTTCCTCAGCTGGGCTTTATGTTTCCTGAAGGTAAAAAAAAGTGTCCTTTTCTAACTCATGGTGGGGGAGCAGTGGTGTTCAGAACAGCAGTGTTCTGAGACCTTAGTCAAGATCTTTCTTTAAAGGCTTCATGTCTGAAATGTTAGAGATGTTTTTGTACTCTTCCTAGCATTTCTCTACTCTTTTTCCAGTAATATTTGGTTTGATTTATAAGGTAATTCCATTAGATATTTGACCTTTGATCAACAATTCAGGAAAGCATAGGCAGACTGGAGGCAGATAAATATTATTTTTAACAGATTCTAATATTTATATTCAATATTAATACCTTATCTCTCTAATATTTGCTGTAAGAAACTTGAAAATTGTGGAACTCAACTCACTGAACATTGAAATAATTAATTGTTCTACCACTATCGTATCTTCTAACAGCAAATGGCTACTTTTCTTATGTTTCTACATGGGTAAAGAAAAGCACTTATTTTGTGTACATAAATAGTGATAATTTGCAAAACAAGTACCCAAAAGCAGTGTTAAAGGAAGAATCTTTTAGCAGATTTTAACTGAGGCACTTTCTTCTTTTTGTGGCAAGGAGTCTTGCATCAAAATCACTAAGAAAAGATAATAATTTGGTTCCTAATTATAGCATTAAATATAGCATAGTTTATTTTCTGTTAGAAAGCATGTAATTCAAATTAAAAGTAAAATATAATTTTACCTTCTGTTAGCATTTTATCCTGTGCATTTAGAATTATTAAAAGACCACTCTCACTACACTGATTTCCCTCAAAGTAATTTTTAACAGTCAACAACAATAAAAAATAAAGGTTTTATCTTAATCTTCCTTTATATGGCAATGCCTTGAATATATTCTGGGAGAAGTCATGCCACCCACAAGACACTTAAAGGAGTAAACTCTTAGTACAACTGAATTAGCCTGTATTTGGGGTTGTAATTGAGAATGAAATTGATCCTATTTTATCCTCTGGAAATTTGTAAAATAAATTTGTCGGTCACAATTCTTTGTTTTATAAGAGGTGAGAACAAAGCCAAATCTGTCTCTGAGAATCATACATTCTACTAAGTTTTCTAGAAAATGCCTCAAATAACTATTATTGAATTTTCCTGTCGATAGGTTGCTTATGATTATTTATGAATTTTTATGCTTATATTCAGATAAAAGTGTTAGATCATTGATCAATTTTTTTTCAAGGAAAGCGATGGATCTTAACATCTTTTGGGTGGTTGTTACATTTACTAATCGTTGAAAATCCCAAATGCCTACCTTGAACATTCATAAAGGAAACAGCTGTGATGTTCAGTTTAGGAGGTGCTAAACCTATCACATTCCTGCCTCACCCATCCTAATTTGATTTACTACAATATTCTTAACCTAAATTCCAAGAACTAGGTGTCAATAGGTTCGGGAATATGGGTGGGTTATTTTCACTGACCTTCAACCAAAATTTATCATTTCTGTCAGTAGTAAATCAGTCAACAAAACACAATAGCAATAGCAGTGAATGTGAATTTGTCCCAGATAGAAGTACATATATCTTCTTGGGTGCCTGGGTGGCTCAGTCGTTAAGCGTCTGCCTTCGGCTCAGGTCATGATCCCAGGTCCTAGGATGGAGCCCCACATCGGGCTCCCTGCTCAGCGAGAAGCCTGTTTCCCCCTCTCCTACTCCTCCTCCTTGTGTTCCCTCTCTTGCTGCGTCTCTCTCTCTCTGTCAAATAAATAAAATCTTAAAAAAAAAAAGTACATATATCTTATCACGTTATAGCTGTTGGAGATAGCCTAGAGTTAACACATACACTCATCACCTTGCGCTTATGTTGAACAGATTCACACCTAGATCTTTGATGTACGAGACAGTTCCATTAATGGATTTATAAACGCATGTATTATCATATCCCAAATTTATTTCCATATGTATTTGTATTCAGGTATAGACAACCCTGAGATCATGACCTGAGCTGACATCAAGAGTTGGCTGCTTAACCGATTAAGCCACCCAGGTGTCCCACCCAGATAGTGAGATTTTTAACAAAAACATTTTTTTTAATGAGGGGCTATGAGCAGTCATAATTTTATTTTACTGAAAGAAGAGGGAGTATCAATGCAGCGTGTGGGCTAAGTGAAGGTAGGCGACAGAGTTAAGGAATTTCTATATACATGTATATTATCTATACAGCTTCCCACTGTATCTACAAAAATGCTGCTGCGAGAATTAATGTATAATCTATAAATACAATCTTCAATAAAAGTATTTCCAGTGCTAGATGATTTTGAGTGTCATATTTCATAAGACCCATGAAACAGCACTAAATGCAAATCCACTTGCTGTTAGAAAATTTTAAATAGACAAATAAGCCTCATCTCTCAGAGTATGCGATGGTGACTTTCAAGGTAGCATATTTTCCCATAAGGACAGTGTCATGACTTAACTATTTTATGAACAGAATCTCCTTTATTACTACAGTCATCAGCAACACGAAGCACACAAATCATTCTCAAATCAGTCAGCTTAAAATCCATTTGAAAATTCTAACCAAAAAAAAGTTTTATTTAGAGGGAGGATGCGTGCAACGGGAAAAAAAAAAATAACCTGCATATTTGAAAAGCTCATCTAAAAACATTTGGCTTGGAGCTAGAGCCTTCATTTCCAGGAGTGAGGAAATTTGGATCAAGATTTAGGTTGGGGATACAGTCCAGGTGTACCTGACTCATTATGGAAAAAAAAGACAAGTCATTTAAAAATTATTTTCACCTCTGTTCACCTCCTTATATTGGAGATGATACTGATTTTTTGCTTAGGATTACGGTGTGCCCTGATAGTGAAAAGGAAAACAAAAGCCTATTTGAAATAAAGTGCTATGAAATTTTCAATATAATTCGCAGAAATGAATTTGCAAAGTCTGAAAAAGAATTAAAAAATCAATATAGGTTTCTAAATATAAGTAAAGGTCATTTATCTCTTAAAATTAGAAGCATGGTTAATAAAAAATAAAATTTAAACATAAAACTTTGCATGTATAAAACAATCCCTTATTTATAAAGTTTATTTAAAATGACTGGTTCTTTAATATCTTCCAATACTGGAATGAATATATTCACATAGAGTACAAGCTTTCCTAAAGTTTTAATGTCACAATTCAATAAAGACTTACTTTCAACTCGATGAAATACATTGTTCGGTTGCTGGGGAAACACACCGATATAGCTGCTGTTCTCAACTAACTTGCAATGGATATTGTAGAGTAGAATTATCTTTTTATTATTATCTGGAATTCAGTTTTCTAGTTGGAACAAAGCAAATGCAAAGCTGAGACAAAGTTTTAATGCCAAGTCATACTCGTCTTAATGTGACAGGGCGTGGACAAATGTTTAAATTAACACCATATCCTAAACATTGTTTTCTTGTCAAACGCTATGTTATATCCTAGGAAGCATAACTCCTGCCCCAAGAGTCTCACAAGATGCTGAAGAAAATATGTAGATAGGGGCGCCTGGGTGTCAGTGGGTTAAGCCTCTGCCTTCGGCTCGGGTCCTGAACCCAGAGTCCTGGGATCCAGCTCAGATCTCTGCTCAGCGGGGAGCCTGCTTCCCCTTCTCTCTCTGCCTGCCTCTCTGCCTACTTGCCTCTCTCTCTCTCTCTCTCTCTCTCTCTGTTAAATAAATAAATAAAATCTTAAAAAGAAAAGAAAATATATAAATAATAAGACAGGGGAGAAAGTAAAATATTTCAGGTCTTTTCTGGAATTACTATTTCCAGATGCGCTGCTTCCAGATGACATGTTTACTATGTCTGGAATTGTGACAATGGGGTCACAGGGAGAGTCTGTTTGGTTCCGTAAGATCAGGACTGATTCCTCGCCCCAGAAGTATGATGTTGTCGTCACTCTGCACCACAAGCCTCCTCCTCCACATTCTGCTAAAGCACACTCATGTCGCATGGGTTTGGGAGCAGCAAACTTTATTCCATGACTCTAATGAGTTTCCACTATTAGGTTATATTTAGCTCCAACACTTGCTCAGATTCCACAGAGATCAATTAAAATTTCTCTTTGTAAAAGGGAATTATACTTCCGTTTCTATAATAACCCTTCTTTCAAAATGTACCATACAGGAATACCAAAGACAATGGACTGTGCTACCTGATTTTAAGATAAATACTTATTAAGACACTTATTTGTTACATGACAGAGACGTGCTGCCAGATACTGAACACACAACATCGACAACAACAGAAAAAATGGCCCTCTGGACAGAGCCACTGGTTTTTCTAAATGACACATACAAAAGTACATCACATACGGAGAATGTGTTCTATAATTTTTTTTAAATTTCTGTATTTGACAAAGGTGGAATATGGGGAACTAACACATACTGAGTGTCTACTGATGAGTCAGGCACTTCAGCATACATCGTTTCACTCGATCCTCACAATAATATTTTCATAATTTAGGTGAAATATTCAAGTTATTAAAGTTCACCATGACATTAGTGAAAGAACTAATATGCACTCAATATAGCCGAATGTAAGACATTAAACATATTAAAATAACTCTGTCACCTCTAAATTTTTCCACAGAAATACCACTCTGCAAAATACAGATTCTACAGAATGTCGATAAAATTCATCATCAATAACAAAGGAAAATGGTAAGTCGAAGGAACAGAGTTTTCCTAGCTGTCAATATGCTAACTTGCCTTTTGAACAACCAAGAAGGAATTGTAATATAGATTTCTCAAAATATTTAGCCTTAGTCTGTTTTCATGACTCCTTGCAGATACACTGTGTTAGAGTAAGTGCTATGGGAAGCATTCCATGGAAGCTATAAACAGAAGTGTGGGGATGATGTATGAAGAGGGACAGGAAGGAGAAGTGCCAAGAACTATCTTAGGGCTTCCTGTAGGTGGACAATCTTTAAGGAAAATGACTGCTGTGGGCCTGAGGAAGAGGTAATGAATTCTAAAACGGGAACTAGTGGCCCAAGTCCTCCTGCTGCTTCGGATATTGCCCAACCCAACCCAACCGCAGAAGCAGATGCTTCACTCAACGACTTCCACTCATGGCTACAGTGAAATTACTGGCATTGGGCATGCCCTTTTGTCACACACACACACACACACACACACACACACACACACACACGAAGCCAGAAAACCGGACTATGTCATTACCAGGCAGAGGACCCGAGACAGGAATGATAGCATCCCTAGGAGGAAAGAAACCAATGAGGTAAACACTCTGTCTTAGTCTACTCAAGCTTCCATAACAAAGTACCAAAGACGGTGGTTTAGCCACCAAGAATTTGCTCTCTCACGGTTCTGGAGGCTAGAAATCCCAGATCAATGTGCCCACTGATGTGGTTCTTGATGAGGATTCTCTTGCTGGTTTACAGATGGGTGCGTTCTCACTGTGTCCTCACACATCAGAAAGAGAGAAATCTCTAGTATCTCTTCTTATAAGGACCTCATATTGAATCAAAGCTCTACCCTTATGACCTAGTTTAACCTTAATTATCTCCAAATGGGCCCTATTTACAATTACAGTCACATCGGGGTTGTGGGCTCAACATGTGAATTTGAAGGGAACATAACCGTTCAGTCTATAATCCTGCCATCACTCTACCTTTCTTCCTATAGATATGTCTTAGACTGTGATAGAGGGGTAAGGTTGGCTCTGTAGAACAAATGAATGCACCTCTCAAATCTCTGACTGCAAGGGTAGTGAAGGCTCCAGCTCTGTCCTTGGAAATCTACTGCTGCATTTGCACAGAGGCAATCCTTCTCAAGGGTTTGCTCTCAGTTAATAACTGAGCATGCCGGGAATATTAAGACAGATCTATTCTGGGAAGTACAAGGCAAGAAATAAGGAAATAACTTAAAATATAGTAGATGCATTATACAGTACAATATTATATACAATTTATTTTATTTTCTTTTATTTATTTATTTGACAGAAAGAGAGAGAGAGAGAGAGAGATAACAAGTAGGCAGAGAGGCAAGCAGAGAGAGGGGGAAGCAGGCTCCCTGCCGAGCAGAAAGCCCAGTGCGGGGGCTCGATCCCAGGACCCTGAGATCATGACCTGAGCCAAAGGCAGAGGCTCAACCCACTGAGCCACCCAGGCACCCCACAGTACAATATTGTTAAAAAAAAAAAAAAATCAAGAGAGAAATTAAAAAGACTTAAGTATACACATACATAGATACATAAGTACATATATACATATCTTAACAAAAAATATATATGTATATATATAATTTAAAACATACATGAAATTCAGAGAAACAAAATAAAATTGAAATATATATAGAGAGATGATCAGACTGGAATAAAAAACAATATATACAAACATACTGGTTCAACAGGGTCTCAGGATAAAAGGTCAACATGAAAATGGATTTTATTGCTGTATACTAGCAATACACAATAAAAGATTGAAATTAAAGAGGAGTAACTTTTAAAATGACATCAAAAAATATGATACACTTTGGGTTAGATCTGATGGAAGATCTCTTGGCTTAAAACTATAAATCATTCCTGAAAGAAATAAAGGAATACATAAATAAATGAAGAAATATACTCTGTTCATGAATCAGAAGAATCAACATTGTTAAAATAACAAGTCTCAAATTGGTCTATAGATAATGGTGCAATCATAAGCACAATGAAAGTCGGCATTTTTACGTTTGTATTTTTTAAATTTTTATTTAAATTGTATTTAATTAACATATAGTGTGTTATTAGTTTCAGAGGTGGAATTTAGTGATTTGTCTGTTGAATATAACAGCCAGTGCCTATCACCTCAAGTGCCCTTCTTAATGCCCATCACCCAGTTATGGCATCCCCCAACCCTCTCCCCTCCAGCAGCCCTCAGTTTGTTTCCTATACTTAAGAGTTTCTTATGGTTTGCCTCCCTCCCACTCTGTTTTTTTTTGTTTTTTTTTTTTTAGATTTTTTATTTATTTATTTGACAGACAGAAATCAGAAGTAGGCAGAGAGGCAGGCAGAGAGAGAGGAGGAAACAGTCTCCCCGCTGAGCAGAGAGTCTGATGCGGGGCTCGATCCCAGGACCCTGGGATCATGACCCGAGCCGAAGGCAGAGGCTTTAACCCACTGAGCCACCCAGGTGCCCCCCCACTCTGTTTTTATCTTATTTTATTTTTCCTTCCATTCCCCTGTGTACATCTGATTTGTTTCTGAATTTCCAATATGAGTGAAATAATATGGTATTTGTCATTCTCTGAATGACTTATTTCACTTAGCATGATATCCTCTAATTCCATTCACGTCATTGCAAGATTTCATTCTTTTTGATCAATTCCTTAATTTCTCTTTCTGCTGATTCATTGTTAATGTATAGAAATGCAATTGATTTCTGTGCATTGATTTGATATCCTGGGACTTGGCTGAATTCCTGTATCAGTTCTAGCAATTTTTTGGTGGAGTATCTACACAGAGTACCATGTCATGAAAGTAGAAATTTTTTTTAATTTTTTTTGAAAGTAGAAATTTTTAAAGCAGTTGACAAGTTGTTTCTAAAATTCCTTTTTTTATTATTTCATTTATTTATTTGACAGAGAGAATGAGAGATCACAAGCAGGCAGAGAGACAGGCAGAGAGAGAGGGAAGCAGGCTCCCTGCTGAGCAGAGAGCCCAATGTGGGGCTCAAACCCAGGACCCTGAGATCATGACCTGAGCTGAAGGCAGAGGCTTAACCCACTGAGCCACCCAGGAGCTCCTAAAATTCTTTATTTAAAATATTTATTTATTTATTTATATTAGAGAGAGGAAAAAAAAGAGGGAGAGAGCAGAGGGAGAGGCAGAGGGAGAACCTCAAGCAGAGTCCCCGCTGAGCATGGAGCTCAAGGTGGGACTCAATCCTATAACCTTGAGATCATGACCTGAGCCAAAACCAAGAGTTGCATGCCTAACCAATTGAGCCACCAGGTACCCCTCTAAAATTCTTTTGGAAATTAAAAAAACCTAGAAAAGTCAGAACAAGTTAGAAATTATTTTTGTCACTAAGACAGTGTGGGATAGGCCTTGAGCTAAGCAAACATATCAATGGGTTAGAAAAAGACTATAAGAACAGACTAGAACGTATACAGTCACTTCATTTTTGACAAAGGTTCATATACAATTCGATGGGAAAAGGCTATTTTTTTTAACAAAAGATACTGGAACAGTTAGACATCCACTAAAAATGTAACTTCAATCCAAATGTCACAATGTATATAAAAATTAACTTAAATTGGATCACAAACCTAAATGTAAAACTAAAACTGAAACGCCCAAAGGAAAATTTAGGAGAAAGTCTTTATAACTTTGGGTTTGCCAAAGACTTTTCAGATCAACATCAAAAGCACAATAGGTAAAAGGAAAATTTGGTAAATTGGACTTTTCCAAATTAAGAAATTCTTCCCTTTCAAGGGTCATGAAAAAAACCAAACCATGGATTGGGAGTAAATATTTGCAACATAATTTCCTTGATAAAGGACTTGAACCCAGTACCTATAAAGAGCCTTCAAAATTCCATGATGAGAAAATAAACCAGTAAAAAACAGTTGGGGTTGGTGGGCAGGAGGGAGGATTAAACAGCTATTTCACCAAAAATGATGGTAAATAAGCACACTAAAATGTCCTCAATATCATTAGTCATTAAGGGAGTGAAAATAAAAATCACAGTGAAGGATCAAAATGCACCTAGTAAAATAAAACACACTTAAAAAAAAAAAAAAGAAGAAGAAGAAGAAAATAAAATCAGGCCACACTAATTGTTGACAAATTTTGTGCTGCACTTAGAACGTTCATATATGATTGATGGGAATATAAAAAAGACACAACCATTTTGGAAAACTCTCAAGCTTTTTTGTTAAAATGTGAAATATATTCCTAATAGATGGACTAGCCATCTCACTCCTACATATTTATCTAGAAGAAATTGGAGCACAGACATAAATGTAAAACTAAAACTGAAATTTCTAAAATGAAAATTTAAAGATCTTTTTTTTAAAGATTTTATTTATTTTACAGAGAGAGAGAGAGAGCACAAGTAGGCAGAGAGGCAGGCAGAGAGAGAAAGAGCAGAGAACCCGATGCGGGGCTCGATCCCAGGACCCCAGGATCATGACCTGAGCTGAAGGCAGAGGCTTCAACCCACTGAGCCACCCAGACACCCCTAAAATGAAAATTTAGAAGAAAAAATACATCTGTAGAAAAACTTGGACATGATGTCTATAGCAGCTTTATGTGTGATGACACAAAACCAGAAATAACACAAATGTCCATCAGTAGAAGAATGGATAAACAGGTTGTGGTGCATTGATACAACTGGGTATTATTTGATTTGGAGAACAAAGACAAAAGAAATGTAGGGGGAAAATTACATTTCCTTTGCAGCCCATGGGCAAGTACTTGAGACAGGCAGGGTGATCTTCCTCCAGGAACTCAACTTCCTCAATGTGAATACTTTGCTAGAGTCAAAAGGCATATTTAGCTTAACATTAGATGGACCTCTGGGATCCAGTAAGTCTTCCTTAACATATAGAAAGTCTTTTGGGGGGCGCCTGCATGGCTCAGTTGGTTAAGCTTCTGCCTTCAGCTCAGGTCATGATCTCAGGGTCCTGGAATTGAGCCCCATATTGGCTCCCTTCCCAGGGGAATCTGCTTATCACCTCTCTCTTTGCCTCTCTCCTATGCTCATGCTCTCCCTCTCTCTCAAATAAATAAAATCTTTTTTTTTTTTAATTCCTTTAGAAACTTCCTTTATCTCTATCGCCCCCCACCACACACACATAAGATATATATTAGCAATCATCCTTCATGCATATGGCCCACTGATATATATCTGAAAGGTCTCATGACTAAGGTTTCACCAGGCAGTAGTAAGTGACCCTTTCCTAACAACAGCTACCCCCCTCAAGGTCCTGGAAAAGTTGCTTCCAAATTCCTTGAAGACTTACACTACATCTAATCTCCTCACAACTTTAAAGTATATAACCAATCACCCCTCACAGTCCCAGTGCAGCTCTGTCTGCCCATGGGTCCTGTCCCCGTACTTTAATAAAGCCACCATTTTTTTGCACTGACGGCATCTCAAGAATTCTTTCTTGAGCATTTGCTCCTGAATCCCAACATTTCACATCGTTATTCAGCAATGGAAAAAATAAGCTATTAATGAATCTCAAAATAACTATTTTGAGTCTTAAGTCACAAAAAATACAGTACATACTATATGACTCCATTCATATAGCATTCCATTTTCATTCTAATGAGTGAGTAAGTAAACCCTACCTCCAATGTGGGGCTTGAAATCACAACCCCGAGATCAAGAATTGCGTGCTCTATGGACTGATCCATCCTGGTGCCCCTCCGTTTTCAGTCTAGAAAATGAAACTAATTTATGATAACATGGAGAAGATCAATGGTTGCCTCAGAACAGGACACAGATGAGAGGGAACAGAAGATTCAACTTATTGTATGTCCATTATACCTTAGAAAAGCTGTTGAAAATAAACACAGTATTTCTTCTACCATCTTAAAAGTATCAGCAGTCTAGCTTTGGTTAGAGATAAGTCAATGGTTAGTAGTAAGTCATTGGTTAGAGGTAAGTCATTGAAATTCTAGAAACAGTCAAACTTACAAGTTAACTAGAATAGGGTGGCATTTGCAACAATATAGGAAAAATGAATTATTCACCATCAATCAATAATCTAGTGAGAAAAGGTGGGTTGTAGTGGCGTAGAGCACAGACTACAGATTTTGTGCAGTTAGTGCTGGCTCCACCACTTAAGAGAACTATGACTTTTGAAAAGTCAGATTTGTCAAAGAACAAAACAAGTAGAAATTTAATTTAACCTTGACCTCTAACTAGCAATATCCCTAAAAATTAGCTCATGAAGGATCATAGATTTATACATAAAAGCAAAGATCATGAAATTTCTAGAAGAAAATAAAGGGGGAAATCTAGTTATTTCTGATGGTTGAAACAGCTCCAGTCAGAGACAAGGGAGAGAGCCTCATCTTTTTCAGGAGCTACCAGAAAAAGTGATCTCACTGCCAGAGAGCCCAAAAATGACTGATCATATACCAGATATAACATAACTTCAGTTTTCATTGATAAAGAATGGAATAGGTGTTTTAACCAGGCTCAGAGAAGACTATCATGAAGAAATATTACTTAATCCTCCTGTTCAAAATTCAGACAAAACAAAAGATTATACATCTCACTATTCTTGTGTTTTCAGTCTTGCTTTGTCAAGCCAAGCCCGAGGCTTGCCTACATTTCTGTTTCCTTCTTAAATTGACTTGGTGCTTTAGCAAGAACATTTTCTTTGAAGTCATACAGAGCTGTGTTCAAATACCAGCTCTACCATTTCTTAGCTGGGCTACGTGAAGCAATTCTTTTAAACATTCTGTGCTCCAGTCTTGTCGAGAAGGAAAAACGGGGTGAGGTGCCGTGGGGTGGAGAATACTTTCTACCATGTATAGTGAACATGGTGATAGTATGCATCTAACTATAGTCATTTAAAAAAGAATAAAGTAAGATAAAAAGTTAGTCTCCTTTTTTTTTTTAATATCAAACCTAATATTTTGTTTATGTCTCTAGCCAGCCTAGCTTTTCTTCAATCCTTCAATGAAATCCATTCAGGGTAAAAATTATTTAGCACTACCATAAGTAAAACCTTTGTTATAGATAATGCTAGCATTTTCACGGTCCCTTTGCATTATCCTTCACCTTTTTTTTTGGTTTTTGTTTTTGAGAATTCATAACATCAGGACAGAGGGAAAATGGCCCATTTTGTCTTATTTATGCTAATGGGAACAACCAGTGACATAGAAACAATTGAAACCATAAGTCGCAACCCATCACATTCCTTGTTGCAACCTCCTTCCAACACAGACCACTTATCGAGAAGGGAACAAGTAAAAATTTAACAAATGTCTCTCCTTTCCATTCCTCTCCTCTTTTCCCCAGCTCCCTGCTGACCCTCTGTTAAAGCTGTAAATTTTTATAAAAGCAATCAGACACTTTTAGCAATAGAAGGAAAAGGGTGGTATTTGAATTGTCAACAACAGGAGATGAGTTTTAATATTGAAGAACAACCTGGTTTTCAAGAACCAGTACAAGACCATCTCGTGGTATGTCTGTGACCAAGCTTCATTAGCCAAAACACCTTTTATAACTATTATACCCCACAGCAGCATCAAAAACCTTTTCAGTCAAAAGAAAGGCTGACACTATTTTTCCTCTCATAAGCAGGAGCTACTATCATTGTTCAAGGTCAATGTACAGAAAAGAAAGTAGAAATTGAGAGAAAAGAATGTGAGGAGATCCTGTGAGAAGAGAAAAAATGTTGAAGAGCCTTGCACAAAAGCAGCGAATTTGTATTATCTTTCACAGAAATGATCAAAAATATTAAAATAAGTGTATAATATAAAATTTTCTTTTTAAACTAATTGTGATTATTCTGATGGTTAACTTTCCAAGGGGGGTAAATAACCTATGTAATAGGTTTATTTCCTATTGATATGTAATATTCATATTATATTGATAATGTAGAAGGATATAAAAGGTTTTATTTTATATTTATATTTTATATTTTCATGACAGAAGATGTTTTCAGATACCACAGACCTTTTACCTTTAGCACCTGGCTGGCTCAGTCAGTGGAACATAGGACTCTTGATCTCAGGGTTGTGAGTTCAAGTACCATGTTAGGTGTGGAGCCTACTTAAAACAATAAAATAAAATAAAACAAAATAAACTGTGGTTATTTATAAAAATTCTATCAATTTTCCGTATCTTGAACACAGATATCTAGTATCTGATATAGCCACTGAATGCTTACTACATAATAGGTTCTCTGCTAAGTAATTTACAGAGATTATGTTATTTAATTCTCAAAACAGTTTCAAGTGATTTTTATTATCATCTCTATTTTGCACTTGTGAAAACTGACACTAAAGGAGATGGCCCTCCAATATCACTCTGTCAGTAACTAGTGAAGTTTACATTTTAAAATGATGCCTATCTGGCTAACAAGTTCAAAGCATTGACTTAATGTCTCTATGAAAAGCTGTTGCCATTTGTTCTCTTAATCCTTCTTTATCTTCATTTATGTTAGCCCTTCCATAGTAACTTCTTTTTGTGAGAGAGAGAGAACACACACGCAAGCATTGGGGGAAGGGGACAAAGGGAGAGAGAGAATCTTAGGCAGAATCCACACCCAGCATGGAGCCCGATGTGGACTCATTCTCACCACTCTGAGATCACGACCTGAACTGAAATAAAGAGTCAGACACTTAACTGAATGAGCTCCAGGGGCTCCCCTAGTCCCTATTTCTTTTTCTTTCTTTCTTTCTTTTTTTTTAATTTTATTCATTTGACAGAGAGGCACAGTGAGAGAAGAAACACAAGCAGGGGAGCAGGAGAGGGAGAAGCAGGCTTCCAGCCCAGCAGGGAGCCCCACACGGGGCTGGATCCCAGGACCCCAGGATCACGACCCAAGCCGAAGGCAGATGCCCAACGCCTGAGCCAAGCACATGCTCCCTAGTCCCTATTTCTTAAATCATGTTCCTTCTTTGCAAATTAAAATATAAAACTATAATTTTATTCTTACGAAACCATAACAGTAAAAACTACTTTTCTAGGACTTAACAGTTTATAAATTTCACATTTAAAAGAATAATTTTGAAAATGTAAAATAATGGCTCACACAAAGTTGAAATGCGCACATGTTAAATAGTAAATCATTAATGTGGAGACCAGTGAGATGTTACACGGATTTCAAAGGAGAATCTAAAGAGCACACATGTATTTAGGCAGAGAGAATTACTGACATAAATTTCCCTATCATGCAAAATAAATAAATAAATTAATTAATTAAATTCCCCTATCATGCTAAACTGCCCAATACCGGCAAGGCAATAACCAACCCAATCTCCAAGGAAATATGTATTCCCATGGGCAGACCATTTGTATTAATATCAGTATTTGACAATTTACAAAAGAGCCCAAAGACAGGGAAAGGCACAGAGATTCAACAGGATCACAAACTCAATGCCTAGTCTTAATTTTTTAAAAAGATTTTATTTCTTTATTTGTCAGAAAGAGAGGGAGTGCTCACAAACAGGGGGAGCAGCTGAGGGAGAGGGAGAAGCAGAAGCAGGCACCCCACCGAGCAGAGAGCCCAACTGGGGCTTGATCACAGGACCCTGGGATCATCACCAAAGGCAGACGCTTAACCAACTAAACCACCCAGGAGCACAGTCAATGCCCAGTTTTATTTTAAAGACACCCAGTAATCTTTTCATCCATTTCAAAGTCTCACATTTTTCTCCTAACTTCTCTAACCCCTCCTCCTTTTTTCTTTAAAAAAAAAAAAGTCAGTGTTACCTAATTCATAACATTGATTATTTAAAAAAAAGAAAAAAGGAGGAGGGGTTGACTGATTTGACAGAGACCACCAGAGTCAATAGGACAACAGTGTTAACTTGGAGGAATCATCACAAATATGTACCTCCTTTCCCTCTGAAGTCTCACTAACTTGTAGTGCAGAAATGGAGGGGGAAAAGAAAAAGCAACCTCCTTCAAAACTAAAGAGAAGGTCAGGGCAGAAATGTTGGACCACAGGCGTCTTGCAGAGAGCAGTGTACAAGCCTGCTAGCTCTTGCTAGCACAGGAGATCCATCCACCCTTTAATTTTTTATAGAAATTTAACCAGAAAAGCTCTGGGCTCAGTAATGTCAAGAGCACTTGATACAAGAGGGTTGTTAGCACAGAAATAAAAAGAGGAGGATTAAGTGAAAGATACCCTCGTAAATGGTAAGAAGTTTTGCCACTTCGTGGTCTCCACGATATGACTTAAGACCCGAGATTTGAGGATTTTTCTCTCAAGACACTGAAAGATCCCAAAGAAATGACCTTCATGTACTGAGATTGCAGATCTACCAAGTTATTGCCTAATAAACAAGAGAGCCACAGGGTAGCAAGTGTTGGAGAGAACAAATTTTCCCACCACTATGTTAGGTTCTTCTCTGGAAACCTGCAAATTAAACTGACAAAAGTTAGATCAACAAGAGACATGGGGCTCAAAGAAGAGATCTGAATTTGGGACTTACATACCATCTCAATAGGGAATAAGGAGGAACAGAGAGGTACTTCCAAGAGAAACAATGACTTACTTGCAGGAGGGAGCAAGGGTCCTAACGGGAAAACAAATGAATTTTGGAAATAAAATGGGCCCTTATGAGAGTAGAAGGGAGATGCAATAGTTTTGTGACACTGTCTGTGTGCAGTGCTGACAGCTCCTCTCTGAGAAGAGAAGATTAGAGTTACTCTGGGGCAGGAATTTAGGACAACTGAGTTCTTTCTGGAGGCTCTGCGCCTAGGCAGCTAGGAATTTCAGGAACTCAAATACATACCTTCAGCTCAAAATAATTTTTATGTCACAAAGATTTATTGAGGACCCCTTCACAAGCCTTCCCCACACCTTACCCTTACAGCAATGGAAACTGGGTACTACTTACAAGAGCAACACCACCAGAAACCTACAAATATATAAAGAATTAGCATTTCTCTGTGCCTTACGGACAGTTTCATACATCAATAACTTAATGCCTGTGTTTTAAGATGAGATAAATTGTTAAACAGCCTGACAAAGGAAAAACAAGAGGAAGATCTATTCAATGTATTTGTGTTTTGGCAAGACCTATTTCTTTTCTGGTTCAGTATGACATAAAGGGCATAAAATTACCTAAGCAAGAAAATGCTTTTGTCTACAAACTTGAGGGAAGGATAAGGGAGGGAAAGATATTAAGAAATGATCATGTTTTAAGATGTTATATTAGTTATGCTTTCATAGATTTTGATCCCAGAATATCACAGAACTACTTGAGCAACTATATCATGAATCACCTGTCAGTCAGAAGCAGCAAAATAGAGACATGGCACACTAGAGACGGACAAGATCTTTTTTTGTTTTGTTTTTTATTATAGAAGATTTTATGTATTTATTTGACAGAGAGAGAGACACAGCAAGAGAGGGAATACAAGCAAGGAGTGTGGGAGAGGGAGAAGCAGGCTTCCCGCCAATCAAGGAGCCTGATGCGGGGCTCAATTCCAGGACCCTGGGATCATGACCTGAGCTGAAGGCAGATGTTTAAAGACTGAGCCACCCAGGCACCCCGAGATGGACAAAATCTTAAGCATCATTTATTCCAACTGCTTCATTTCACAAGAAAGGAAACCAAATTGCAGTAAGGCTAAAAAAAAAAAAAGTCCCATAAGATTTCAAAGCATGCTCAAATTTCCACAGGTCACCTGTCTTTGGCTAGCCCATATCAGTAATTAAGAGGAAGAAAAACACAAATCTGTCTCCATTAATTACAGATTAGGAAACCAAAACACAAATATTAAAGGACTTATTTAGAACCATATGCAATTTAATGTCTTGGTTTCTGACCTAGGACACTTACCATCACACCATACTGGCATGTCTTAACTGATTAAAAATAAGATCGAAAAGTTTTGTTTTGGGGGTGCCTGGGTGGCTCAGTTGGCTAATTACAGCACTGCTGTACCAGAGGTGACTCCTATGTTCAGCTTTACTAAATACTGCCAAACAATTTTCTAAAATGATTTAACAATTTTTAATGCACAAATGAAGTTATTCCATATCCTCACCATACTCCATATTCCATATCCTCCTAACACTACCAGCTGCCTGAAATAGATTCTTCCATATGATGTGATGAAGGGGTCAAAAATAGTTGGGTTTTTTTCATATAGATACTAACTTATACTGCACCATTTTATAAGCACTGTTCTTTCCCCATCCTATAGTTTGTTGTGTCTAATATATGTGTAGAACTGTTGTTGAATCTCCTGCTATATTCATTGGTTTGTTTTCCTGTCACATTGTGCTAGTTAGTATAGCGTTGCAATAAGTCAAGTTTTTTGCTGGTTTAAGTTCTCCAACTTTGTTTTTTAAGCCATTCTTATGTATTCATGCTTAAAATAAATTTTCTAGTGTATCTTTTATTTTCTGTTCTTTGATGTGATTTTGTGTTTGAACCACAGACCAGTTTGAAAGAATACACAGATATGTAATATAGATTTTTTTTTTTTCCTATTTAGGAGTATAACCTATTCCTCTGGTTTTCTTTGTCTTCCTCATTTCTCAAAGTAATGTTTTCTAGTTGTTCACATGGAGGCCTGTGGTAGACAATAGTCAATAACCTTCCCCCTTGTGTAATCTCCTCCCCATGAATGTGGGAAGAATCTATATATAAAAAGTAACTTCTATGGTTATGTTACATGGTATAACAAAAGGTATTTGGCAGACGAGATTAAAGTCACAAATCTGTTTACTTTAAAATAGGGAGATTATTCAGGTGAGACTGACCTAATCACACCAGACCTTTACATCTGGATCTAGACGGGAGAGGAAAACTCAAAGATTCAAAGCATGAGAAGGATTAAGCATGCGACTGCTGGCTTCAAGTCTGTGGCAAGATACATACATATGTATCCCTCTGAATCTGAGAATGGTGCCTCAATGACAACCAGAGATGAAATGGGAATCTCAGTCCTACAACCACAATGAACTGAATTCTGCTAACCAGAATTAGCTTAGAGTTGAATTTTCTCCCCAGAGATTCCTAACCAAAATCCCACCTCGCTGACAGTTTTCAAAAGAGAAAATTCAAGTGGTTAATAAACGTGAAAAGAGGTTCAACGTCACTAGCTGTCAGTTTTTAGACAAAATTAAAACAGAGATGCAATTTCACACATAACAAATTCCTACATAAATGTTGGAAGCCTTATAATACCAATGTTGATGCTTAGATGGGAAAAAAGGAATGCTCTGATAATTCTGGTGGGGGTATACAATAGTTCAATGACTTTGGAGAGCGATGTACCAATGTCAGGTCAATTTAATAAAGATGTGAACATCTTAGGTCATCAAGTTCCACTTTTCTGTACATGTACTATAGAAATCCTCACAGTCATACACAGAAGGTTAGGTAAAAGAATGTCCATTAGAATGCTATTTGGAAGGAAGCAGAGAGGAAGGAAATAAGGAAGGATGGAAGGAAGGAAAAAAGGAAGGTAAGAAAGAAAGGGGGAGGGAGGGAGGAAAGGAGGGCGGGGAGGGTTGGAAGGGAGGGAAGGGAAAAAGGAAGGAAGGAAGGAAGGAAAGAAAAAAGGAAGGAAGGAGTAGGGGAAGCAAGGACTTAAAATTTCATCAATCAAAGATTGAGTAAATTGTGATATATTTACAGACAACTAAACAACAGTGTAAAATAAATTAAATATATAGCTTGCCTTTGTAAATTTTAAAAACAATAAAAATACTATATAAAATTAGTTATAGAAGCATATATATGTAGGAAATATTAAAAAAAAACAAGGATAAACAACAAATATGACTTGTTGATTATGTACCTAGGAGGGCATAAAGGTGGATGGAACTTAGCAAGTGGCTTTAATTTTGTCTGTAATATAATACTCCTTCAAAAAACGGTAAACTGAGGTGCGCTGGATATATATGGTTTTCTGTTATGTGTGTGTGTGTGTGTGCTTGCTTGTGTCACTTAGTAATACATCTGTATAGTTTAAAAAGATCTGTATCATTTAAAGATTCCTAACAGGTCCCATTTTTAAAAATATCTTGGCTTTTAAATTCTATCAAGATTAAACTACTTTACATCCTCCTCTTCCCCAGCAATACCCGCATCAGAGACAGTCCCCATTCAGGAAGCACTCGGACTAGTCAGCATCTGCAAGCTCAGTAAGCCCTTCAAGGTCAAGACCTGCCTTTCCTTAGGGCTATGTTGGAAGTAGCTAACTTAAAACAATAGGGCAGCAAACAGTTTGTCCAAGGGAGCTCCCTGATAGCTGGTCCATTCATCCAGATTTGATACTGTGATGGAAAGCTGCTCAGATATATCCTATTTCAAGTTTTGGATTTGTGGGTTTTGGGTTTTTTTGTTTTTGTTTTTTTTTTAATAATTTCACAACATTCACTGTTATTGCGTACTTCTGGCAACAACAAACAACAGGCTGTGAGGAACTTAAATGCATCTGGATTTGAGTTAAAGGTCTGCTTCCTGAACTGTGACATTAGGTAGACACATGTATAACTGAAGACCAGATAGATACCACCTAGTTGTTTTCTTGCTTCCCACCCAGCTCTCCTAACTGAGAATCATGCAGTCTCCTGTGACAAGATAGAAGACAGATCTCAGACTGCCCCAGGGCCTGGCTGACTTTCATTTGCTTTGCCCTCTGGTTGGGTTCCATGCTTGCCTTGGCAGATCATTGCCTATTCATGTAGAAACCTCTATAGAGCTGAGCTGGCTGTGGGGATGGAGCAGGCTTTTACGGCTTCCCATTACAAGGCTTTCTGCCTAAAATGGTGTTCCCTCTCTTCTGCTCCCACCTACCTCTTCAACTCGCCTCTCCCATACACCACCACACAGTTACATTCCAGCACCCAACTACTTAGAATTCCCTGACACGCCGTATTGTTTCTTGACTCTGTACCTTGGACTGGGCTGTTTCCTATGCCAGGAATGCCATTCTCTGTTTCTTGTCAATTTGGCAGACATCTAAGTCTACCTGGCAAAGCCCTTACTCAGACATCACTCCTTCTCTCATAACTTCCCTGAATTTTGCAATCCAGAAATGCCGTGACCTAAAACAGAGCAGGAAAAAAGGACGAAATCGATTCACTGTGTCCTAAGAGTCAACATCTTCCACAATATGCCCCACATATTACTTCATCCATTTATGGGTTTTGGGTTTTTTTGTTTTTTTTTTTTAATAATTTCACAACATTCACTGTTATTGCGTACTTCTGGCAACAACAAACAACAGGCTGTGAGGAACTT